>NC_088304.1:7349703-7949703 GCF_032854445.1 Liolophura sinensis | reverse complement strand
AATTTGTAACATTTTTACCAGGGGGTCTATACACAATGCCAAAAAGACTCCCGATCATCCTCAGGGTCTATAGAGCTTAAGTCCTCACATATTTTGCAGTATTTTAACTTATTATTAGTGTAAAGAACCAGTCCACCCCCTGTTTAGACAGTCTGGATGATGACAGCATCTGTTTGCCAGGAATGTCGAAAAAACCTAGACGGGTTTAGCCAACTTTCAGAGAAAACGAGAACTGAAAATTTATATTTCAGATTGTGTAGAACCCTGAAGTTTCAACAAAGTGTTTACTTAGACTACGAACATTCATATGGAAGAAAGAGAGATCCAGTGTTGCCAGAGTGCATTTGTGGATCGGAGGTGAAGGTAGTCTCGGAGAAGTATTTTGACTGATGAGAATTAATGTCATACCATTGTTTAAATTCGTGTTCGTTATCTTCAGTTGAAATAGATGAAGGTTCAATATCATTCAGATCAAACGGGTTGAAACACATGCTTTCAAGGGTTTCCAAGTCAAACTTCCAAGTGGAACTTATCAAGGTGTTTGGAATGGTTTCAAAATTATGAAAAGGCAAACACGAGAAAGTAATGAATGGAATATCCTCCACAGTATTGTTATCCGTCATGTTATAAATTGGAGAAAATTTCTAAGGCAAGTCCTATCTATAGATAATAACATAATAAATAAATGTCGCTCTAGGGTGATAAAAACGTATAGGCCTACTTTTGTTTTCAAACATCATATGATAATATAAAAATTTTTTTAAAAAGCTTGGAGTCTGCGTATCTGCGGTAATTCGCAGTATACATTATCGCTAATTGTTTGGTGTCCTTAATGATATTCACAATCACTGATTGTGTGGTGTCCTTAACGATATACATTATCACTAACTGTGTGGTTTCCTTAACTATGTACATTATCACTAATTGTGTGGTGTCCTTAATGATATTCACAATCACTGATTGTGTGGCGTCCTTAGCAATATACATTATCACTAATTGTGTGGTGTCCTTAATGATATTCACAATCACTGATTGTGTGGCGTCCTTAATGATATACATTATCACTAATTGTGTGGTTTCCTTAACGATATACATTATCACTAATTGTGTGGCGTCCTTAGCAATATACATTATCGCTAATTGTTTGGTGTCCTTAATGATATTCACAATCACTGATTGTGTGGCGTCCTTAATGATATACATTATCACTAATTGTGTGGTTTCCTTAACGATATACATTATCACTAATTGTGTGTGGTGTCCTTAACGATATACATTATTAGTAGTTGTGCGGTATCCTTAACGAAATACATTATCCCTAATTATGTGGTGTCCTTAACGATATTCACTATCCCTAATTATGTGGTGTCCTTAACGATATACATGTATACGATTTTCTCCCACCATAATGCTGGCCGCCGTCGTATAAGTGAAACATTCCTGAGTACGGTGTAAAACATCAATCAAATAAATAAATAACTTTCCAATGGCCTCTCCGTTAATTACCCGTTTCATTTTAGCAAAGTCTTTTCCTTCAAAGCTGAAATATCAACAGATGGGTGTGCCAGTGGCAATATTACTAATTCATTTGTCACCCGGATACTTGTATGTATGTTTAATACGTGAAGCTCGAAGACATCAAAAGTTGTACTTTCCTACATAAATATATGTACACATGGCATACCACTTAAACTAAATATGCTAATAAAGTGAAACTGTTAACACAGAGGACTATGGGAAATCCGCAATTTATTTTATGACCACATATAAATGGCTGCAAAGAATGGTACAACAATAAAACCACGTACCAGTATCTAAACATCACACAGATTTAACACACGAAAATCTTGTTGTAATTTAGAACATATATATACATAATATTAAACAGTATGTTCAATGAACGTAGGCCCTATATGTAAAGGTGTGTTATACAACATATTTCTACTTTTTAGTGTACAGAAAATATAAATTTCACTTCGAAAAATTAAACGGACAGCACTTCTCAGGAGAGGCAAATCAGGAATTGGTGCTACACAATGAGCAGAGCCTCTGACTGAGCGTGCCTGTAAGTTGACAAATGTTTAAATGTTAGTTGTCGATACTTTACCGACTACAAAGAAGCATATTGTGTATTCCCACATTTTGGACGACGTCGTGTATTACCAGTTGGGGGCCTTTCAAGTGTGCGAGACTGTGACATTTGCGCTGTTTTCGGGTGCTTTGCTCGCCTTCACACAGACGCCCTAATCGCACTGCCCAGTCATCTAAGGAGAGCAAGGATTTTAGCCAAGTGCTGAACGACGTATATGTACATAACATGATTCGGTCTATACACCTTGAGTTCATCAGGGCAAGACGATTTCGTTAGTGTCCATGGCAGATGTTATATCCTAACATTTCAGTCTGTATAAAGCTGGATTTGTTAACAAATCATCGATCACGATCACAAAAGAGGCGGAAAGGCCCCTGTCGTCTGAACTGTCCAAACACGCCCACACGTATGTTGAGGCCAAATGCACCTTTTGCCTTTTTTTCAGACGTGTGGAATTTACGGTTATGGCGGAGAAATACGACGAACACTATTACAGTCTCTTACTAGAGAATATGCGGCTGAATTATTGTTATTGTTTTTATAGAAGTATAAATGTTACATTTGCAGGATATAATAGATCTATTGTACTAAAATAGCATACACCTTGCATAAGTATTCAACAACAACGACTCAACACTACTTACTCAATACTGATCTCAAATGCAATGTAACATAATGTGACAGAAATTATAGACCTTATGCTTAAACACGCATCCGCTATGTATCCGATTTCATAATTGTGTATGCGACACAACAGTAAATTCATCTTTTTTATGAATTTATCTTTTGAGGGGCCTCCATGGCTCAGTCGGTTAGCGCGCTAAAGCAGCATAATGACCAAGGAGTCTCTCACCAATGCGGTCGCTGTGAGTTCAAGTCCAGCTCATGCTGGTTTCCTCTACGGCCGTACGTGAGAATGTCTGACAGCAACCTGCGGATGGTCATGGGTGTCCCCCGGGCTCTGCCCAGTTTCCACCCACCATAATGCTGGCCGCCGTCGTATAAGTGAAATATTCTTGAGTACGGCGTAAAACACCAACCAAATAAATAAATAAATAAACATTTACCTTTTGAATATAGTTCACACATGAATGAATTGTTTTATTTTGTACCTATGATTGGCGGTAGGCCCTTATGCCATCAAACAGCACACACTCGTTACATCAAAAGGATAAAGTAAGAAATTAATTAATATAATACTCCTAGAACATCATACATTGCAGCATATTATGCATCATACATACGTCATTTGTTTGTGGTAATAAGAAAAGGACGATAAACAACATTGTGCCATAAGACAACGCGTCACACAACACACAACATACATGTGATAGATCGCATATTCCGTAATAAAATGTGTAAATACACAGTATACATTTGTCTCACTGACAGTGCTTTTAGGCTATAATACCACTCTAAGTTAATTTATATCTATTTATGACATAGTAATGATGACTACACACAAATATTTTAATTCAAAGTCAAGCTCTCGCTGGTAAATGTACAGCTAATTGTCATATAAAAACGACAATATTTATTTTTTAAAAAGCCATCTAACAAAGGGTGTCTTTCTATTGAAAAAATAGCTCAGTCATCGAACATTCTCTGCAACTGTTTGGGACCAATTTTATATAAAATGATATAAAAGTCCTTTCAAAAAAATTTGACCAATCACATGCTTTCCTCCCATTTTGCGCGGAACACTGTTGCAAAATGTTAATTTTTGTAATGATTACAAAATGAATACATGCATAGCGTATTGTCGATATATATAGCTGTGTGGCTTACACCTTCGGTGGCAAATATCCACAAAACAATCAAAGAGATATTCGGAATCATTTGACATAAACCTAGTCGACCTCATCTCACACGACAAGAATTACACGATAACCACCACGCATGAGCCAACAATACAAATGAAGACAATATATTTGTACGATCTTATGTAACACTGTACAATCTTATGCTACGCTCTACAATCAAATGCTATGCTATACAATCTTATTCTACCTCGAACAATCTTATGCTATGCCGTACAATCATATGCTAGGCTGTAGGCTACAATGTTATGCTACATTGTACAATCTTATGTTATGGCGTACAATCAAATGCTACACTGTGCAATCTTATGCTATGTCGTACAATCATATGCTAGGCTGTACAATGTTATGCTACCTAGAACAATCTTAAGCTACGCCGTAAAATCTTATGCTACACCGTAAAATCTTATGCTATGCCGTACAATCAAATGCTACTCTGTACAATCATCTGCTACCTCGAACAATCTTATGCTATGCCATACAATCAAATGATACACTGTACAATCTTATGCTACCTCGAATAATCTTATGCTATGACGTACAATCAAATACTACACTGTGCAATCTTATGCTAGGTCCTACAATCATATGCTAGGATGTACAATATTATGCTACCTCAAACAATCTTATGCTACACTGTAAAATCTTATGCTACACTGTACAATATTATTCCATACGGAATAACGCTGTATCTTGTCACCATGTGAGTGAAAAACGACCTTGTTATACAACGTATAGCCATTAACTAATGACTACAATCTAATTTCACGTATATCCTCTTTTACATAATGTGAACTGGAGATTCCCTTGATCAGCAATGCTTATCTATAAACTGTGAGATTTGTTAAGTATGAATGGTCAGTTTGTATCGTTTCAAAACCCATGACTGGCATGAGAGTGTTTCCCCCAATAAAACGCCTCCATGTAATCATGTATTTTTTAATTGTGTTTATCTTAGTCCAGTTTTACTATAAGAGATATTAGCTGAAGTCGAAATGTTCCCCATGTATGTTATAAACTGATAGTAGCAATGAAGACAATCACACAAATTCCTGGCGAGGGAAGTCAGCTTTCTTGTTCCGGCCAAACCGGTTTTTATACATCTGAACAACCCGAGCTCTGAGAACAAAACAACAGACGGTGAAGATTCCTTGAAGACCGCTTAGAGCTCCGAAGGCGAACCAGATCTCCTGGTAATCTGTCAACGCTGCCATGAAGGCAAATCCCCAGCTTAATCCGAGGATTAGTGTCAAGGCAGAGTACACGACCAACAGGCGTCGACTTTTCTTTTGCTTATCACTGAGAGGAACTACCCTGGAGACGGCGTGGAGAGCGTAAATCGTGCAGGCGAACAGGGTGAAGTTAGCCAACAACAAGAGACACACTGGCAGCGCGAACCCAAACAGCGAGGCGACAATGCTGCCGATCCAACAGCTGTCGTTGGCGTACTGCATCTCGAAACCGCTCCCTTTAGCAATGTCGAGAGCCGTACAGATGCCCACTAAAAGGAACGGCACGCCCCAAGCGAAGATACAGTACTCCTTGAAAGCCTTGGAATCTTTATCCGCAGTCTCCTCTGACGTCAGTCTTAATTTGTGAGCGATGTCGTACGTCAGGACGTTCATCCAAGCAAACACAGAGAGCCACAGGAAGTGTAGAGAGATCGCAATTGTGCTGCAGACTATTTGGATTTCCGTTCTGTCGATACCTGCAGCAAATAGCAGCTGCGCCACAAAAAGCGAGGCTGTCAGACACATTAATATGATCCCGGAGATGTCCCGCAACTGGGCAAAACATACGTAAGTCACAAACGTTGCCAGGAGACAAGCCAGGGATACGGCACAACAGACCATGACAACGATATACTGCGTGTAAGGCATGGAGAAGAATCCCTGATTGACCGTCACCGGCGCTGTGACGTTGGTCACGTTCGACGAAACACACACGTACGCCATCCGACGACTAACCTGAAACTGGCCGCGCTCGTACAACACTCCCGTCGAATTGACGTACAGAGAACCGTTGTGCAGAGCAAAGTCCCCCTCGTCATAGATCTTCATCGGGCAGTCTGGTAGCGGGACAGTAGTGGTGGGAATATGGCACAAGAACGCTGCCAATGACATCATTATTTTGTCTTCCGCGTTTGCCTCAAATGATATCTTGAGTGGAATATTTTCTAAGGGTATCTGCTCTTGTCTAGCGGTGTCGTACCCATACACTTTGGCTTCTTGTTGATATATTTCGAAGTCCTTTCGAACGTCTAAAATATGATGGCAGGTTGGGGTGGTATAATAGTTGTACAGTTCCAGCGATTCCATCCTGATTCCATCACTTCCTGTTTTCAAACCACGCTGCATTTCAGTCCGTAGTAGCGCCATAACGTCTTGAAGTTGCGTCATGTCGAAGTTGGACACCTCCATTAGAATGTGTATGCCGACAGCACCTATTTTTGAGCCCGGATATGGGCTGTTAGGGATAAGTGCCGACTTATCAGAACCATTGCCTCTTTTGCTCCCGATATTGCCGATTGTGTCTACAGAATTTGGTAGCAGTGATGTTTCGGAGTTACGAAGCGTTTTTCCAGCATCGCGTTTCTGCTTTTCTGTCTTGGGAACTGTATTCGTCAGGTTTTGAGAAGAAGTCCCAGACGCAGACGATACTGTCTGGCTTTTCTCCCTTTCCCGCTTGATTGCTTCTCCATAATATGACAATTTGCAGGACTTGCTTGACAGCCCAGAAGGTTCGGTGCCAAGCAGGTAAAGTGTTATCAACAGTGTGTCTTGGTTCCAGATATTATCACACGAAATAGTGTCCGTTGCGGTTATAAAAGTTATTTTAACGAAGAGAGATTTCTGTCCTTCTGGCAGTCGAGTATAATCGGCCGGTATTGGAGACACTTGGTACGGCAGACACTGATCGTCGTGTCCGTACCAACCAGAAGGACATTCCAAAGGGAGGCAACTTTCGTGGAAGAAATTGTACATTGAGTTTCCTGGGCATTGGGGCTCCTGGAACTCGTACATTTCTCTAGATGCTCTGAGCATGGGCCTGTACAAGGAGTCTTGCTGGTAAAAGAACAAACTCCATGCGGTTGTAACGCCATTGCCGATTGGTTCAACCGGCTCCACACATTCTAACTGTGTTGACGAATACTGTCCACAGGCCTCAGAATCGTGTGGGTTTCGGTACTCGGTGCTGTTCGGGTTTTGGACGGCCATGTTGTACCACGTGGCGATATCGGCTGACTGTTGGTTTCTGTCATTGATGTTGCACGCGGAGGAGTTTGTTTTAGGACCTAGCCAACAACGTCTTATAGTCCCTGTGTCGGAAGCCTGGCCGTGGCCACTACTCACGCTGCATTCACCAGAGGCAAGACGCGCTGATACATCTGTGGGTTTCAATGATCTCAGGAAAGCCATGTCTGTACCGTTGCTACACTTCACTTCTGACTCCCAAAACACGATGTCCTCCATGGGGACTCCGTGACACACGGCGCAGTGCAGATTACGGTAATGTCTGTTCGGATGATTCACGTGGGTGACGGGAATAAAGTTGAACCAATTTGTGGACTGACCCTGGCAGAGATCTTGGGTTCTGTTGTTCTGCCATGAGTCAGGGCATATTGAAATGAGAAACACTCCATAACGTGGGTCTTTTCTCGAACTCCACTCCACGGGTGAACAGCGCTGGTGATTCACGATGTCGCGTATTTCACCGTCGTCGAGGTTGGTTTGAAGTAAAGAGGATTTGCGGTAGGCCTCTGCTCGGTTGAGTCTCAGCAGATCGCGGATTTCCTCGTCCGGATACCTCAAACAGTCGTAGAAAAATTCGTAACAACAGTCGCCGTACAGAAGACAGGCTGTGTCACATTGACACCCCCGGGGTGGGGCCGACGAGGAAGTGAGTCCCGTCCCACAACCGTCTCTACACTGCCATGAGCTGCAAGTGGGCAAAACCAAACCAAGAAATTTCTCCACCGGAACATACAGATGTGGGTTATCATCTGAAATAATAACATCAGAATTTTTTTATAAATTGGTTTTGAACGTCCTACTGAATTTATTTAACTGTTGCTTAACGACATACTCAAAATGTTCTCTTTTACACAGGCGGTGAGTGTTATGGGTGCGGGCATCCATCCTTGGGCAAGTCACTGACGAACTCTCCTTAATGTGACGCTCAGTTGTGCGCACCATATTGCTGGGGGGGGGGGGGGTTGGGGAGGGGGTTGCTGGGGTGAAGAAATGGTCTTCAACGAACGTCAGACAAGGAATGCCCTAATCAACATTATTTGACTTATACGATGGTGGTAACGGGGTAAAACACTAATCAAATAAATAAATAAACAAAACGTATATGACGGTGGTTTATAGGAACGGTTGCGGAGAGTAAGATCTGTTATTCTTTGTTGTTAAATAAAGCTAAGTATTCCTCATAAATCAAGATCCATTGGCATATCTAGCTATATGGTCACACATGTAGTATAACACCTTAGATGCCAGTTTTAAGACGTCGGATATAACTCTGTTGTATCATGCAACTTTGCTATAGCAAATGAATCAGGATGAATTGTAAACACTGGTTTAAGGATGGTCACCAAAAGTACGTCTTTGACAACCAAAATAGTAATCTTTACATTATTTTTCTTGAGACAGAACCCAGGGACTGATTCCACAAACAGAATTCTGACTTAAGTAAAAATTTAAAACCTTACTACAGTACTTCTTTTTTGGTAATGGAATTTGAAATTTTGTCTTAAGACAACATTGATAGGGTGGTAGAAATTTTTAATCACAGAGCCCAAAAACAAGGCCTAAAATAGTATTTCAAGTTTGGGCTTTAGTCAAACTTGGCTCTGTGGAATCCGTCCACATTTCACCAAGTCATTGGTGAATTAGGTCAAAATTTAAAACCTTTTCACAATGCTCGGTTTTTGTTACTGAAAGTTGAAATTTAGAGATATTTGTCTTAAGGTAACATTGATACAATAGATAAAATTTTAATTTCTAAAACCCAAAAAATAAGCTTTAAGATCGCATTTCAAATTTTGACCTAAGTCAAAAATGGCTTGGTGGGATCGGACCCAGATCTAGATCTAGAATTTCTTTGTCATAAAATTGCTCCAGGCACTTCTTGTATAAAGCAACGTCCGTCGTGAGTACAAAAACCACGGATGTCGAGGCCAATTTAACGCTGTTTCTGGCTCCCAGTCATGGCCATGCAAGCAGGATATCAATTTGCTAAACGATGTGAAGTTTTTGTCCTGTCTTACTAAATTCTTTAGAGGAAAGAAAAACAGCAATTAGACAATGCACTGCAAAGGAGACTGTACTTTTTAACAATTATAACTACGAATTTTATGAATCTTTAACGTGACGTCTTGATGTTCACGGACTAGAGAACGGAGAGTAAAAACCAGAGTAACGACGACAGTGTGATAGTTTGCAAAATGTCATGCGTTACCTGGGAAATCCTGCCTCTTGCTAATTTACCTCATTTAGGGTATTATTCTACCTGTTCGTGTAGATAATTAGATTGTAGCAATTTACAAAAACCCCAAGCGCTATGGCTATTTAGCATAATTAGGTAAAACAAATGCAGATGTTTTACTTACAATTCATCAAATTAGACACTGGTATAGAATTACTAAAACGTCTGTGTTGTCATCACTTGTAATAAAAACTGACAAGAAAATAATGCAAAGAGACCAGGTCTCGGAGGTGCTTAGTCCAGCTAGCGACATTGTAGGTGTCTTCCCGTTCATAAAACAGTATTCTGAGTGTTTTCGGTGCTTTAGGGGCCTGTACGTTATTTGGGCGTGTACGTACACAGTTATTCAGTTCATCTGAATGTTCATAATAGACATGGTAACTTATAGATATGATAAATAAGAGAAAAATGGCGAAAACTGCATTTAAGAACATATTTGTTACATATTACGTTACTACAAATTGCGTTTCAGGCGCTGACGTCCTTTGTGATGAAAACGCAATTTGTAAATTACAGCTTCCAAAGTGACTTTTTCAAATAAATTATTACAACTTGCAACTTCTAAAGTGGCTTTTTGTAATACATTTTTCGTTTCAAAAAGCACTGGAAAATTTAAGGTGGCAAAAAAGACGATAACTGCCTTCAAAGACAGAATTGCTACAATGCTTTGTTCAAATTACATCTGGAAAGGAATTTGTAATCAGACATTTTAATACCAGAGTTATGTTACGTGCTTATTTGTCAATATTGGTTGCTGCATATACACATTTAAACACAGTATTTTTAACAGTGGCTTTTTAAGCATATCTCTATTTAAAAATTATAAATGATAGCAAGTGGAAACTAATTTACTTATAAAGTTTGATTTTTGCAAGTGTTCAGCTTGACTATGTCGAAGAATGTCGTAAGACACCAGATAAATTAAATTGTCACATTATTTTAATAGTTAGATCAATTGTATTCTTTTAAATATCTAATTATTTATATTCCACTTATTTTAAATACTTGGGTTGGAAGATACGTATATATTTTAGTGAATACTTGTGCGTATTCTGCCACTCCCTTAGTAAATGGTCAAATTATTATCTTTTCTACTGCAAATTTAATTAAATGCAATGTTTTTCGTTTTCAAAACATTATGCATCAACATTTAGAGTAAACAGCATATACCCCTCCCCCTTAAAAACCATAAACCCTGTCAGTAGACATCACAATCTCCCACTGCAGACATCACAAACCCCCGTGTTTGACATGACAAACCCCCATGGTAAACATCACATACCCCGGTTGTAGACATCACAAATCCCCGGTGTGGACGTCATAAACCCCAACTGCAGATATCACAAGCCCCCATTGTTTGGCATCACGAACCCTTGTAGACATCATGCACCCTGTTTTAGACATCCCAAACCCCGCTGTAGACATCACAAATCCCCGGTGTGGACATCATAAACCCCAACTGCAGATATCACAAGCCCCCCGTTGTTTGACATCACGAACCCTTGTAGACATCATACACCCCCGTTTTAGACATCACAAACCCCGTTGTGGACAATCACAAATCCCCGGTGTGGACATCATAAACCCCAACTGCAGATATCACAAACCCCCGTTGTTTGGCATCACGAACCCTTGTAGACATCATACACCCCGTTGTAGACATCACAAAACCCCGTTGTAGACATCACAAAACCCCGTTGTAGACATCACCACCCCCTGTTGTAAACTCTCACAGTTAACATCATACTCCTTCACAACAGAAGACATCAAAGCTTCCACAGTAAACTTTAAACACCCTCACAGTAAACATCACAAACTCTTATCATGAATGATCGCATTAAAAACTTGGTGAAATTTTCACAAATTATAGCAAATTGTTCTAACGCCTGCAACGCAATTTTCAATAACGCAATGTGTAGCAAATAAGAAGTTATCGCCCTTATTCTCAATCATGATCATCTGGTTAAGCTAGGATGTCTTCAGGATACATTTTCCAGCGTATTCTTAAAACGAATAAGTTGTTACAAAAAGCCACTCTGGGAGAGCACAATAATCAAATAAATAAATATGTAAATATGTCTATGCCAAAACTGTCTTAGGAACATAAAGCATATATCCTCTCGTTGAGGTGTACTTCTGGTAAATTAGGCTGTACCACATCTCGCCGCCATATTGCTCCCACCCGCGTCTCCTGCCCCCTGTCTGCCCTGTGCTCATAGACCCTACCTCATTCAGGAGCCAAAACCACGCTTGCCGCGTTCGTCGATTGTTTCAGAATTGCTCTAATGTCTTGTTCTACTTGTTGCACGGTAATCGGTTTGTTGTCAATGAATAATTTTAGAACAGTTCGTCTTTACAGCATCACTGAAAACTGTTGACTGCTTCCCTTTTCCGAATTTCGTACTTAGTATTGTTTCTTAGTTCTTTAGTGGTTTGCGTTAAACATTGTTTTGGATATAGACTTTTGGCGAATATGTACCCGGAACGGTCATGTTGGCTGTTATCTGATGTACGAGTGTCGGTTTCAACACAGAGATTAGTGTATTTATTTATTTATTTATTTGACTGGTTTTTACGCCGTACTCAAGAATAGCACACAGATTAACAAAAAGCAGCTTTGTTAACTTTGACTGAATTAGTTTGTTGACTTACCCGAATGTCCAGATGGTAGGTGTAACAATAACGGTAAAATGACGGACAGAAAACACGTCCCGATTTGCCGAATAGCCATGGTGAAAGTTCGGAACACGAAGCTTAGCCAAAACGTCTACATCTGTATTGCTCATGTGACCTAATCATGGCGATGCTTTTTCGTCGAATGATGAAGTTCCATTTAACGCGGGTCCGGTTTGGAGTCAGAACTTTGACGATTGGGGGTGTGTGGATTCGTGAATCAGCGGGTGAGTAGATTCGATCAATCATTTGACTCCGTGGGGAGGCGATTTGATGTATCTGCTTATCTGTACGAGTAAAGAGTTTGCAATATAGATCTATGCACAGACGGGATTCTCTGGGGTCCGCTCGATTTGCTCAGTTCCGGTGTGCCATCAGGAACTGCCAGGAAACTATCGCCATGGTGCCGTTCATTCGTCAGATTACGTCATTTCCCTCCGGATTTTCTTCATGCTCTCTTTTGATTAGAAGTCCTCAATGTTCTCATGTATTAAAAAATTACCAGCTTTTTTCTATTTTTTGGTACCGTTTAGCATTACAGCTCTGTGAGATAATTTCCATACTGACGGCCCTATATTGACCTTGCGTATTGACTTCCGACAGATTTCCATCAGGCTGCTCCAACCATCATCATTACTGTAGTTGACTTTTGATTCATTTATCTAGCCAAAGAAAACAATGTGTCAAAATTTACCAGTTATGGGACTACCGCTATCCCATCATGGAATTTCATGTCGTTTTTTGTTCTACATTGATGGGTATCATTTGAAAGATAGCATCACAGCAGAGGTGAATCTGTCAAACTTTCTGATGAAAGGAAATCATTTCAATATATAGCTGTAAAAATGGAAAAAAACGTTTAAAATAGCTAATAGTGGTGTTATGATTTTCTTTTAGTTAAATGCATAAGTATGTTAAGATAGGACTAAACATTAAAGTTTTCAAGCCTTTTCAATACGGGATTTCCTCATATATTGATCTGATTGTTTGATGGATTGGTTGATTCATTCATAGTGGTGGTAATATTGTATTTATCCAATAACGGTTAGCTTTATGTGTGAAAACAAAACGGATGTGCTCGGAGAAAACCATCAGACTTTGACAAGTAATTTTCCCAGATGTATGACGCATATAACTGTTCAGACGAAGAGTGAGCTCACTGCGCATGGCACATTAATGAAAATGAGGCACAACTCTCCATGAATATGGGAGAAACTTTCTCTCGTAAAACTGAAATGGTATACACATTTTTAACAATGATCTTACACTTTAACACTGGTAAAGGCAGGTAACTGGTATAATACTGGGTTAACGCTTTGAAAAATATTACAAAGCAAACATTTAACAATATACTTTATAGAAAATGTAATTTATCACTATCTTGTGCGAAATTAACAGGTGTTAACAATGTTGTAAATGTTGACTCGTAAGTAACATTAAGCTACAACTTGCAAACAATCATTACGCGGCTTAACTTTTTAAAATATTGGCATTCACAGTTAAGAATTTAAGATCAAACAAATAAATAAACAAATGTATGGAAAGATTTTGTTACACTTTTGCTGAAATAGGTAACAGTATTATCACTTATCATTCTGATTCTCTCAGTTACGAACAAGGTGGGGAAGTCCGACATTTTTGTAGCACTCGCAGACCATGAAAGAGCATTCGTGGGTTTCCTAGAGCTCTGCCTGGTTTCCTCTCACCATAATGCTGTCCGCCGATGCATTAATTTAGTGCAATATTCTTGAGTACGAAGATGAAATAAATGAATAAATCATCTGAAAACGACAACCATCCCAGATGACCGACACATCAACTGACTAATCTTATTACATGGAAAGGTTAGATTTTTTTCAAACCGGACAGGAGATGATCACTATGGCGTTTATCTCGGGACAGTCATTTTTTCACGCAAAAAAATGGGTGACCCAGTCATTGTATATCTCAACAAATAAAAGATTACTGAAGATGTAAGCACCAAATATGCCCAGCAGATGATAGCCCTCAACCCAGAGCACGGGAATGACCGACCCGATGTCATTGCTTTCCATAACTGCCAAACTATCTCACAAATCTGGAGTTCATCAGATAAGACGAAGTTGATAAATTATAGTGCACAGCAGATGTGGCTGACTCCAGATGACATGAATCTCATACCTGCCACGTGACCACGAATCAACATGGCGAAATGGTTTCTGATTATCGGACTGCTGGCTACGGTCTTCTGTCAATTCAAAGCCGAGTTCTCTCATCACATCAACACACCAAATCCTTGTGAGTTATTTCGTTGAAAAGCGCAAAAATGTTTAATTCCTCAGAAATGCAATCTCAATGAGAATTCGGAACGATAGAAAAGACTGTAGCCATGCAAGTTAAACCAGAGCCGCGACGACAGTGTGATAGTTGGCAACTGACCATACGCAACCAGTGAAATTCCACTTCTTTGCAGTTTACCTCAGTTCGGGTTTTATTCTAACTGCTCGTGTATATGCTTAAATATTAGAAACTATTACACCCGAAAAAAATCATGGCCTAAGGAGCAGGAGATAAATAAAAATGCTGTAATGTTCACAGAAATTTAATCACTGGTCTAGAAAAATATCTCTCACAACGAGCATGGCTTGTTGCAAAAAGCACGTGATCTATAAGCGTCCGAGTGTACAAACATCTTGGTCTCAATTCTTTTCTTTTACTATTTTATTTTAAATAACGAAATTGGACCGGATTCTGGCCGTGTAAGAAAGATGTAAGTCTTTCAATAGCTAAGAGTTGTTTCAATCCAAAAATACAGGGAATTTTCAACTCTCCCCTTCTATCGAAAAAGGGCTTTCTTCCTGTGATACTTTGTTAGTTCTTTGGTGGTTTGTGTTGATTGTTGTTTTGGGGAATTGGTATTGCGACTTTTGACCCGGAACGTCCATTTTGGTTGCTGGCTGGTTTACAAATGTGTGTTTTGACGCCTTGAGATTTGTGACAATATTTATTTATTTATTTGATATATTGTAATCTATTTATTTGTGTATTTTACACCGTATTCAAGAATATTTCACTTATACGACAGCGGCCAGCATTATTGTGTGAGAGATCCAATGAGAGCCCGGGGGAAACCCACGACCATCCGCAGGCTACTGGAAGAACTTCCCACTTACGGCCGGAGAGTAAGCCAGCATGAGCTGGACTTGAACATAAATCGACCGAAGTTATGAGACGCAATGGGTCATTGCGCCGTGCTGGCGTGCTAATACCCTCGGCCAAGGAGAACCCAATTTGTGGCAATAGGCTATCACTTTGGATTGTCTCCAACGAAATTTATTTCAACTCATTTATCTTTCACCAATATGATATCCATTTTGAATTCGCGATTTGCGTGCTTGTCCAAGGTAAGTCGTTTACTCCAATCAACAAGGTTTCTTCTCTCCTTCAAATAAATAAGTAAAGAAATAATTCAAAGAGGTTTCAACAATGAAAAGACCGACCAATCTTTCAGTTTTATGAAGAAATGAAGATTTCAGACAAAATATGTCAAAAAATCTGGACATCCAAACAGTTTCATAAATCGGAAATACGTGTAGAAAATTCCCAAAGAATGGACAGCCCAGAACCACAATCTGTTTAAATCTATGTTACAGTTGATTACAATTGTACAACAAATCGCAAATGTGAACATCTGTGTGGAGTTGGACAGGGTTGGTGCCTTGGTGGCTGGTGCGCATGTGTACGAAAACGGGACATTCCTTCAGGTAAAGCTAGGTTCCATGGCTATGCTCCACCCATAAACATAGAATATTTTTGTGTGTCAGCACATGTAGCATCCCATTTAAAGTATACACTCAGAAAACGGTTGCCATGAGTCGATGCCGACGTCTTCTGCTTTAACTTAGACATTAGTTAAACCTGACTCTGGCTTTGTAAATGATTTCGATGATATGGTTCTTGAAATATAACTGATATTTATAAGTCATACGTAAGTTTCTTTAACAGACAAAGCTGAGACACGTCAGGAGTTTTAAATAGTCCATTGTTCTACACAAAATTCGACGCCAAATATCGATGAAGGTTTTAGAAACTCGGCCTTTTAAAATATCCGTAAAAAAAGCGACGTTGAGCTATTGCCTTGACTTTTTGCAAAGGAAGGTCAATTAGAATCACACTTTGTTTTTTCAAATTTGCCATGTACATAGAAAAACTTTTGAAACTCGGTCTTGTTTCCAAATTTGCTTCCGCCATGTTCCCTCAATATTTGGCATGCTGGCTGCCCCATTGGCATGGAAGGTCTGCCAGCAGATCGTCGAGAGTTTCCCCCGGGCTCTGTCAGGTTTTCTCCCACCATAATGCTGGCCGTCGTCGTACAAGTGAAATATTTTTGAGTACAGAATAAAACACTAATCACATAAATCAATAAATAAATAAATAAACATCACACGTGTTTGTGTTGTATTGTTGTAGTTTAAAGGGAAAACAGTGACATACACTTTCTTGTTTATAAAAGCCATCCACGGTTATGCATGGATGTATGTGTAATTTGTAAAGAGTTGATACCTGTTCGTTTTTATACTTAATCCAATATTCTGGAAGCCTAAACAGCAGAAACCGGAAAACACAAAGCGCGAACATCGCACTTTCGTGTTTTTGCCACGTGTTTTCAGGCTTTTGCCCCGCACACTGAGGTTTTCGACCTTCTATCTTTCGGGTTTTCGCACTTAGCCTTTTCGCGTTTTCGACCTTTTGTTTGTAAGGCCAAAAGTAAGGAAACGCGAGTGGCCGCAACCGGCTTCAATATATGACAGAGTTCCATGTACATGTGTGCTTGTTAGAATCCATTATTATTTAAAGAAACGTTTTTAAACAAAACAACCAGCACTATGTTTTGCATCACCATGTTTACCATATATTTTGTATATTAACGCTTCTTTTGTGTAACGTTAACTTACAGCTTTACTGTTATGTAACACGTAGCCTACGATGTTATGCTCTAGAGGATACCTTTTATATATATCTTTTCTGTATGGGCATGAGTGTGTTACGATTTTTCCGGTGCATGTGTACTATATAATCTAAACCCTTTCACTTCTGTCACCGTTAATTTAATCCGAAAAGCAGTTTTGTTTTGACGAACATGGTAACTGTGTAAATTAACTTTTAGTCTGGAACTTTAACGATGTTGGATTTTACTTATATTTTAAACTGCAATGTGTTGGTTATGCATCTTCACAAAAAGTAATGGTTTGCTATTTAAGCTTGATGTGGGACATTTTATCGATACATACATACAAATGATTCAGTGTTGTGTTTTCTTTTAAATCTGTATAAATACGTTATATCTGTTGGATATAGCTTCCCTTTGTGGACGGGACGAGGATTGTCAAGTCATGGGCTGCTCTCTCTCAATCTTCACCCCTAGGTGTTTCTTAGGACAGTGCCTCTGTATTCCTGAACTTGGAAAATAAAGTCCACCGTGCTTTGTTTGCATTTTCCTGACATAAACACATAAAACCATGAATGCCTTGTCTCTGTGCTGCTTATTCCAGTTTATTCATTACGTTGTACACGGCTGAGAAACAAACAAAGTATTCACATCACAGTTCAGGCCGTTAACCGGTGAAACAAAACCCAAAGGCAAATTCAATGACAATATTAGAATCACAATATCTTAAAATTCGAGATCGTGGTGATAAGCTGACTACTCACCAAACGTGGAATGTCCTATATATACTTATTACCGATTTATTTCTTGTTTTCTCTATAAATCCTAAGTTCCAAGGCCGTACCCCTTGTAGCTCAATTCTGCATTTGGTCAGAATTCACCAGAAGACATTCATCTTTTATGACAGTAGTGTCAGTAAGCAAAGACTTGGCAGACCAACTCTCAGTTATATTTTCTTTGCAATAATATGCATGCGCGTCTAACATATCAGCGTGTAAAGTTTGTGGTGTTTCGTGTCGCAGACTAATTAAAAGGTAATGTGACTTTACAGATAGCTGAATATAGGTGAGAAGTTGAAAGAAACAGACTATATAACCATAACAGCGGATTGTTTCTGGGTTAAGAAATACCTTCTTTGAATTATGTATTTGATTCAATAGTGGGTTGAAAATGCTTTGCTGGCAGTAATCGTCTTGTACTAAAAAAGCATTTTACACCGTATGGATTACAGTACACGTAATTATAAAGCAGCAATAGTACACTACATGCGCATTATAAAGCAGCATTATTACACTACAAGCGCATTATAAAGTAGCATTATTACAAGTGCCTTATCCGGCGGTTATCTTACACTACAAGCGCTCACTGAAATATTGCATTTAATCACTACAAGTGCACTATACAACGATTGTATTAAACTACAGAACGTGGTTAGGTCTGTTGGCAGTCTGCGGATTGTCGTGGGTTTCTTCCCACCACAATGTTAGCTGCCGTCGTATGTGAAATGTTCCTGAGTACGGCGTAAAACACCAATCATATAAATAAAGTATATGAAAAGGCCTCAGTTTTGTTTAATACGACCAAAGAAATAGATGTAATCCATATCAGACAATGAACTCTCCGAACGAGTGAATTGCATGTACCTTAACGAAACAAGATCTCGTATTTTCAACGAAAACAGAACTATTTCAGCAATATTCGGCGTCGCGATCTACCTCAAATGAAGCATAATGTTTGTACTAAAATCCGAAATGAATTTGGTAAGAATGATAAAGAGTAGACTGCATTTGATCCCCGGTTTGCTAGAACCGGTAGTCCGGTGCCTATAATTTCATGGTAATTGAAGAAAAAAAAGAGAACAAAGATCGGCAGGAATGAACTGGATTTGAACCGGTGACTGCTAAGGATAACGTTCTTTGGGGCTGAGGTGCAAGACCGTTAAAAGGCCAAAAAAAAACAAAAACAAAAATTTTCTCTCAAATAGCAGTGCTGGGCAACATGAATCGAGGGATTGGTCCTGTGATCTACTGCTCCTGTCGCTAGACGGAATTAGAATACACGCCTGATGGCCAACACTCTACAGTGAACAGGTTTCATGCAGTCTAGCACGAAGCTCCCGTGTTATTGGAATTGAGGTTTTGTCAATTTTTGTATGTATGTACGATGGGTCATAAACTGAAAACTATACCAAGTACAAAAATAATTCTTATGGATTTGTAATCGTGACGGCAAGGTGTACAAGACAGTGTGTTTTTTAAATCATTTTAAGCAGTTTTTAGACTTGGCCTAAGTTTTAGCTAATTTCATTGGTCAGTAAAAGCATAATTTATGTATCAAACAAAAAGTTATTTTAAAATATAGGTAGGGCGATCCACCTTAAACTTGCAAGTGAAATTTCATCTAAAGATTATAAGGCGTTTTACGGAAAAAGATGGTTTAAGGTTAACAATAGAATTAAAAATGGCTGGTAAATCACGTAACTGGCCAAAAAGCACAACACGTCATAAGCTGCTTACCAATTTTGGCAATATTGCAAGTTTACGAGCTGACTATGAATGAAAATAACAAGTTTTTAAACGCATTTTAGTGGCAAAACTATCACTCGTATATTGCCCTGCGGTCCTACAGTCGAAAGAGGAGATCTGAAGTTGATCTATCTACTGACCAATTTTCAGCTTTGACGTTGAAAAACGACGCTAAAATGAACTTTAATTGCAATTTAAAGAAAAAAACTACACAGATTACATCTGATTGCTATTTTTTTTCCAAAATTCAATAAAAGGTTATCTCGTGACTGAAACGAACAATCGCGAACTTTCACATTTCTCGACCGATTCGCATAAAATTTTCAAGCCTGATACCCCCAGTAGACTTGTACATGTTTATCAATTTTAAATGCAATTTGATCAGCGGTTCTGGAGAAGAATTTTTTTTAAATTCTCATACTTCTCCAGCGTGGGCGATAAATGGGTCACAGTTTTTAACTCCATCAGGTAGCCCAAGCAATTTAGTTATGAACTTGTACATAAAGTTAACAGCTGTGATACACGGTTTTCTCGCAAAAGAAAAAAAAAACACTTGTCAGAAAAGAAGAAAAGTAATCTGTAACGAGAACAATACTCTTCCAGCAAAGTTTGATAGCCCAATAAATAAATATTACACTATACATTAAATACAGCGATTGTATTACACTACAAGCGCATTATATACAGCGATTGTATTACACTGTAATCGCATTATACAGCGATCGCATTACACTACAGTACGTGTGAAGGTCTCTCAGCAAATGTTCGGATGGTCATGTGTTTTCTCTCACCATAATACTGGACGCCGACGTGAAAGTGAAATATTCTGGACTATGGCGTCACGCCAAAGACTTTAGAAATGGTATTTGTTGCTGTGTCGCTTGGCACTCAGCACTGAGAGGTTAGAGCAAGGAGACAGGACTTGTGAGCCAGGTGTAATTTTTTTTTTTTTTTTTGTCTCTCGGTGGGGTGTCATGTCTGATGTCTTCGACGTGATACTTCAGGGGCTGCAACACTTTTTCGGCGTGGGCTTTCCGTGTCACTAGAAGACATAGTGTATGTACGCGCACCTTATGACTCCTGGCTGTCATATGACTTGTTGAGTCATAAATTGTTGAGTGCGACGTTAAAACCAAAGCATTCATGTACAAATGTTACACTACAAGTGAAATACACAGCGATTGTATTACACTATATGGGTTTTCTCTCACCACAATGCTGGCCGAAGTCTTATAAGTCAAATACTATTGAGTACGGCGTAAAACATCAATCAGATAAATAAATATTGCACTATATGCTTTCTACTGATCCTTATAGGCCGTTATGCAATCACTCTATTATGTTCAACACCAACTTTTCTTAGATTTTATTCCTTAGGTCTCTGCCCATCCGCGTTCCAGTAGGAGGTATAGTGTACAGTGTATCTTGCAATAAACAGAAAGAAAAATGGCGCAGTTCCAAAGACAACCCAGACAACAGACAACACTGTAGATAATGGTATATAAATACACTGGAGCTAGACTGAGTGAACTGATGAGCAAACATGCTGATGATAAGATGATGGATCTTTTTACCTACAGAGGTACAGCATCGACGGTGATTGGCTGGCGGTGGGGATAGGGTTTCCTGGGTTGAAGCCTTGGTCACGCGTGAAATAAATTCTGTCGTTCCTGAAATTCAGCTGGGCGTAACCTGAACTTGCTAATCTCACATACTAGCCAATCAGAAATGATTCTATGTCCTTTCAGCATTATATATTTTTTTTTTTTTTGGATTGGTGTTTTACGTCGTACTCAAGAATATTTCACTTATACGACGGTTGCCAGCATTATGGTGGGAGGAAACCGGGCAGAGCCCGGGGGAAACCCACGACCATCCGCAGGTTGCTGTCAGACCTTCCCACGTACGGCCGGAGAGGAAACCAACTTGAGCTGGACTTGAACTCACAGTGACCGCATTGGTGAGAGACTCCTGGGTCATTACGCTGCGCTAGCGCGCTAACCGACTGAGCCACGGAGGCCCCCCCTTTCAGCTTTAAAATCTGCTATATTTACGTCACTTGTGTATGGTTTATAATAATAGTACACTGTCAATGAAAGGTTTTCTCAGTGTATATTGCATGACAAGTTTAGTGAATGAATTATCCCCGTATACCAATGCTGGTTAATGTTAATAGATACTGACCGCCGGTCGCATTCCGCCAACCTAAATATAGAAAAAATGAAATGCGAAAAAGACGAGTTTCGAACACACTCACTCTACATGCAAGTAATAAACATTGGGCTGTTGGTAGTAATACACAGGCAATGCCCATGGGGAGTGGTTTCCAATTCCTATGTACATATACAGGTACAATGTAGATACAATTATTTGTGCATTTGCAATAAAACTTCGGTTTGTTTGCAAACGTTTATTTTACATGTGGCAAAAGAATTGTGGCATTTCGTCGCACATATCTCGATAAAAAATAATAGAATTATGGAATAAATAATATAATTAGGGAATACATAATGTAATTAGAGAATAAATAATGTAATTGGAGAGTAAATAATATAATTAGAGAATAACTACCGAAACGTCTTGTCTCAAATACAGACCAGTGTTTATTCATTTTTTTTTTCGTTAAGTACAAAAACGAATGCACTCAAATGAATATCTCTACATACTGTCCTTGTCTTGAGTTGCCAAATGTGTAGACCTACTACAATAAGGATGAGAAATTCTATTCACCTAGCTTTATTTTGTGAATGAAGGAATGAATGCTTGAGGTTTAACGTCGTAGACTACTGAACGATTTATCAGTCAATTCTGACGAGGACACACTAGGTGAGTGTATATATAGTGTGTCTTCTTATGACAGGACGAGTCCATGCCGACAAAGCTCTGCCCCCACTGATGTATCATGCCGAAGACACCAGTCATGACACCCAGCGCTGAGCAGCAAGCGAGGCAACAACGGGTGCAATTTTAAAAGTCTTTGGCATGACCCGACCCGGGTTACATCATGGGCTCTCAGGACTTCGAGGCTCTCACCATATACCGGATGTCAAACGTGTTGAGTGCATTTACCCAATCAATATCCCCCACTGATCGCGTTGTCAACATTGCCTCTGTTCAAAACACTGTGTAAACACTGCTTCAGTACGTGAGTTCGAATTCACCTCTCACTCTTTATCTAAAGCTTCCTAGGTATAACTGGGTTATACATAATGTGCGGTAGGAGCCCTCACTCCTTACCTGAAGCTTCCCATGTACAACCGGGTTATACATAATGTGCGGTAGGAGCCTTCACTCTTTATCTGAAGCTTCCCATGTACAACCGGGTTATACATAATGTGTGGTAGGGCCCTTCACTCTTTATCTGAAGCTTCCCATGTACAACCGGGTTATACATAATGTGCGGTAGGAGCCTTCACTCTTTATCTGAAGCTTCCCAGGTACAACTGGGTTATACATAATGTGTGGTAGGGCCCTTCACTCTTTATCTGAAGCTTCCCAAGTACAACTGGGTTATACATAATGTGCGGTAGGAGCCCTCACTCTTTACCTGAAGCTTCCCAGGTACAACCGGGTTATACGTAATGTGCGGTAGGAGACTTCAGTCTTTATCTGAAGCTTCCGATGTACAACCGGGTTATACATAATGTGCGGTAGGAGCCTTCACTCTTTACCTGAAGCTTCCCAGGTACAACTGGGTTATACATAATATGCGGTAGGGCCCTTCACTCTTTACGTGAAGCCTCCTAGGTACAACTGGGTTATACATAATGTGCGGTAGGAGCCCTCACTCTTTACCTGAAGCTTCCCAGGTACAACCGGGTTATACGTAATGTGCGGTAGGAGACTTCACTCTTTATCTGAAGCTTCCGATGTACAACCGGGTTATACATAATGTGCGGTAGGAGCCTTCACTCTTTACCTGAAGCTTCCCAGATACAACTGGGTTATACATAATGTGTGGTAGGGCCCTTCACTCTTTACGTGAAGCCTCCTAGGTACAACTGGGTTATACATAATGTGCGGTAGGAGCCACACTCTTTATCTGAAGCCCCCTAGGTACAACTGGGTTATACATAATGTGCGGTAGGAGCCACACTCTTTATCTGAAGCCTCCTAGGTACAACTGGGTTATACATAATGTGCGGTAGGAGCCACACTCTTTATCTGAAGCCCCCTAGGTACAACTGGGTTATACATAATGTGCGGTAGGAGCCACACTCTTTATCTGAAGCCCCCTAGGTACAACCGGGTTATACATAATGTGCGGTAGGAGCCACACTCTTTATTTGAAGCTACCCAGGTAAAACTGGGTTATACATAATGTGTGGTAGGGCCCTTCACTCTTTATCTGAAGCCCCCTAGGTACAACTGGGTAATACATAATGTGCGGTAGGAGCCTTCACTCTTTATCTGAAGCCCCCTAGGTACAACTGGGTTATACATAATGTGCGGTAGGAGCCTTCACCCTCTATCTGAAGCCCCCTAGGTACAACTGGGTTATACATGATGTGCGGTAGGAGCCTTCACTCTTTACGTGAAGCCCCCTAGGTACAACTGGGTTATACATAATGTGCGGTAGGAGCCTTCACTCTTTACGTGAAGCCCCCTAGGTACAACTGGGTTATATATAATGTGCGGTAGGAGCCTTCACTCTTTATCTGAAGCTTCCCAGGTACAACTGGGTTATACATAATGTGTGGTAGGGCCCTTCACTCTTTACGTGAAGCCTCCTAGGTACAACCGGGTTATACATAATGTGCGGTAGGAGCCACACTCTTTATCTGAAGCCCCCTAGGTACAACTGGGTTATACATAATGTGCGGTAGGAGCCACACTCTTTATCTGAAGCCTCCTAGGTACAACTGGGTTATACATAATGTGCGGTAGGAGCCACACTCTTTATCTGAAGCCCCCTAGGTACAACCGGGTTATACATAATGTGCGGTAGGAGCCTTCACTCTTTACCTGAAGCTTCCCATGTACAACTGGGTAATACATAATGTGCAGTAGGGCCCTTCACTCTTTATCTAAAGCCCCCTAGGTACAACCGGGTTATACATAATGTGCGGTAGGAGCCACACTCTTTATCTGAAGCCCCCTAGGTACAACTGGGCTATACATAATATGCGGTAGGAGCCTTCACTCTTTATTTGAAGCTACCCAGGTAAAACTGGGTTATACATAATGTGTGGTAGGGCCCTTCACTCTTTACCTGAAGCCTCCTAGGTACAACCGGGTTATACATAATGTGCGGTAGGAGCCACACTCTTTATCTGAAGCCCCCTAGGTACAACTGGGCTATACATAATGTGCGGTAGGAGCCACACTCTTTATCTGAAGCCCCCTAGGTACAACTGGGCTATACATAATATGCGGTAGGAGCCTTCACTCTTTATTTGAAGCTACCCAGGTAAAACTGGGTTATACATAATGTGTGGTAGGGCCCTTCACTCTTTACGTGAAGCCTCCTAGGTACAACCGGGTTATACATAATGTGCGGTAGGAGCCACACTCTTTATTTGAAGCCCCCTAGGTACAACTGGGCTACACATAATATGCGGTAGGAGCCTTCACTCTTTATTTGAAGCTACCCAGGTAAAACTGGGTTATACATAATGTGTGGTATGGCCCTTCACTCTTTATCTGAAGCCCCCTAGGTACAACTGGGTAATACATAATGTGCGGTAGGAGCCACACTCTTTATCTGAAGCCTCATAGGTACAACTGGGTTATACATAATGTGCGGTAGGAGCCACACTCTTTATCTGAAGCCCCCTAGGTACAACTGGGTTATACATAATGTGCGGTAGGAGCCACACTCTTTATCTGAAGCCTCCTAGGTACAACTGGGTTATACATAATGTGCGGTAGGAGCCACACTCTTTATCTGAAGCCTCCTAGGTACAACTGGGTTATACATAATGTGCGGTAGGAGCCACACTCTTTATGTGAAGCCTCCTAGGTACAACTGGGTAATACATAACGCCCGGTTTGCTTCACAAACACACCTGACCGCCGTCATACAAGCGGAACAGTTAAGTACCCCCGGGGCCAATTTCATTTCCCTGCACAGAATTATACTGAGCAACACGCTGTATATATATATATGCCTCGAGGGGACAAAAGCGAGTTGTTTGGCAGATGAGTAAATCAACAATTAGCAATGATGTGTGAAAAGTTTAGGTATGCTTTTACCATAAACTAAATTGTGTTAGACCTAAACTACCAGGCAAAAGAAAGGTTTCACCGTATTTTTTGCCATAAAAAAAGTAAAAGCGTGGTTCTGGGTTTGATTCTAAGCAGAACTTAGTGTATGACTGCATCGTTTCCTCTACCAGAACGCATCGTCACGAACGCAGCAATTGGAATTGTGAAATTGCGACCACATGCAAAACGTCCTTTTGAGGCATGGCTCGTGATGCACGTGCGGTAATATTGCATAAATACTCTTGCTCGAAAGAGCAGACATTCAGTGACCGAAAAAACACAAACAGTATGCCAAGACAACGCAAGCGCAACGAGACCAGGCCATCGGTATGTCCACCATGGGAGTCTCGCAACGTCACATTGCAAGAACGTTCAACTGCAGCCAAACGACCATCAGGAGGTTGTTGATACGCTATCAGCAGACAGGCCAGACCCAAGACAGACCAAGATCGGGAAGACCGAGGGTAACAACTGCGGCTGAAGATCGCTACATCCGGCAGATCCACCTCCGAAACCGATTCGTCACGGCGACGTCAACAGCGGCGACGGCACTAGGCCATGTCATCAGCCCCAAAACAACACTGCGTCGTCTTCGTTCAGCTGGTTTACGACTTTACCGCCCCTTCCGTGGGATGGCCTTGACCCTTTTACACCGTCAACGCAGATTGCGATGGGCACGTATTATACGTCGGTGGCAGCGACGTGACTGGGCGAGAGTGCTGTTTACAGACGAGAGCAGGTTCTGTCTATTCAGGAACGATGGCAGAGTTCGAGTTTTCCGACGAAGAGGCGAGCGTCTCGCGCCAAACTGCGTAAGAGAGGTTTATCCGTTTGAAGGCGGAGGCATCATGGTTTGGGGAGGGATTTGTGACCAAATGAAGACGCAGCTGGTTATTATGCAAGGTAATCTGACTGGCCAGCGATACGTTGATGAGGTACTGAGACCTGTCGTCGTTCCTTTCCTCCAACGACCGCCAAGAGGATCGATCTTGCAACACGACAACGCAAGACCTCACACTGCCCGCATTGTTACAGACTACCTCGAGACCGCAAACGTCATCGTGTTGCCCTGGCCAGCCAACTCAACAGACATGAACCCCATTGAGCATCTCTGGGATCACCTTGACCGCCGTTTGAGACAGCTGGTGCCTCCTCCAACTAACCAACAGGAACTTGAGCAAGCTGTGTTAAACCTATGGAACGTTATCCCTGTTGACGTCATCCGGCGACTGACGACGTCAATGCGGAGGCGTGTGCTTGCTTGCATTGATGCCCAGGGTGGCCACACTCGCTACTGATGACTGTAGTCCTTCATTTCTGTGGATACTGTGACTTTACATGCACTTGCCAGTTAACTTTACATTTGTGTAATTTTTTCTTCTGACCCCTTGTCTCTTTCATTGTGTTTTGTGGCCAATTGAATGCCAATATTTTAAAGCCTTTTTGAGAGAATATTTCACAATGATTTCTGTTTATAAACCAATCTTCTTAATTCTTATATCTGCCTTTGTTTTTGTTTTATGGGCTCAAGAAGTGGGTGAAACCTTTCTTTTGCCTGGTAGTTTATATAAACAAATTAAGGGTCACATTCCAATTCCTTATTCACCATTACCTTTCAGAACTAAATCCCTTTATAAAAAAAACGCTCGGATTGCTACATCATCGTGTGTGGATTTACATCAATCATCACTAGTTTGTCCATTTCGCCCTGCATGGTTTGTCCATTACGCCCTGCATGGTTTGTCCATTACGCCCTGCATGGTTTGTCCATTACGCCTATACAGGCTTATAAAAAAAGCCCTTCTACATGTCCGTATGCATTATTTCTTTGTTTAAATTTTATTTAAATGCTTAATGCCGTACCCAGGAATTTCTCACCTATAGGACGGCGATCAGGTTTATGGATGTTTATGGTAACCTGACAGTATCCGTGAGTTGGCACAGAGGCGCCTGAGTAGGCCAAAAGGCGCAAAATATGCTAAGTGTTTGCTTGACTTGTTGAAGTTGAAGATGTGGCAGGCACGTTATAAGGGAGGTAACTACATTCAGGGCTTCTGGTGGGGCATTTCAAATGATTATTATGTCCCCTGAAACTGTTAGGCGAGTGTTAAATACGTCTTTATAATACTTATATTCAAACATGCGTAATTTTCAACCAGCTGGTATTTTATCTATGTGTGTGTTAAAGTTATCTTTTTTCTATACAAGATCATAACATACAGCATAGCACCAAAAGAGCTTACAAAAGTTATGATGTTTGTCAGGAATCTAGTGAAGGTTGTGGTTTAGTTAACATGATGGATTCTAAGGTTAGCCCTAGTATTGCGCTACGTTTTAATCTGGTCACTCCGCTCCTTCAAACCATAAAACTGACCATCGTCGCACAACTGACAAATTATTAAGCACGGCCTTAATCAGCAATCAAATGAATAAATAAATAAATAAATAAATACCCAAAGTGCTGTCTCCTTAGAATGCCATGCAAAACGGACACTGGACATGACAGCCCACTCATACGGTCATAGTATAATGACATCGGATCGAACAAAAAACTAATATTGACACTTGATCAGACACCACATCCATGCAGTCACAACATAATGAAATCGGACATGACACCACATTCATGCAGTCACATTATATTTACACTGGATCGAACAACACACTTATGAGGCCGTAGTCTAGTGACACCGGACATGACACTCATGCAGTCACATTATATTACGTGACACTATCCCCTGATTCAGAACGCCAAGGGAAAGAGAATGCTAGACTTGAGTCTTAAGTATATAAACCACAAATAGTATGCCAGAAGAATTGGTCATTGAAAACACAACTGGCCATACATACATCTTTATCATACGTCCGATTTTGACGAGTCGTGGACCCTGTTATTGCCACGCTATTTTGTCTGCCCTTTCGTCCGTGTGTCCATTCGTATCTGTCACCCAGCTGTATACACTCCAATTGTTTATAATTGGAGACCTAATTTTTGGCGAAAACGTATTCCGTATTTCACATTTGATGCCACTGTTTTTAAATTGCCGGATAAATGTAGTCATGACTTAGTCCCGGAACCCACGCAGCCTTTATATCTGGTGTATACTGTCCGGTTTCCGGGTGTCCTTATTTTTGTAGGTTCATGACTTAGTCCCCGAGCTAGAACTTCAATTGTTCTGCACGTGGAATTTCAATTTTTGTTGATTCTTATGTATATATATACAGAAGTGACAACCTCACGCGCCATTGCCACGGTATCCCTTGTAACCAGATTGGTCATTTATCTCTATTATAAATAGTAGCATATTTGTTTGGACGTCCATTAAGTTTACTCTAATTGTTGTTGTTAAATTGAAGTGAATTTGGTGTGGTGGATCCACGTGTATATACCTCATGCAGATGTAATCGTATATCTCTATGACGTCACAGATCGATCCTAAGAGACAGCTGGTGATATAATGTGTTTACAGTTATAACCACGGCTATGCCAGACGCCATCATAAGGGGTAATAATAATAACAACAACTGAAGGGCTACCTCATGTGTAAAGGGCACACACGCCTAAACAGTTGTTCTCCGCCCACATACTTGGTGAAGCATATATACACGCCAAAACGGTTGTTCTGCGCCCACATACTTGGTGAAGCATATATACACGCTTAACCAGTTGTTTAGTAATATGTGTTCAAAGTATCCATTTTATCACCGTATATTCACTGACGGTTCCAAGAATGATGATGGCGTGGCTTCTGCCGCTGTCCTTGGGCCCAGAACCATTTCAACTCGGTTTCCAAATTCCTGTTCTGTATTTACTGCGGAAGCCAAGGCAATTTTGTGCGCACTTCGGTCCATTCCAGAGCTAGGAAGTAGCAGATTTCTCATCTGCTCTGACTCCCTTTCCTGAATCCAGGCGATTCAGGCTAGTTCGCCTGTACATCCAGACATTCTGTCTATCAGGGAGATGTTTAAACGGCTTAATGAAGATTTTATCATTGTCTTTTGTTGGGTGCCCGGGCATATGAGTATCCCTGGGAATACTGCTGCAGATGAAGCCGCGAAGGCGGCTCTGCATTCCGTTACTACCCAAACTGACGTTCCATATTCGGACTTGCGTTCACTTATTTGCTCCTATATCAAGCGCTTGTTTCAGGCTCAATGGGATGACCAGATAACCAACAAACTGCATGATATTCGTCAGTTTGTTGGTCCAGCACCTTCCCTTTCACGGCATCGTCTCCGCTCTTGCATTTTGAGGAGGTGTCGTATCGGTCACACACGTGCTACGCATGGGTATTTGTTGAAAGGAGAAGATGCTCCTCATTGCTTTGCTTGTGATCAACGGTTCACAGTCAAGCACATACTGCTTGACTGTGGCGACTTTGCTCCTGTACGAGATTCCTTTAATCACGTGAGCTCTCTTTCAGAACTTTTCAATTCTGTAGAAAGTGATACTATTTTTGATTTTCTCTTTACCATTGGTATGGCAGGAAAGCTGTGATTTTAAACTACCGTCTGTGTTTGTTATGTGACATCTGGTGTCCTTTTTTGACTGAATAGTAAATGAATTATCCGTAGTAGATCGACTACTTGACGTTTTATTGTCGCGTTAAAACTGAAATATTGTTGAAAGCGACGTTAAAACTTTCACTCACTCACTCACTCTAACTAGTTGTTTTCCGCCCACATACTTGGTGAAGCATATATACACGCCTAAACAGTTGTTCTCCGCCCACATACTTAGTGAAGCACATATACACGCCTAAACAGTTGTTCTCGGCCTACATACTTGTGCAGCATACACACACACCTAAACAGTTGTTCTCTGAGAACATACTTGGTGAAGCATATATAAAGGCCTAAAGAGTTTGTTCTCGGAGAACATACTTGGTGAAGCATATAAACACGCCTAAACAGTTGTTCTCCGCCCACATACTTGATGAAGCATATATACACGCCTAAACAGTTGTTCTCCGTCCACATACTTGGTGAAGCATATATACACGCCTAAACAGTTGTTCTCCGCCCACATACTTGATGAAGCATATATACACGCCTAAACAGTTGTTCTCGGAGGACATTCTTGGTGAAGCATATATACACGCCTAAACAGCTGTTCTCGGCCCACAGTGGTGTATTCCGTCTCTCCAGACTCCACCCTTCGTAAACATGGCGGCCGTGCGCGGTTAAAATAAAAACTCCGACGGCAGTAACCAATCAGCTAAAATTTCATAATAGACTGACTCAGGGGTTGGGATTAAAGCTAAATAGTGATGTGATTATATGATACTTTATTTCAGTGATGAGAACTTAATCACGTTTGGTAACAGCTAAACTGTTACTTAATGAGCTTTTGGATGAGACTTTAACAAAACAACATACAGATTTTACAGCTCAAAATTTAAAACTGTAACACAGCTGTTTGTCATGCGCAAACAACTGTTACAAGATTTTGGAACGATCTCTTGGAACCGGATTTTTCAACTTGCAATTGACCTATATACAGGTATGTCCAATCTTGGTTTAGAAATAAAATGCATTTATGTATGCTTTGGGGTTTTACGTCGCACAGATTTTAGAAATAAGAATGTATGGCTACTCTTCAATCAGATTTCTTTTGTAAGCTAAGGCTGAATAATTTTTAGCACATTAATATTATTCAAATGAGAATTGGCAGTGTCAAATTCATTTGAACTTATTAGATTAGGAGAAAGTTGTATATTTATTCCTATCAACATGATACTATACATGATATTCCTGTTTTAACTGCATTAAGAAGGTTTAATGTATCTGCAGATTGAATTCATGCCTTGATTAAATTTCAAAATTATATCTATACAGTAATGTTCGATTTCATCGCTAAAGCGTCCAGTCAGCTTGTCAATCACCACGAAGACTGTTCTTGACATGGGAATGTCCTTTGACGTTTGCTGCTGCGGAACTCTCGAGACCCGCCGAATAAGTCACTCCTGAGAAACTCCACCTTTCAAATAGCATTTGAAGGCACCGAGCTAATGTTAGCGCAGTGAATAAAGTTCGTGGACTCAGTGGTTTTCCTGGTAAACAGGGTATTCCCTGTAATTCCACCCAGAGTGGAATATTTTGAACTGATGTTGTGTTGTTTGGGAGACGTGGCCCAGATGAGGGCTGCGCCTGTTGAACACGTGTCGACGAAGGGAATACCTTGTGACAACCTGCAGGAGGGACAGAATTGTTCTGGCAGTTGTCTTGATCAATTGTACATACGTATGCTTGTAAGTCCTATATAACAGAGTTATATTCCCTCATTTGCTGTATGTTTTCTGTATATGTGCTTTTTTGTATGTATGCCGATAATCAGTATAACAGTATATCTGCATTTGAACTATTACATTATTGTTTAAATTCGAACTACTTGGTGGTGGTGTTATTTTGTTTGGTAAGATGTTAAAAATCTATACCCCGTTGATTTGTTTAATCAATCATTCATTTTATCTCGAGCTCGCGTTTAAGAGATGGGACTGAAGGCGTTGTCCATTCCACAGACGGAATGGTTCCTAGATTATTCCGACCTAGGTAGATTCTGGCTATGGATACATCTGATTCCCCGTTAGGCGTGATACTTTGAGCTATGTGTAAATAATCTCACATTATTAATTGCAATACATCATCTGCACAATGTACGGGCCATGCACTCTACTCCAGTCCAGCGCATTATGACACGGATGCCACAACCTCTTCAGGAATCGCCTGCCAAGTTTACCCGGTCTAAAACGACGTCTTTGCGTGCTGATTGGGAGTATTCGCAGCCCACAGTTCTTATTTTCATTCGTCCTTAGGCCACGCCGTGAGACTACCGGAGTGAAATTGATTGGGGTACGGGATGGATTTCCGAATACAACAGATGGACTCGAGCTAGCTATCGCATGTTGCTGATAATAGAACATTGTTTACAATCGAATCGGCAATCAACTGTCAGTTTGTATGATCTCGGCCATTTGTTTGCCGAGCTGTCATTCTCGTATCGTACATAGCCGTAAGGTGTATCGCCCTAACTATGATCAGGGCGACCTGCTGCTATTGTTCACAAGCTGTCTTACTCTAACGGCAACACATATAACTGTCCCTGGTAGAGATGAACCAGTGTACAACTGCATAGAGAGAAAAATGTATTCAACGTACGCAGATGTTTTGTACGAATCGTGCAGTACCAAATATACACCTTGATGATACAATTTTGCCCATATGGTGACAAGGCTTACCTAAATATAATATTTCAGATGACGGCATATTGTGCAATGCAGAAAAAAGATGAGATGTTATAAATATTTACAACAGCAAGTGTCGAAATATGTTTTATGCACATGTTTAGCGTAGATATACGTGAGGTAACTCTAGATAGAATTGATAGAATCGTCGCGTATAATTTTTGCAGTAAATGATTTTGACCGATTTATGTTATTAGTTTTGTTAAAACATTACTTTACACAGTTAAATTAGACTAGCACATGGAAAAATATGTATGCACTTGGCGTATACTACAGAAACATGTGAATATAACCTGGATGTATACTACAGCAACGTATGAATATGAGCTGGACATATGCTACAGAAAAATGTCTATAAGAGCTGGATGTATGCTACAAAAACATGTGAATATGAGCTGGGTGTATGCTACAGAAATATATGAATGTGAGCTGGATGTATGCTACAGAAACATGTGAATATTAGCTGGATGTATGCTGCCGAAACATTTGAATATGAGCTGGACGTGTGCTACAGACACATTTTAATATGAGACGGACGTGTGCTACAGAAACATGTGAATATAAGCTGGATGTATGCTACAGAAACATATGAATATGAGCTGGATGTATGCTACAGAAAGATATGAATATGAGCTGGATGTATGCTACAGAAACATAAATATGAACTGGACGTATGCTACAGAAACATGTCAATATGAGCTAGATGTATGCTACAGAAAGATATGAATATGAGCTGGATGTATGCTACAGAAACATGTGAATGTGAGCTGGATGTATGCTACAGAAACGTGAATATTAGCTGGATGTATGCTACGGAAACATTTGAATATGAGCTGGACGTATGCTACAGACACATCTTAATATGAGACGGACGTGTGATACAGACACATGTGAATAAGAGCTGGATATATGCTACAGAAACATATAAATAGGAGCTGGATACATGCTACAAAAACATGTGAATATGAGCTGGATGTATGCTACAGAAACATGTGAATATGAGATGGGCGTATGCTACAGACACATGTGAATAAGAGCTGGATGTATGCTACAGAAACATATAAATATGAGCAGGGTATATGCTACAAAAATATGTGAATATGAACTGGACGTTTGCTGTAGAAACATGTCAATATGGGCTGGATGTATGCTATAGAAACATGTGATTATGAGACGGGTATATACTACAAAAGCATGTGAATATGAGCTGGTTGTATGCTCCAGAAACGTGAATATGAGATGGATGTATGCTACAGAAACATGTGATTATGAGATGGATGTATGCTATGGAAAGATGTGAATATGAGCTGGATGTATGTTACAGAAACATGTGAATATGAGCTGGGTATATGCTACAGAAACATGTGGACTGGATGTATGCTACAGAAACATCAGTATGAGTCGGATGTATGTTACAGAAACATCAATATGGGTCAGATGTATGGTACAGAAGTTTGAGTTGGACATATGTTTTAGAAACATATGAATACGGTATGAGCTGAATGTATGCTATAGAAACATGTGAATATGAGCTGGACGTATGCTACAGAAACATATGAATATGAGCTGGACGTATGATACAGAAACATGTGAATATGAGCTGGTTGTATGCTACAGAAATATATGAATATGAGCTGGATGTATGTTACAGAAACATGTGAATATGAGCTGGATGTATGCTACAGAAAGATTTGAATATCAGCTGGATGTGTGCTACAGAAACATGAATATGAGCTGGACGTATGCTACAGAAATATATGAATATGAGCTGGACGTACGCTACAGAAACTTGTGGACTTGATGCATGCTACAGAAACGTGAAAATGAGCTGGGTGTATGCTGTAGAAACAGATGAATATGAGCAGGGTGTAAGCTGCAGAAACCTGTTAATATAAGCTCGAAGCATGCTTCAGAAACATCAGAATCTGAGCTGGACGTGTACTACAAAAACATGATTTTCTTTTGGAGCAATCACCCAAAAAAATAAACCTAATAAACCTAACTGACCACGTTTTTACAAATGACTCTGGTCTTAATGTAAATAGAAGGTATGCTGCGATGTAATTACCTCCCTTGGTGGGCGTTGCGAGTTTGTTTGGACAGCTATTTTTAGCCTGCTTTGCGCGCGGGCTGTCCCACATTCCACGTGCTTCTTTTAAGCACACGTATGACAGCACAAAGATGGCAGAGAAGGAAGGAGCTAGGAAAGCACGGCATTATATTCTGGGTATAGATTTAGGAACGACCACAGTGAAAGTGGCTTTGCTTGATTCAGAGAATGGGGAAGTGGTTAAATTACTGTCACGGCCGACGAAGGCTTCGGTGGCGAGCGAGATAGGTGTAGAGGGGCGGGAGCAAGACCCGCAGAAAATTCTGACAGCTTTGCAGTTTTGTGTGTCTGGTTTGCCTAAAGAAGACCAGATAAATGTCAAGTGTATTGGAGTGTCGGGACAAATGCACGGAGTTGTCTTCTGGAAACATGGACAAGCCTGGCACCAAAACTCTTTCGGCAGATACGAAACTCACTGCTCCGGGAAAATCAGCCACCTGATAACGTGGGAAGACGAGCGCTGTTCGGCAGAGTTCTTAGGAAGTTTACCGAAGCCCGACTCACATCTGCGCCTGTCTTCAGGCCACGGCTGCTCCAGCATTTTCTGGCTGAAGCGTAATCGGCCGGGCTTCCTTAAGGACTACGACTGTGCTGGGACAATTCAGGACTTCGTGGTGGCGATGTTATGTGGACTGTCCCGGCCAGTTATGTCACCGCAAAACGCTGCTAGCTGGGGATATTTCAACACAGAGACGAACCAGTGGAACAAAAACATGTAAGTTTATGTACAAAAATGGGTCAGGTACAGATAGATGCAGCTGCCAAATCTCAGGACGAAAAGCTACATTCGAGAGCTCGATTTGAACAGGCCGCCCCATCATAAGTGAAAGATTAGCTATGTTAATTTCTGGCCTAAATAATAATAAAAAAAAAAATCACATATACATACAGTAGTAAGTGGGCACGAGACCCCCCAGGTTGTTCCAAATGCTTTTCTAAACAAGTAACTACATGCACCACCGCATTTATGAATTCCTTTCCCAGCTGGTGACTAAGATAGAAAACTCTGCAATTAAAGGAGAAGGAAACTTAAATTACAAATACCATTGAAAGGAGTATGCATTTCCTCGCAGGTGCATGCCATAAAAAATTCTAATGTGTACCTCAAGATGGTAAATTGTAAATAAAGTCAGCGCCAAAATCCGCTATGGGCAACTCCATTTTGCCTAAGAACTAGTCCCGAAGTCATCTGTGTTAGGAGGAGAATTTCCGTCAGAAACCTCCGAAGTGCAGTTCGTACATTTCCGGTAGAGCAGCGAACGTAGCGAACAGTACAGTTTGTTTTCACGAAGTTTACACGAACGAGCAGGCAGTTTAACAACTCTCATTGGCTGAGAGGTAACACACCCCCAGCATAAATTACAGGGTGTTAGAGATGGAGGACAAGATGGACTCAGCGATTTATGCGAGCTTTGCCGTTTTCAAAATTTACATGTATGGCGAGGAAAAAAAACAAAATTATGCAGGAGGCACCACCAGATAGCAAAAAAACGTGCTCTTTTCAGCCCATAGTGTCATTCTTTTCAAGTTTTCTTCTCCTTTAACCCATTTCGGTGCTCCATGTATCTTTGTGGCTAAAGCTCAGTCTGAGCTAACACAAGGAGTTGCTGATAAATTTCATTACACTGGTACATATATACCTTTAATAAGGACATAATATATTATATTCCAAGACAGACATGAGGAGTTGTAAAGATTAAGATGATATTTACATGTTGATTTCCAAATGCATTCTGATGTCATTTCTTTACCCACGGCCACATGCTTTTACTGATTTTTCATTGGTTAAAATTGAATGGGGATATGTTCAATTTTCATACAAATAAAAATAGCATAAATAAGACATTTATCATTCTAGTTTCTGTTATGTGTCTCTGTTATATATAACATTTCTGCTTTGTATTATTCGCGGTTCACACATTTTTGAAAGGATTTTTGTAGTTTGCTTTGAAATGCTCTGGATTCGAAGTTCCATCAGATAGCATGTCTGGTCCGCAGCCCTTTGCTTATACCACTACACCACATGAATTGATGTGCTAGAATGTGGTTTTTATGCAGCTTTGAGACATACATTGTACGGGTGGAATGCACATGAGCTTCCTCATTCAAGGAAGCATAATTGAATACTATATATATATATATATATATATATATATATATATATATATATATATACACACACATTAGGGGGACCTCTGGGGCCAAAGGGGTTAGCTCGCCAGCCCGTCGCAATTAACCAGGAGCTTCCCACCAATGCAGTCGCTGTGAGTTTAAGTCCAGCTCACACTGGACTGGCTTCCTCTCTGACTATACTTGAGAAGGTCTGACAGCAACTTGATGGTCGTGGGTTCCCCCGGGCTCTGCCCATGCATTTTCCTCCCATCCTTTAAGCTGACTGTCGTCATATAAGTGAAATATTCTTGGGTACGGCGTAAAACACCGTTGAAACATATAAATAAAATAAATTTTGACACTATGTACTTTTGATTTAGTTCGAACTTCTGAGCAGTTTCAGCCTGCAAAGCTGTCATGGCCATTCTGGTCGTTAAATTTTTTTGGCACATGAGTCAGCAATGAGGTAACGTCAAATAAAAACACAGACACACACAAAAGCAGATATATGTATTAATATCTTCCCATTGACATTTATAGCCTGCAGCGCCTGGAGCCATGTTCAGCTAATTTGTATTAATTGTACATGTATGCAGTGTTCTGGGAAGCTCCTGTAGTATACTGTATTAATCATTACAGCCTGCTATTGGTGGATTTTATTGTTGTCCATTTTTGAGAAATCTAAGAGGCTGTTACATAACCAGTATTGCCAATTTCCACTTTTTTGGAGACATTGGTGGCAATAAGTCGTTAATAGGGCTAGTACAGTCATTTTTAGGTGGATTCACATGAAGTTTGTTCCTCATCAATATCATGGCATAACACACTGAGCTTGACATGTGGAAAAGATTGTGAGTCATTTGCCAAAGGCTGATGGTTTAATCTGACCGCAGGAGTATAAATGGGTTTCGTATGGGCTCTCTGGTTTCCTCCACCCATAAAACTGACCATCTTGAGAACAGTTTTACATTACTACGAGGGCCATATCTAGAAAAACATTCAAGGTTCTGATCTCTAACTTTCATTGTGACTGTGCATAAGGAAATTTTTAAAATGCAACTCAAAATGATGCTTTCTAAGAGCTTTTAAGCCTGTGATTGAAAGAAATTTGTATGAAAAGTTAACTTTTTATTGGGAAACCATCATTTTTTGTTTAATTTAGCTGGAAGTTTTAATATAATATTTTTTAGAACTGCAGTGACTCTAGATATGGCCCTGTCTACAATGATATAAGTAGATATATAAACATATCAGTATTCTGTTATAAATCAAAAGAGAAGGTTTTAAAATGTATGAAAGTTGTGGGCCTACACTTTTTTGTGTATACGTGCATATCAAGTATACCAGCTTGGACTGAGCCGTTGTAAGTAAGTCATTTGAGATGACAACCTGCAGTCCCCAGGGGTGAGATAAAGCTAACAGAACTCATTCAACAGTATAAAACTCACCAAGGCTGCCATATTTATGTATCAAAGTTGGCTATTGTGGGAAATAAACAAGAAGAATTCTAGGTTAACTCAAGTGTGACCAAGATGTGGGGGTGTGAAGACACGCCGCAGATTCGAAGGCCAGGTACGCATCTGCCTCCTGTTAGTATAGTGCCAGTAGGCCTACATACACATACATGTGTACTGGGCCATTGAATTGCAATTATGCTGAGTGCAAAATAAGGAAATCACCTTTCTCATTATGTCAAGTGCCAGGCCAGGAAAGTACTTTGACTGATGATTTTCATTTCTTAGCTCTGGAATGACTTCAAGCTTAAACTACAGTCTCCAGCCTCACCCCAGGCCTCATATTAATCTGAGTATATGTACAAGTAGATGTTGAACTGAGCTGTACCTGTAACTCTTTCATTGTGTCAGTGATCTCCATTTAGGTCGGGGAGCCTCAGGTTTAATAATTCATTTTTTGCTTGCCCATGTTAGGCCTCAGCCTAGCAAGTTCACACTGGTACACTACAGTGTAGATAATCGTCGTCAGATGACTGAAAAATTGTAAAGTATGGCGTGAAACCCCAAGCACTCACTCACTCACTCACTTACAATGTAGATAAGGACTGTTGCTTTAATGTTGATAATCCATCATTAAAAATAAGTTTGTTCGATTAATTGACTGACCTTTTTTTCCATTTTGATAGAATTTTTTATTATTATTTTTTCCGGGTTAATTTATTAAAAATCCCCTGTTACCTTCATTAGCCAGAATTAAACAGTTGAATTCTCTGCAACCTAACACTATTTTCTGTATGATTGGATAGGTTATGCCAAGTGAAGAAGCTTTTAGTGATGGCCGTGTCCCTCTACGTGTATGTTTCATATGCAGCTATCAGATAGGCAGTATTTGATCCAACTTGGTGCCTGGAGAGTCCACTTGCTCCGGCCCAGGCTGCTTTGTTCTGGGCTGCCCACCCCCCAATCACCCCGTCATTCAGCCACTCCACCCCCTGTGTGATAAACATGCTGATTAAGCCTGGATTTGTCAACTGCCTTTTGAGGAATTTTTTTAATGGATAATTTATGCTGTTTATAACAGCTGTCATGACCATAAATCTTTAAAGATTAAATTAACAAAGTTTGTGTGACACTTACAGGGAATATGCCTTATTCTTTCTGTGTCAGCCATGCTATGTTTATAATGGGTTGAGCTGGTAATGTGAGTAACTAGCCTGTCACATCTTGATAAACTTTGACCATAAACTACCTGTGTTAAGCAGGTAGTTTTAACTCAACTCGATAAACTTTAGCATGTATCAAAATTCCTTACTTATTAATTTGATTCTTGCTTAATGCGGTGAGTTTTGATGGTGGAGGTAACCAGAGTGCCCAGGTGGGCCGTAGATCTTTGGCAAGTTGCTAATGAGCTTTCCCAACTGACTTACAAGTATTTACACCTTTATGGTGGATATTAAATAGTCTCCAGAAAACATCGCAGTGCAAACCATGACCCACAAACTGTGAGAGCAGTTCCCTATCTAAGGATGGGTTTGAAAATCTGACGAGAACCCAGTGTTTCAGCCATAGCTGAACAGCCTGGGTGTGCTGTCTTATGGAGAGCCCCAGTGTTTCAGCCATAGCTGAACAGCGTGGGTGTGCTGTCTGATGGAGAGCCCCGGTGTTTTAGCTATAGCTGAACAGCCTGGGTGTGTTGTCTTATGGAGAGCCCCAGTGTTTCAGCTATAGCTAAACAGCCTGGGTGTGTAGTCTGATGGAGAACCCCAATGTTGTAGCCATAGCAGAACAGCCTGGGTGTGCTGTCTTATGGAGAACCCCAGTGTTGTGGCCATAGCTGAACAGCCTGAGTGTGTAGTCTGATGGAGAACCCCAGTGTTGTGGCCATAGCTGAACAGCCTGAGTGTGTAGTCTGATGGAGAACCCCACTGTTTCAGCCATAGCTCAAAAGCTCTGGTGTGTAGCCTGATGGAGAGCCCCAGTGTTTAAGCTATAGCTGAACAGCCTGGGTGTGCTGTCTTATGGAGAGCCCCAGTGTTTCAGCCATAGCTGAACAGCGTGGGTGTGTAGTCTGATGGAGAACCCCAGTGTTTCAGCCATAGCTCAAAAGCTCTGGTGTGTAGCCTGATGGAGAACCCCAGTGTTTCGGCCATAACTGAACATCCTGGGTATGTATGATGGAAAACCCCAGTGTTTGAGGTACAGCTGAACAACATGGGCATGTAGTCTGATGGGGAACCCCAGTGTTTCAGCCATAGCTAGACAGCATGGGCGCATAGTCTGATGGGGAACCCCAGTGTTGTAGCCACAGCTGAACTGCCTGGGTGTGTAGTCTGAAGGACAACCCCAGTATTTCAGCCATAGCTCATCAGCCTGGATGTGTAGTCTGATGGAGAACCCCAATGTTGTAGCCCTAGCTCAACAGCCTGGATGTGTAGTCTGATGGACAACCCCAGTGTTTCAGCCATAGCTCATCAGCCTGGATGTGTAGTCTGTTGGAGAACCACAGTGTTGTAGCCATAGCTCCAAAGCTTTGGTGTGTAGCCTGATGGAAAACCCCAGTGTTTCAGCCATAGCTCAACAACTTGAGTGTGTAGTCTGATGGGGAGCCCCAGTGTTTCAGCCATAGCTTAACAGCCTGGATGTGTAGTCTGATGGACAACCCCAGTGTTTCAGCCATAGCTGAACAGCCTGGGTGTGTAGTCTGATGGAGAACCCCAGTGTTGTAGTCGTAGCTGAACAGCCTGAGTGTGTAGTCTGATGGACAACCCCAGTGTTGTGGCCATAGCTAGACAGCATGGGCGCATAGTCTGATGGACAACCCCAGTGTTGTGGCCATAACTGAACAGCCTGGGTGTGTAGTCTGATGGACAACCCCAGTGTTGTGGCCATAGCTCATCAGCCTGGATGTGTAGTCTGATGGGGAACCCCAGTGTTGTGGCCATAGCTGAACAGCCTGGGTGTGTAGTCTGATGGACAACCCCAGTGTTTCAGCCATATAGCTGAACAGCCTGGGTGTGTAGTCTGATGGGGAACCCCAGTGTTTCAGCCATAGCTCATCAGCCTGGATGTGTAGTCTGATGGGGAACCCCAGTGTTGTGGCCATAGCTGAACAGCCTGGGTGTGTAGTCTGATGGACAACCCCAGTGTTTCAGCCATATAGCTGAACAGCCTGGGTGTGTAGTCTGGTGGGGAACCCCAGTGTTTCAGCCATAGCTCATCAGCCTGGATGTGTAGTCTGATGGGGAACCCCAGTGTTGTGGCCATAGCTGAACAGCCTGGGTGTGTAGTCTGATGGACAACCCCAGTGTTTCAGCCATATAGCTGAACAGCCTGGGTGTGTAGTCTGATGGGGAACCCCAGTGTTTCAGCCATATAGCTGAACAGCCTGGGTGTGTAGTCTGATGGGGAACCCCAGTGTTTCAGCCATATAGCTGAACAGTCTGGGTGTGTAGTCTGATGGGGAACCCCAGTGGCAGTGGTTGAAAAGGTTGAAGATTTAGATCAGTAATCATAACTTGGTTATTTGTAATGTACTGTTTTGAGTGACTGAGTCAGTCTGTCGAGCAAAGAGGACCGAATGAGTGACAGAGTGACAATCCCTGTAACCTATTTCCTGTGGATAAAGTTGCATAAAAGTAGCCGAGGCAATAAGCACACCAGCGTGTTGCAATGACCCAGGAGCTTCCCACCAATGCGGTAAGATTCTTCCTCCCCGGTCATACAAGGAAAGGTCTGCCAGCAACCTGCGGATGGTTGTGGGTTTCCCTTGGGCTCTGCTCTGTTTCTCCCTCGCCATAATGCTGGCCACAGTTGTATAAGTGAAACATTCTTAAGTACCCCATAAAATACCAACCAAATAAATAAATAAATGCATGTAAGTACAGCTGGATGTGGAGATTAGCATTGCAGTATGGTGTCAATGTTTGAATGTATGTCTGTAAGGATGATGTGATTCCTACTTACAACTGGTTTAAATTTTTAACATCCATTAAAATGTTTCCATCTTGGGCGTTATAAAATGGAAAGTTGGTAATAGATGGACATAATTGATACATTGTAGTGTCCATCAAAATTCTTGAGCATGGTATTTACAATTTTGTTTTCATCGTGGGCATTATAAAACGGAAAGACAATAAAAGATGGATGTTAGATTTATACATTGTATAGTGCTCATCAGAACTCTTGAGCATGGTGTTAAAATGTTTGTTTCTATCATGGACATACACATGCAGTAAGATGTTAAAAGATGGAGATACAAGACAGTGCACGTTGTCTATTGTGTCACTTATTCCACAGAAAAACAATGGTTTTCATTGTCAGTTATATATATGTCATGTATATCTCTATGTATTTGTCTCTAAATACCTGTATAACAATGTAAACATTTACAATCATTTATCTTCAGCTGTTATTCTGTAGAAGTCAGAAGCATTTTGATGATTTGACAGGAAACACTTCGCAGACGTCTACCCTCATGTATATACTTGTGTTAAGTGTAACCATACATGACCTTAGTGCGTTGAACCTTCGCAATCTGCACATGCCACTATAAACAGTCTAACACCTCATTTCCTGTTAGCATCAGTAATCGCTTGGGAACTATTTATATCTGACTGTTTACATTACTGCACCAGTGTGTTTATTTCAGCAGATTATCCGGCATTACACCTGCCAATGACCACCCGTGCACCCATAGTTTTCCTCACAACCCCTAATTTTACTTGCAACCCCGTCCCAGACAAACATACACCAACATGTATATGTACCAGGCCATCATTACACATGTGTTCGTTTGGCGTGACTTGAACAACCCTAAAAAATGGCCACACTCTAAAGTTTTGTTGGGATTTTGAAAGAGGGGTATTCCCTATATTTTTTATATTTGTTTTTTGTCCATTAGCCACAACCAAAAAAAGAAACAGTTATAACTGACTACCCTGACATTGTTTTATAAGGACACCCAACAAATGGCACCTCTGTGACATTGGATGGTTTAGATTGGTAATCATAATGCCATACTCAAAATGCATGCTAAGTAATATAATGTTTACTGATATTATTTCTTGTCATTTAAGTTGCAATATAGAGAAAGTCAGTGTTTTGTGTGTACATGAAGGTCTTTGTTTGTTTTTTTTGGGGAGGTTAGGAAGAGTAACATCTTAATTTTATATGGCTCTGTCAACCCCAGTATGTAACAATGGTAGTACAGAAATTAGAAGACAAGTGGTATAATGTGTTTGTTAATGTGATAACATCTGTGCTAACAGCTATAGTGTGAATATCAGAGAGACAGGTTTATCTGCGGGGTCAGTACACTCCTGTGGTGGTCTGCGCAATCTAACATTCACTGAAGATTTCTTTACAGCCACTTCACACACGGGAAAGTATGTCAGTAACTTACCAAAGATCGGTGGTTTACTCCAGGCACTCCATTTTCCTGTTTCCCCATAAAGTTGACCTTCTTCACATGATTAAAAACGTTGCGCATGAGTAAAGCATTAAACAAAAATAAAATACATGCAAGTACTTGTAACTAAAATTTACTGTGATATTTTGTGACATTGCGATCTGAACTGAAGGGAAAGAGCTTGACAGGGTTTTTTTTTGTCCCCATCTGGAATTATTTTAAGGGTAGTCGCTTGAAGTGGAACATTTCTACCTAAAAATTAGACCTGCATGTGTAATAGTTAGCTGAAATCTTCGGGTATGTCAGGCAGCTGAGAAAGCTAATGGTTTATGGGTGAAGGAAACTGGGCAGAATTTTTGACAAAAAAATTCACACCTGACCAGGTATGTCATACAGCTGAGAAAGCTAAAGATTTTTGGGTTTAGGAAACTGGACAGAATTTTGACAAAAACTGTCACACCTGGTCAGGTACGTCAGGTAGCTGACAGCTTAAGGTTGGAAGATTGGGTGGCAGAAACTTTGAGAAAAAAATCACACATAGTCAGGTATGTCAGGTAGCTGAGGAAGCTAAAAGCTTATGGGTGAAGGAAACTGGACGGAACTTTGAGAAAACCATCACAGGATGCCAGGTATGTCATGTCACTGAGAAAGCTAGGCAGATCTTTGAGAAAAACCATAACAGTGGGCCAGATATATGTCACGTAACTGAGACAGCTAAAGGTTTGTGGATGGAGGAAACTGGGCAGAGCTTTGAGAAAACCATCACAGCAGGCCAGGTAAGTCATGTAACTGAGAAAGCTAAAGGTTTTTGAGTGGAGGAAACTGGGCAGAACTTCGAGAAAAATATCACACATCGTAAGGTATGTCAGGTAGGTGGGGAAGCTGAAAGTTTATGGGTGGAGGAAACTTGGCAGAACTTTGAGAAAACCATAACAGCAGGCCAGGTATGTTACGTAAATGAGAAAGCTAAAGGTTTGTGGATGGAGGAAACTGGGCAGAGCTTTGAGAAAACCATCCCACTTGGCCAGATGTGTCAAGTGTCTGAGGAAGTTAACCATTACTCTAAATAAGGAGTAGCCTACTGGACGTATACTTGAGGTACATCTGAGGTGTGCCCCTAAGTTTTGCAACAACTGTGAACTTCTGACTTTATAGTGGAGCCTTGTGGGCTATTTCCTTATCAGACTACTTTTTGTAGGTTTCATGATCTTTTCCTGTGTTCAGTTAACATTTGCCCAAACATTTTTGCTTTTACATTATTTACTTCATAATTGTCACTGCATAAAATATTACATGTAGCCTTCAGATCCAGATTCAGAGCCTGTAGTTTTCAGATCCAGTTCAGACATAATTTAATGATGGCGCAGAGAGCTTCACCTCTTTCTGTTTATCGTTGCCATGGTGATATCAATGCCATTCTCAGTACCCTTATTTGTTGTAGGGTTAGGGTTAGGGTTAGGGTTAGGGTCATAGGTGAGCATCAAAACATTCTGTGTAAACAGTAGATATTTAAAACCATACAGCGATGTTTGCATTCTGGACAGTGAAGAATTTTCACTGAGTTTCTGCTCTTTGTTGTGGTTTTATTTCGAACATCTTCCAGCTGTCCATGAAATGTAAGCTGATTCCTTGAGTGTTTATATTTGCCGGAAGCCCAGTGTCACCTGCTCAATACCTTAGCCATGTCAGCAGGGGTTAGGGCAATAACGCCTGGTGCTTTGTACACTGGGGAGTAGATCCACATTGTCTCCAAGGCTCATCTCATCGTGTTTATAGGCAGACTACAGGATATAGATTTTTACAGGTCATTTTCAATTGTTGGCGGATTTGCCAGACAGGCAGTTAGTGCTAACAGTAATCAGACTGGTGCCGAAGAGAGCTTTAAAAGCATTAAGCAGACAGTCTGTTTACAAATCGAAATCATTATTGAGTCTGTCAGTAATTTTCAATTTGTCTTTTAGGCATGTCTGCAAGTCAGAGCCATTAGAATCTTGATTCTGATAGACGCATCAGGAGTCTGGGCCCAGTCACCATAATGACAGCTCGAGGTTTATTCATTAGATATCATTTAGGATTGTCAGAACAGATGTCACATAAATTCCGATGTATCTTGTTTATAATTATAAGTAATTGAAGTAAAGTAACTTCCTATGGTTTTGTCTGACTGTTGTGTATTAAGCCTTTGTACGCTTGTCCATTCGTTTCTTTTTTTATTTGGTTTTACTGAATTTATGAACTACTTTTTGTTAAAAGAAGAGAAAACAAACAAATCAACATCATAAATCCCATCGAAGGTTCAAACTAAAATACATATGCTATCGCTTACAGGCATGAGGTGTAACTCAGTATGAGGTATGGATGAGGTGTATATGGGACGTACACCTCATGTACACCTTAGAAACTTCGAAAATTAAAAAAAATGAATGAGTTTTTTTAGCAGTTTTTGAATGTGAGATAATGTACCTCAGGTACACCATAGAAACTTTGAAAGTTAAAAAAGTAAATGATGTACCTCAGGTACACCTTTGAAACTTTTTTTAAGTTTTAAAAGGAGATCTGATTTAGACATGTTTCTTCAGACAAAATGGTTAGTACAAAATTACAAATATTTTTGTGCAAAAGAAAGATGTTTACTAAATAAATCTAAGCCTTTGTCTCACCCTGTACTGACTTGCCATTCAGTGTGCAAATATTGACCAATCACAGAGCATGGATATATTTGCCCATGATTATTCCAAGATGGCCGCCCTGAACGATGTACATATATATATGCATTGAACGATGCTTCCTGAGACAGAATTTGTAACATCTTTAGGCACATGAACAGTTCTAAAGGGCATAGAAAAGGAGCAGCACTATATTTTGATCAAGGAGATAGAAAGCCTCATGTAAATGTATCTCATTAATTGTTGCTGTTGTAAATCAGCTGAGATTTATAGATACTGTAAACCAAGAACAGCATGCACATACTACCGGTAACTTGAATTTATCTATAATTTATACAGCCAACATTTACACGTTTTGAGCTTGTTTTCTATCAAAATAAAAGTGAAAACAGTGTCTATAAGCATAAACCTTAGCTATACCTCAACTGTACCTCAGGCATCATATTTTTTTACCTAATATTTACAGGGTACTTCTACACTGAGGTGTACTATAGGTGTACTTGAGGTACTAATTTACACTGAGGTGTACTATAGGTGTACTTGAGGTACTAATTTACATAATTGGCAGTACCTCAGATACAACTTGCATATACCTCACATACACCTCACATACACCCCGAGTATACCTTAGACACACCTCAGTTCAGATATGCTACACCCCAATGGTACCCCTCAGGTGTACCTCTAGTATACCTCTAGTACACCTTATAAGGGTAAGGGATGTCTTTTCACGTGGGGATTATGGGCCATAATTTTTTCTTCCCCAAAGGGAATTTTTTGAGGAATGTGTCCATGTAATAATATATGTAGCAAAACCTATGAAACAGCTTTGGTATTTGATATCATTTATTTGAAAAATAAATTATGTCGATCTTAAAGTAAAATCATTTATACTGAAAATGGTCCATAAAGCCCACCATAGAGTGCAAACACTTAAATCCATATTGATAGGTGCTATAATATTGAAAAAATAATTTACTAGTACAAATATTTGAGATATAACTTTTAATTGTCTTTCTGATGACACTTACTTCTTGATTGTTTCCTTTTAATCCACCCTATCATGCAGCAACCCCCCCCCACCCAACCCTCAGTAAATTTATTTACCTTTCTTTTATTTTTACTAGATTTTGCAGATTGAACTTTTTGCATTTTCCACCAGTTTGAGTGTTACTCTGTGAACAGGCCTGAACTACCCAGTGGGCGTGCTTGTCCCATTCTCCCCATGCGTGGAACTATAACACATGGGGGCAGGGTTGGGGGTACTAGTGTGTTTTTTTTACACCTACATGTAGCTATTAATGTGATGATTCTTCGTTCATTTCTGTGATCGCCATACAGTGGTATGATGCTCTCCGTGTGCCAGTCCGTCCATAAACTTTTGGGTGTTAATACTGTACACAGAACCCCTTGAACTAGACTTTGTTCACTTTTTGTTTCCACAACCACAGCAGATCTCTTTAAACTGCTTGTAGCCAGGTTTTCCAAACATATATTACCATGGTTTACACTTTAATAGGTATAGGGAAGAATGCTATATTCATTTGCAAAGATCATTAAGTGAATTATAAAATGTCACATTTTGTGAAACTTTTTAACACAATATCTCTTTATGTCTTACTTAAAGCTATTATATATGCCTATTGTCAAGTAACCCAGTTGTTTTCCATTGACCTTGTTTCCATGTTTTCAACGTCATTGGACTTTTTGCCTTCTTTACCTTCTAAACACTCTACATTATCTTTTGCAAGTGTTCTTAATGCAGGAAGGTATTTAGTGCAATATTTCACCATACTTTATATCCTTGTTGCAGTTTGGAAGCAGCTGACTTTCCAGTGTCCTTGTTACCGGAGGTTCAGAAAACTGGAAACAAAAGTGGGGCAGCTTGAGTCAGCATGGTACAGTCTGTCCCCGCTTACCCCTGTCCTTGTTGCCCTGGGAGATCTACAGTGTTCTGTTCTGTCCTGTTTACAGCAGGATTAATGACACAGGTAAGTATGTTACAGGAGCAACTTCCCAGTGTTTTCATCAACAGTAAGCATAGTCATTGGAAATTTTCCTTTAGCCCACTGGTCAGGTAAAACATGAGACAGCTCAGGTGTTACTGTGGCACCAACAGTCCAGCCCTGATGGGCAAGTTATTATAGCATGCCAAGCACAGCTCTGTGATCCAGGAGCCTCTTGATCACCAATGCGGTCACTTTGAGTTCAAGTCTAGCTCATATTGGCTTCCTCTTTGTTCTTACTTGGGAAGATCTGCCAGTAACCTATGAATGGTCATGGGTTGCCCCTACCATAATGCTGACCACCTTTGTGTAAGTATAATATTCTTGAATGTGATATAACACATCATTCGAGCAAATAAATAGGTAAATATATAAATAAATCAGCTCTGACTAATGATTCGCTGGATCAAATCCTTGCTGAGTCATCTGTAGCTGTAAGGCAGATATATTTGCCTGGGAAAGGGACAGGCAATGGTTTATTCTAGGCTTTACAGTTTTCAACTGCTCATAAACATCACCTTTGTATTGGTAGTGAAAATTCCTGTATGAGTATAAAACACCAATCAAAAAAATTTATGAATAAATTATAAATAAATTAATTAAACTTCTTGGTATGTTTTCAGTGTTGAATTTGAGCACGTCTGCCCAGATGTCTTTCCCTCTGCCTGCCAACTGCAGCCCTCTAAAGTTTGAATCAGCTCTTCTGTGGAGTGTTTCCCATACTTTGATGGCAGGTACGTGGCGGTAGCTGCCAGTCTGACAGGTGGCAATGTCATGGCTGCCTTTATTACCATGCTGCAAACAATGGACACACGAATTTGGTGAGTCTTATATGAAGCACAACCTTTATTCTTACTTTTTAAAAGGCCTTTAGTTTAAATCTGATTTTAACTCACAATATTTTCTCTTTTTTAATCATGAGATATATTTTAATTTCAATCCAAAATGTTGAAATGATATGCATTTAAATATGTTTTATTTTCCATAAAGTGTTCGCAATTTTTAAACAATCAATCAACCATGAAAATGTTCCTTATGGAATTCTATGACGCGCCTTTCATGCATGTGTATGATTTATTTATTTAAAGGAGAAGAAAATTTAAATATCAATCAAATAGCATTGAAAAGATTATGCATTTCCTCACAGGTACATGCCATAAAAAACATTCTAATATGTACCTCAAGTTGATAAATTATAAATAAAGTCCACGCCAACATCTGCTCTGGGTGACTCCATTTTGCCTAAGAACTAGTCCTGAAGTCTTCTGTGTTAGGAGAAGAATTGCCATCGGAAACCGCCAAAGTGCAGTTTGTACATTTCCGGTAGAACTCTTCTCCCCAGAAGGTAGCGAACAGTGCAGTTTGTTTTCTGCTTGATGATCAGGAAACCGGAATGTTGGACAAAGGTTCCAAGCTTACTTGAACAAGCCGGCAGTTTTAACGACTCTCATTGGCTGAGAGGCAACACACCCCTGCATAAATTACAGGGTGTTAAAGATGGAGGACGCGATGGATTCAGTGATTTATGCCAGCTTTGCCATTTTCTGGCATTACATGTATGGCGAGGATAAATCGCAAAATTATGCACCAGGCACCACCAGATGCAAAAAAAATGTGCTCTTTTCAGCCTATAGTGTCATGTTTTTAAGTTTTCTTCTCCTTTAATGATCATTAATCTTATCATGCCAGCCATTGCATCTAATAAAGCTTTGATGAAAGATACCATCATCATATGACGAGGCTCTAATAATGACGTATTAAAATGGGAATTTTTATTGCGTTGTCATTTTATACGGAAGGTAAAATATCTTACTGGTTTAATATGAAAATTACTGGCAAAGTCTACTGTTACTTTAATCATTTGGTATTCTGACCCGGCCATTATGTATTGAAATCCAAAGTGTTTCTCTCCAGGCCACTGAGGGCTAAGTCCTCAAACTGCTACCTTCACAGCTAACAAGCCATTGACCAATGAGGTTGCTTGTTTCATTTCAGCTTCTACTGGTTTGGCTACAGCTTTAAGTTGGGAGATTTGTCATGTATCCATAGTGGGGCTGTCCCTAAATTCTTTGGCATATACTGATACGGGTCAACCAGTCGTTAGCGAGGAAGTTACAACTTCCTCTTTTAAAGTCTTAGGTGTGACTCGACCTAAGTTTGATTCTGGATCTACCACTACTGAAGTGGACGCTCTACCAACTGTGCTATCCGGGCCGGTCCCATCATCATGTATGTGTTGTCATCATGCATCATCAGGTATCTGTTATGTCATCACGCATCATCATGTATGTATTATGTATATAAACTTTTTCATTTGTATTTCAGGGCATGGAGTTCCAGAAAGCAAGATTTGGGAGCGAGTGTTAGCCCTGGGTAAGGATTGCCACAAGACAGACCTTGTTATCACCCCCACCCTTCACGGCGAGCGACACAAACCCGAGGAGAGGGCGTCCGTACATGGGATCACAGCAGCCAATCTCTCCCTGGGCAGTGTGTACAGAGCACTGTGTAAAGGCATTGTGAACAATTTACACAGCATGTTAACCACAGATTTCCTCAAGGCCCACGGAGTCCAAAGAATTATAGGCACTGGGACTGCACTAACGAGGAATGAAGTTTTAAAACAGGAGGTGGAAGCATCTTATGGACTGCCCATTGTTTATGGCAATGGCAATGATGCAGCTGTGGGCGTTGCCATGGCAGCCAGGAGAGCCAGCAGGAAGGAAAAAGAAACTTAACTCCGCATGCTGGCTGGATTATAATAGACAATCAGATTCCCCATAAATATTTAACCCATTTGGAGTAGAATCCGTGCCTGATTGCTCAGAGCTGATCCCGGCATGGTAGCCATTGTTTTTGTTGCTATGGTAACCATATGTCTGTTAAGAAGAAGTGTGACTGGTAAAAAGTTTGTGATAAATTGTTGTTAGTTATCTTTAAATGATGAGATATCAAACGAGATAAAGCTCAACGTTTCAGGCATCAGTATAATTGCTTCCTGGGAGAATAGGGTTTCTATGGGATTGATTCCGTGGCTTTGGCATTGAATCTTTGCAGTAAACATGTCAGATTTTGTTATTTACCACTGAAACCAATCAATCCATTTTGGTATTTTAAAACAAGGGTGACAGTTTCTGAGGAGTTAAGTAACAGAAGGTAAATATTGTATGCCCACTTCAATCGGTACATCAAAGGAAGAAAGTTAATAGTGCGTTTGTCTAGTTGTGAATTTGACATAACAATTAACACACCGATCATTGTCAGAGATCGTTGATGCCAATTCATTCAGTACATCAAAGGAAGAAAGTTAATAGTGCGTTTGTCATGTTGTGAATTTGACGTAACAACAGACTGATCATTTTCAGAGATTGTCGTTGCTACATGTTGATTCCTTCTGGTCGTTTCAGATCTATACTTCCATTCATTTTCCTATTAATCAGTCTAATGTGTACAGCTGTTGTAACTGTCATGTCTTTTAAGAGAAAATCCATGAAGTTTTGTTGAGATTGTCTTTTAAAGCTCCATGGACACAGCCATGTTCACTTGCATAAAGGATGGGATGAAGGATTTATTGACAGTGGGTTTACACTTTTTAAACTCAGATTTACAAAGTACAGCTGCATGTACCTGACAAGTATTAAAAAAATTCTCATAGTGCCTTCCTCTTCACTCAGATTTTCTCTACTTCCAAGATGCATTCACATTCCCAGAGTGCGGTACCTTAGGTCAGGACAGGTGTGCAACAAATCAAGCATGGACTGACTATGGGTGACATGAGGATTTGAACTCACACCACCTGTTAGCACAAGCAATGTGGATAACTCTCCCATTTCACTTCAGTCAGCAGTTGACTTCATACACCCAGAGCTATACACTGTTTTAATAAACCTGTCAGCCACAGCTCTGAGCACCAGAGAGATTTCAACTCTGATCTTCCTATCCCAACCTCACCACTATTTCTGATGACCATCTGTTCATGAATTAACTCAAAAACAAGTTAATTGACTCATTCTGTCATGTTTCAATTGAAACTTACAGAATCGTACATTTTTAGGTCGAAAACGTCTGATTTTGTCACACTTCAGGAGGAGATAGGGCCACCATCTTGGATTTAGGATTTTGATTCCAATATATTTCTCCACTCATTAAAACAAAGTCTGGTCCCTTGAACCTGTTTTATAACTAGGTACCCTATGTGAATGGAAGAAAAAAGACCTGAATTTGACAGAGAAATGAAATTTTATCAAAATTTGTCGCAAAATATGACAAAAGAAACGTTGTTAAAGTTTTAAACAATTATCCCAGTTCCATAGAAGCTTGGCACATTTGTAATAAAGGAGGATTAGAAGAATAACTTGGCATGTGATTGGCCAATAATGTGTCCTATGGCATGGCAGTCATGGTGGGAGTCATTTTTTTCAGTGCAATGGCTGTAGCAGCATAACCTACATTTAGCATAGTGGTCATTCATGCTCATGTGATCCATACATGTATACGTGTAACTTACCATTATCATTTATTGGATTAGATTTTGTTTTTATATGAATTTTTACTTTTTGACTTCTCCGGCCGTTAGTGGGAGAGCCCGCAGCAACCTGCGGATGGTCATGTGTTTCTCTCGTTTCCTCGCACCATAATGCTCACTGCTGTCGTATAAGTGAAATATTCTTGAGTACGGCGTAAAACACCAATCAAGTAAATAAATATATTTTTTACTTTTTCCGTGTACCAAATATCCCAAGCAAATGGTTGATTGTGGACTTGTGGGACATCATGTCAGGTGTCAGTATACTGGACTTGTGGGACATCATGTCTGGTGTCAGTGTATTGGACTTGTGGGACATCATATCTGGTGTCAGTGGACTGGACTTGTGGGACATCATGTGTGGTGTCAGTGTAGTGAACTCGTGAGGTATCATGTCTTGTGTCAGTAAACTGGACTTGTGGGACATCGTGTCAGGTGTCAGTATACTGGACTTGTGGGGCATCATGTCTGGTGTCAGTATACTGGACTTGTGGGGCATCATGTCTGGTGTCAGTGTATTGGACTTGTGGGACATCATATTTGGTGTCAGTGTACTGGACTTGTGGGACATCATGTGTGGTGTCAGTGTAGTGAACTCGTGAGGCATCATGTCTTGTGTCAGTATACTGGACTTGTGGGGCATCATGTCTGGTGTCAGTATACTGGACTTGTGGGACATCATGTCAGGTGTCAGTATACTGGACTTGTGGGGCATCATGTCTGGTGTCAGTGTATTGGACTTGTGGGACATCATATCTGGTGTCAGTGTATTGGACTTGTGGGACATCATATCTGGTGTCAGTGTACTGGACTTGTGGGACATCATGTGTGGTGTCAGTGTAGTGAACTCGTGAGGCATCATGTCTTGTGTCAGTGTACTGGACTTGTGGGACATCGTGTCAGGTGTCAGTATACTGGACTTGTGGGGCATCATGTCTGGTGTCAGTGTATTGGACTTGTGGGGCATCATGTCTGGTGTCAGTGTATTGGACTTGTGGGACATCATATCTGGTGTCAGTGTACTGGACTTGTGGGACATCATGTGTGGTGTCAGTGTAGTGAACTCGTGAGGTATCATGTCTTGTGTCAGTATACTGGACTTGTGGGACATCATGTCAGGTGTCAGTATACTGGACTTGTGGGGCATCATGTCTGGTGTCAGTGTATTGGACTTGTGGGACATCATATCTGGTGTCAGTGTACTGGACTTGTGGGACATCATGTGTGGTGTCAGTGTAGTGAACTCGTGAGGCATCATGTCTTGTGTCAGTGTACTGGACTTGTGGGACATCATGTCAGGTGTCAGTATACTGGACTTGTGGGGCATCATGTCTGGTGTCAGTATACTGGACTTGCAGGCATCATGTCTGGTGTCAGTGTACTGGATTTATGGGGCATCATGTCAGGTGTCAGTATACTGAACTTGTGGGGCATCATGTCTGGTGTCAGAGTACTGAATTTGTGGGGCTTCATGTGTGGTGTCAGTGTACTGAACTTGTGGGGCTTCATGTCTGGTGTCAGTGTACTGAAATTGTGGGGCATCATGTCTTGTGTCAGTATACTGGATTTGTGGGACACCATGTGTGGTGTCAGTGTAGTGAACTTGTGAGGCATCATGTCTTGTGTCAGTATACTGAACTTGTGGGGCATCATGCCTGGTGTCTGTATACTGGGCTTGTAGGGTGTCAGTGTACTGAAGTTGTGGGGCATCATGTCTGGTGTAAGTAAACTGGACTTGTGGGGGAGAAGTGCCTGTGTGGTGTCATGTCTGATGTCAGTGTACAGAACTGGTGGGGTGTCACCTCTGGTGTCAGTGTACAGAACTGGTGGGATGTCACCTCTGGTGTCAGTGGACTGGACATGTGAGGCATCATGTCTGTTGTCAGTGTACTGGACTTGGGGGGTGTCAGTATACTGTGACTTGTGGGGTGTCATGCCTGGTGTCTGGAGGGCATGTCTTTACAGGGAGGCAGAATTATCCTGTCAGTTGCATTGCAGTGTGTCATCCATGATGTCAGATCAGTAGCTTGTATTGTACCATCAACTTTTGGTCTTACATACACCTGTATAAGCTATCAGTATTTTCTACATGCATTATGTTTTGACACTGTCTGTGATACATGTACTGGTGGCCATATTTAATATGTCAATTAATGTATGAAATATTCCATTTCCATTCTCCTGGATAAAAACATCTCACATTATATGTGTGCGTTGGTGTATTGGTCAGAGCATTGGTAGTATTAAGTCATAACACTGATAACAACACCAGTATCAAGTCATAACACTGATAACAACACCAGTATCAAGTCATAACACTTATAACAACACCAGCATCAAGTCATAACACTGATGACAACACCAATATCAAGTCATAACACTGAGAATGATACCAGTATCAAGACATAACACTGATAACAACACCAGTATTAAATCATAACACTGATAACACTAGTATCAAATCATAACACTGATAACAATACCAGTATCAAGTCATAACACTGATAACAACACAGTGTCAAGTCATAACAATGATGACAACACTAGTATCAAGTCATAACACTGATAACAACACCAGTATCAAGTCATAACACTGGTAAGAATACCAGTATCAAGTCATAACACTGATAACAACACCAGTATCAAGTCATAACACTGGTAAGAATACCAGCATCAAGTCATAACACTGATAACAATACCAGTATCAAGTCATAATAACCGGCCCGGATAGCACAGTTGGTAGAGCGTCCGCTTCGGGACCGGTAGATCCAGGATCAATCCTTGATCGAGTCACACCTAAGACTTTAAAAGAGGAAGTTGTAACTTCCTCGCTTGGCGTTCAGCATGAAGGGAATGGTGCAACGACTGGTTGACCCGTATCAGTATTAAATCATAACACTGATGACAATACCGGTATCAAGTTATAACACTGATAACAATACCAGTATCAAGGTGACTGGCACTTGTGGGGCATCATGTCAAATTGTTTTTTATTTCATTTGAGTGTGATTACACCCATGTTATATCCTATTTTTAAAAAAATTCCTACAAATTAGCAATATTTCATTTCTTTTAATAATTTAGGCTTGTGAATTTTTAAAACATTGTCAAGTTAATACACGAACATCAGTTACAATTTTTGAAGGACGTGTTTATAGTTGGCCTGTGCTGTAAAGCTCGGATAATTGATTGCAATGCACATGTATTGAATATTCCAGGCTAACCAGTTATTGCAACGTGCAAACCTGCACACATGATCTGAAGTCCTACAGTATGTCAACAATATGTCAGCAATATTCTGGACTAAATTGTAACTCTATTGTAAATTGTGATGAAACTGTTCCCGCTATATATAAATACGTAGACTGTTAGTAATTTGAGTACTTGTGTTAATGTGTCCATTCATGTGAATTCCATTGTAATTATAACTGTTTGGACTAATTACATTTTACTGGTTGTGGATGTGTCAGAATAAAGTGGCTGGGTGGGATGCCATGTCACCGTGACTGGGTGGGGCATCAAGTCACTGTGACTGGGTGGGACGCCATGTCACCATGACTGGGTGGGGCATCATGTAACCATGACTGGGTGGGGCATCATGTCACTGTGACTGGGTGGGGCATCACGTCACCATGACTGGGTGGGGCATCATGTCACCATGACTGGGTGGGGCATCATGTCACCATGACTGGGTGGGGCATCACGTCACTGCGATCAGGTGGGGCATAATGTCACCATGACCAGGTGGGGCATCATGTTACCATGACTGGGTGGGGCATCATGTCACCGTGACCGGGTGGGGCATCATGTTACCATGACTGGGTGGGGCATCATGTCACTGTGACCGGGTGGGGCATCATGTTACCATGACTGGGTGGGGCATCATGTCACTGTGACTGGGTGGGACGCCATGTCACCATGACTGGGTGGGGCATCATGTCCTTGTGACCAGGTGGGGCATCATGTCACCATGACTGGGTGGGGCATCATGTCACTGTGATCAGGTGAGGCATCATGTCACCATGACTGGGTGGGGCGTCATGTCACCGTGATCAGGTGGGGCATCATGTCCTTGTGACCAGGTGGGGCATCTTGTCCCTGTGACTGGGTGGGGCGTGATGTCACTGTGACCGGGTGTGGCATCAAGTCACCGTGAATTGGTAGGTGTCATGTCCGGTGTCAGTATACTGTGACTGCTTGGGGCATCATGTCTTGCGTCATTATACTTTACTGCCTCTTGTATTTGGCATTGAGACAGCACATGAGATATGTCTGCATTTCGACTGGCTTTCTACATGTAAACATTACTGTGGTTTGATCAAAATAATGTTGACAGTGGTTGTTGTCCTCCCGATACAAACAATCTCCTTGTTAATCTGTACCTGTGTGATTTACATGTAAATAAATTACAGGAAAAACAATCTGGATGACATGGCTTAGTTATCAAATATAAGCATGGGGACTAACATCCGCAAATATTACATGATTTTCTCAAAGGCAATCAAGACATAAATAGACAATTATTAAGTTCTGGTCAACCCAGGTGTCAGGTTACTGTGAGTGGAGTATCATGTCTGGTGTCAGCCTACTGTAAGTGGAGCATCAGGTCTGGTGTCAGCCTACTGTAATTGGAGCATCATGTCTGGTGTCAGCCTATTGTGAGTGGAGCATCATGTCTGGTGTCATCTTGCTGTGAGTGGAGCATCATGCCTGGTGTCATTTTACTGAGAGTGGAGTGTCATGTCTGGTGTCAGCCTACTGTAATAAGAGCAGCATGCCTGGTGTCAGCCTGCTGTAATAGGAGCATCATGTCTGGTGTCATCCTACTGTAAGTGGAGCATCATGGCTGGTGTCATCTTGCTGTGAGTGGAGCGTCATGCCTGGTGTCATCCTACTGTAATAGGGGCATCATGTCTGGTGTCAACCTACTGTAAGTGGAGCATCATGTCTGGTGTCAGCTTACTGTGAGTGGAGTGTCATGTCTGGTGTCAGCTTACTGTGAGTGGAGCATCATGTCTGGTGTCATCTTGCTGTGAGTGGAGCATCATGTCTGGTCTCAGCCTACTGTGGGTGGAACATCATGTCTGGTGTCAGCTTACTGTGAGTGGAGCACTATGTCTGGTGTCATTCTACTGTAATTGGTGCATCATGTCTGATGTGCGCCTACTGTGAGTGGATCATCATTTCTGGTGTCAGCTTACTGTGAGTGGAGCATCATATCTGGTGTCAGCCTACTGTAATAGGAGCATCATGTCCGGTATCAGCCTACTGTAAGTGGAGCATCATGTCTGGTGTCATCTTGTTGTGAGTGGAGCATCATGTCTGGTGTCAGCTTACTGTGAGTGGAGCATCATGTCTGGTGTCAGCTTACTGTGAGTGGAGCATCATGTCTGGTGTCAGCTTACTGTGAGTGGAGCATCATGTCTGGTGTCGGCTTACTGTGAGTGTAGCATCATGTCTGGTGTCATCTTGCTGTGAGTGGAGCATCATGTCTGCTGTCAGCTTACTTTGAGTGGAGCATCATGTCTGGTGTCAGCTTACTGTGAGTGGAGCACCATGTCTGGTGTCAGTCTACTGTAATTGGTGCATCATGTCTGGTGTCAGCCTACTGTAATAGGAGCATCATGTCTGGTGTCAGCCTACTGTAAGTGGAGCATCTTGTCTGGTGTCATCTTGCTGTGAGTGGAGCATCATGTCTGTTGTCAGCTTACTGTGAGTGGAGCATAATGTCTGGTGTCATTTTACTATGATTGGAGCACTATGTCTGATGTCAGCCTACGTTGAGTGGAGTGTCATGTCTGATGTCAGCCTACTGTGAGTGGAGAATCATGTCTGGTATCGACTTACTTTGAGTGGAGCACCATGTCTGGTGTCAGCTTACTTTGAGTGGAGCGTCATGTCTGTTGTCAGCTTACTGTGAGTGGAGCGTCATGTCTGGTGTCAGCTTACTGTGAGTGGAGCGTCACATCTGGTGTCAGCTTACTGCATGTGGAGCATAATGTCTGGTAACTCTTTCATTTAATATTAATGATGAAAGGAGAAAACAGTAGAGCTAATTAGAACTGAGTTTTGCTCATTATACATGTATCTTCTACTTAATCCCATCCTAAAATCAATGCAGAACTTTGATTACCGGAAGGGAAATCATTTCCCAGAGTCAGCTGTGCAGCGAACTGAAATAAATACTGCATGAATCTCAGACTTGATTCACCTTAAATACAATGGCATATTCGGCCGGCCACTGTAAGATAAACCTACACTTGTAGTCATTTCTTTGCCATCTTTAAATATTATGGACACCAATATTATTATGATCCTCCCATTCATTGTGACATGTCTTAATTCAACATCCAGCCTTGTCAAAATGAAGATTGTAGACTGGACTTTGTTAATACGTCCAATGTACATGTAATTACCGGCACATGCTCTGACAGAACTAGAATAGAAATCTCAGCAAGACACAATGGCAGCAGTATACGTCCTAATGTTAAATTCCTTTTGGGCATGGCTTTGGCTCATTCTATACAACTCCTGTTTAATCCCCTGCTAATCAATGCAAGACCTTTGATGACTGATACCAAAATCATTTCCCCTAGGTCAGTTGTGCAGTGAGCTGAATAAAGCTACAGGCCAACTGTAACTTGATCGATCTTAGGATGGAATATTCAACTGCGCGCTCAGTGGTACAAAGATCTGCAGGCGTGTTAATTGACTGGGAAAATCTGACTTCTGGTTCTATCAGTTCTTCACAGACTTCACCCATTATCAAGGATATAAAGCCTATAGTGTTCTTGGGTTACACTCATTTACCTTACAAGTAACTGTAAAACCTTCGCTTAAACAGGCTATACTGCAGACTGTTAGGAAAGAATCGGTGAGCAAATAGTGTTAAAATGGTTATAAAAGTTTGTAAAAGACTGTAAAGCAAGGCTATATAATGACTACTTGAACAAAACCTGGGTAATTCCACAGCAGTCTTTCCCATCTGCACCTGTTCCAAACAAACCATGAGGAAATCCACAACAGTCTTTACCAGCTGCACCTGTTCCAAACAAACCATGAGGAAATCCACAACAGTCTTCCCCAGCTGCACCTGTTCCAAACAAACCATTAGGAAATCCACAACAGTCTTTACCAGCTGCACCTGTTCCAAACAAACCATGAGGAAATCCACAGCAGTCTTTACCAGCTGCACCTGTTCCAAACAAACCATGAGGAAATCCACAGCAGTCTTCACCGGGTGCATCTGTACCAAACAAACCCTGAGGAAATCCAGTCCTCACCAGGTGCACCTGTACCAAACAAACTTCAAGGAAATCCACAGCTGTCTTCACCAGGTGCACCTGTACCAAACAAACCTTGAGGAAATCCACAGCAGTCCTAACCAAGTGCACCTGTACTACACAAACCCTGAGGAAATCCAGTCCTCACCAGGTGCACCTGTGCCAAACAAACCGTGTGGAAATCCACAGCAGTCCTGACCAGGTGCTCCTGTACCAAACAAACCCTGAGGAAATCCAGTCCTCACCAGGTGAACATGTACCAAACAAACCCTGTGGAAATCCACAGCAGTCCTGACCAGGTGCATCTATACCAAACAAATCCTGATGAAATCCAGTCCTCACCAGGTGCACCTGTACCAAACCAACCCTGTGGAAATCCATAGCAGTCCTGACCAGGTGCATCTATACCAAACAAATCCTGATGAAATCCAGTCCTCACCAGGTGAACCTGTACCAAACAAACCCTGTGGAAATCCATAGCAGTCCTGACCAGGTGCATCTATACCAAACAAATCCTGATGAAATCCAGTCCTCACCAGGTGAACCTGTGCCAAACAAACCCTGTGGAAATCCATAGCAGTCCTGACCAGGTGCATCTATACCAAACAAATCCTGATGAAATCCAGTCCTCACCAGGTGAACCTGTACCAAACAAACCCTGTGGAAATCCATAGCAGTCCTGACCAGGTGCATCCATACCAAACAAATCCTGATGAAATCCAGTCCTCACCAGGTGAACATGTACCAAACAAACCCTGTGGAAATCCACAGCAGTCCTGACCAGGTGCATCCATACCAAACAAATCCTGATGAAATCCAGTCCTCACCAGGTGAACATGTACCAAACAAACCCTGTGGAAATCCATAGCAGTCCTGACCAGGTGCATCTATACCAAACAAATCCTGATGAAATCCAGTCCTCACCAGGTGAACATGTACCAAACAAATCCTGATGAAATCCAGTCCTCACCAGGTGAACCTGTGCCAAACAAACCCTGTGGAAATCCATAGCAGTCCTGACCAGGTGCATCTATACCAAACAAATCCTGATGAAATCCAGTCCTCACCAGGTGAACATGTACCAAACAAACCCAGTGGAAATCCACAGCAATCTTCACCAGGCGCACCTGTACCAAAGAAACCCTGAGGAAATCCAGTCCTCACCATATGCACCTGTGCCAAACAAACCCAGTGGAAATTCACAGTGGTCCTAACCAGGTGCACCTGTACCAAACAAACCCTGAGGAAATCCAGTCCTCGCCATATGCACCTGTGCCAAACAAACCCTGCGGAAATCCACAGCGGTCCTGACCAGGTGCACCTGTACCAAACAAATCTTGACAAAATCCAGTCCTCACCAGGTGAACCTGTACCAAACAAACCTTACAGAAACCATAGACAAACCAGACAAGATGGAGGATACGTGTTTAAAACCCAAGTAATCACTCACATATACCTGTAGGTCTATTTAAGAAAAATTGGGAAATCAGGTAACATACAAAGCCAAACATTCATAATGTAATCAAATATCGTTAAAAAACATTTATTTCTTGTATTAATGTGCACACAGATTTATACATGCATACAAATGTACACCAAATGCATACATACATGTACACATGTACACCAATCATGAACAACAACAAATTTGTTTGCGCATTTTGTTTTGTTTTTCTGTCATCCTACTGATTTCAGATACATGGTACATGTACACAGGCTGGTCACTAACATTTCTATCTTGTCAGACACAGTGATAGGGATATTTCCACCTCCTAGAGGAACACAACACGACCTACACCTACTGTGTCAGAAAATTAAGCATTCTTACTTAATATTCGATATTCCTTGAAAACACATCATACCTCATACATTTTCAAAAAGTTTCACCATTAAAATCAATGTGACAACAAAGTGGAAAAAGGATGTAGGGCTTTTAAAAAGACACAAAGCATCCGCCACAGTTATGAAGATAAAATTAGGGCCACTGCAGGCTTGTCCTGTATGATCATAGTAAAGTGTTAAGATTAAAAATACATGGGTTTCAAGAGTATAAAAGATATCGACATTTCACAACCAAGTGTTTGATGAAACTAACTAAGCCTTTGTGATTCAAGAGTGGTCTGGTAAAAGACTCTCACATATTAAATGAAAGCCCGCTGACATGACTGGCAAAGTGAGTTTGTAGTCCCTGCTGTCATCATGCTTTTTTGCATGTGTGAATGAGCGTGCAGCAGTTGCAAACAAAGCCACACGCTGATGGCGGCAAGAGCTGTCATCCTCCAGAAGTGCAGTCAATGTAGCATCACTCTGACATTAAGCTCGGAGACACCAGATCAGACAAGACCATGTAAAGCTTCTACCTCGTCAAAACATTCATTTTAGCTGTTACTTTATTCAGTACATTCCAGACCTAACAACCTGACAAAGCCACCCAGTTAAGGGCCACTTACATTGTGAATCCTGTCTGATATTTTCTGTCCAGAATATTTATGTTTATAGTATATAGAACAAAAGGCTTCAGAGTTTTGGCATTTTAAAAAGTACACAATTGTTTTCCATGAAAATCCTCTTTAAAAAAACCTCAAGGAATGATAAAACTGCAGATGCCAGGTTCATAAAGCTATTACCAACTAAGTACACAAGGATATCATAAGTTATGATTATGTCAGGCAATGTTTTAGATTGACTGAAAAGAAGGCTAAATACACATGGACATGCAAGTACAGTAGAGACTCGTCATGTGTCTATGATAATAATAATAATAATAATAATAATAATAAATAAAAAACTCTGGAGGGTAACATCCAGAATAAAACTGATTCAGTTAAAAACATGGTACTGGATTTTCTTAATGCACACATTATCACGCTACCGTGTGTAAAAATCTGAGTTTGTCTCTGTATCGGTCCAAAGTCATATTTCAAATTTTAAAGTTTTTAAATTTTTTTTTTTAAATTTTAAACTATATGAAAATAAGCTCCATAGTCATATTTCAAATTTTAAAGTTTTTAAAATTTTTTTTTAAATTTTAAACTATGTGAAAATAAGCTCCAAAGTCATATTTCAAATTTTGATGATTTTTATAATTTTTTTTTTAATTTTAAATTATAGCTCCAAAATCATATTTCAAATTCTGACTCAAAGTCAAACCTGGCTTAGTTGAATTACTCCCTGGTACAGTTGTACTTGTGGGTTGGTTCAATATGACTGACAAGAGAGAATCTGCTTTATTGTGTATGTACAGAAAAGCACGTTGTAAGCTGTTATGTAAGTTAGCTGTGAGTTAGATTACATGCAATATGGATCAACCTGACAAAACAAACCCCCCCCCAAAAAAAGCATCAGGCAGGGATGTAAGCATAAACCACACTCCTTCATGCATAATTTATCACTCTGCAGGAAAAGATATCGATGCATCAAAACTGATATACCCTTGTCACAATTTATTCGCCGTTATGATGTAATAATGAAATGTTTTGTGATATATTTAGTACAGAATTGTCTCGGAGGGGCACTTTATGCCAGCACAAATGTCACCATCCACGATTTATCACAACAGTTACCATGGTAACATGAATAATATGAAGAACACATGGAGTGTGCATAGACCCACGAACATGGGGTAACCCTTCACAAGTCTGACCTGGCCGATCTACCTGTACATTAATCTTTACAATAATCTGTTACTCTTGGTACTTGCTGATTTATTGCTTCGTGGGGATCTGAGTAATGTGTTGTTGTTGATAATGTGTCAATGTATTATAATCATGTGACTTGATAGTTCAACTTTTAGGAAGTTTTTATACATACTGATTATATTTTTTGTTCATTTTTTAAATTTAGTATCTACTGTAGAATTTTTATTATCCACATCGATTTTATTATCAAGTCCATATCAATGTTAATAGTTTAATCAGTGCTAAATCCTTTAACCCTTTTTTATGTTACATTGTTAATAACTGGTGTTGATCTACCTCAAACATGATCAGTGCATATTGGGATTTCCTGATAATCTTGCCAACTGAAAGCCACCTCAACACTTCACCCTGTACAGTTAAATGTACAGTTCATGGACAATCTGTTAAAGGTCACTTTCTAATGCCACCAACATAGCTATGATCAGAAGAATGGGTGCATTAGCACTCTGTCACTGGATTGGATGAAATGCCTCAGTCTGGTGTCTAGACAGCCTAGCTGGGTGTCACATCTGCTGTCCAAACAGCCAAGGTGTACTATCTAGTGTCCAGGCAGCCTCAGTCTTCAGACAACCAAAATGATAGGTCGATATAAAAAGTTGTCGTAAAATATTCTCTTTAAAAACAATAATTTTTTGACAAAATAGAACCCGTTCTAAAAATTTAAGTCTGTTTCAAATGGGTTAGTTTTTCTTGACTGCACCTAAACAGCAACTTAAGTTTGGCAGCAAATGCACAGCAGCTTTAGCTGCCCTGTTGACAGTGACATCATAGACAACGTGGAGTAAACTTGAGATCCAGCTCCTTCTCAAATCTGAGCACCAGTTGGAAATATGGAAGAGTCTCTTTGGGTGAACCTAGACTCCATTCATATCTACAACAAAGAAGATGTGACACTTACATTTCATCTAGAAACTGTCTTGTAACTCTGCCATATTTCACTTGTGTCAATAAGTTTTCACAGTTGCCTTCAATACTACACAAACAGATAAATGAGTTCATCGCAACCTTTGACCAATGAGCTACCATTGTTTGGCCATTTCACCACTGTGTATTAGTGCTGACATACATATGCATGCTGCCTCACTGGAAAATGGCCCCAGGCTGACATACATCTCCATGCTGCCTCAATGGAATATGGCCCCAGGCCAACATACATATGCGTGCTGCCTCACAGTAAAATGGCCTGAGGCTGACCAGTATGAGGCTCTCTGCATTTCACCTGCAAGAATGATAATCAGCCCTGAAAGCTCTGAGTAATGTCTTACATATTTGTTCATTCATGTAATTATGAAAAAGTTATGAAAGAATCCCACCAAACATACAGTGTACCTAACTGGATATAAATTCTTACCTTCTCAAGATTCGGGCCAAAATGACTTTTTCTTCATTCAGAGCAAAGTTCTGACCAATACAATTTCTACAACAGACAAAACAGTGGAGAACCTTACATGGCTACAATGTTGCATCCTTGTATACTGTCATCTGGTGTAAGTGACAGCATGAAACAAAACTACCATGAGATCATGAGTACAAAAAGAGGAGATATCTAGTAAGCCTGTGCCATGTAGACAGAACAATGTCATGAATTTGAAAATTTTATTCTATGGTGGCCTTTTCTGACCATACTGAAACCAGTGACATCACATAGGAGACTGGTACATTTCATCATTCAAATATATATATATAAGTATATATATACTGATTATATACTGATACCCTCTGGGTCACAACAGACCACCGTAGAATCTGATCTTTTTATCATTTCACTCAAATAAATTCTCAAATAAAATGAATCCAACTACTTTCCTGGAGAGTTTTTAATGGTATTTCATCAGATATATACATCATTTTAATATTGTCTTTGCCTTTAATGTCACCTGTATTATGGTAAGTGAGTTATTTTGCAGGATATACAGAATATTGGATGTAGTCAGGTATTTAGCAGCATTACCTGGGTCCAGCTGAGAACGGGATGAAGGCAAATGGGTGCATGGTCTGGGTGTTAGATGCCTCAAACCTCTCCGGCAGAAACTTCTGCGAACATACATTAATCACACAGATTTATTTGGACAGGTAATTCTGCTCACAAATGTATCACGCCATTTATGTATTTTGTGCCACATGTGTCATCATTATTGTGACATCTGGGTCACAACTGTGTCACACAGCCAGTATCACACCCATGTAACGTCAGCGACACTGTAGCGTGGCACGCGTCGCACAGACTTATATGAAGTTTGCATCACATTTGTGCATAAAGATGGGCAATACCATACATTTGTATCACATCTTATCACGTTTGTATTACCCTTGTATGACATGGGCAGTTTCTGAACTGTGTAACATTTGTTACATTTGTATGATATCTGTGTAACATAGACAGTATCTAAATTATGTGACATTTTTCACATACTCTCACATTTGTATGTGAAACACTTTGTGACATGGGCAGTTTCTGAACTGTGTAACATTTGTTACATTTGTATGACACCCGTGTAACACACATGTAGATAGTATCTGAACTATGTGACATCTTTCATATACTCTAACATTTGTATCACACTTGTGTGACATGGGCAGTTTCTGAACTGTGTAACATTTGTTACATTTCTTTCACACCTGTATGACATGAATAGTATTTGAACTGTGTGACATTTGTTGCATTTGTATCACACCTGTGTGACATGGACAGTATCTAAACTATGTGACATCTTTCACATTTGTATATTTCACACCTGTGTGACACGGACAGTATTTGAACTGTGTGACATACATTACATTTGTTTCACACCTGTGTGACATGGACAGTATCTGAACTGTGTGACATTTGTATCACATCATTTATCAAGCTCTTGGGACTTCAGATACTATTGCATGATTTACACTTTTTCTGACACAATTAAATCTTTCACAATGCCAACTGCTACATCTTGCTTAGCTGTGTGTTTGGTACTTCAAGGACATTTAAAACTGTAAAACAGATAAATATATATGTAAATTTATCTACCTGCAAATCTGTCTGAGCAGGCATGTAACTCTTAAAGACATTTAAACATATGTTGCCATGGTAACATCGGAACTGCGCTGAATGAATTACAACCTGAGGCAGATAGATAGATACATGTTTATAGCTTGTTTATCCGCAATTTTGCACAATGTGGATCCCAATCTTACAGATTTTATCTTCTGTCAACTTTAAAAGGCAAAGTTTTTAAACATGCTGCTGAAATTCACCACAATGAACACTTAAGTGACAATAATTTTATTTTTGTGTTTTACAGGGGAGATGACGCTATAAAAATTCAAATGTGGAATACAAATAACACTGAAAATTCACCTTTCTATTTTGTCTGATATTTCAAAAGTTTTTTCCCTAATTTTCAAGGCTTTCCATGGACATACACAAGAAGAAATTGCTGGGACAGTAAATATTTCTCACAAATTAGATTTTTATTTTCATACCTTCCTCAGACATTAGAAAACATTTATTCTGCCCATGAAAGAACAATTTAAATCGATGTGACCTCATAGTTGTGATTTGAGTGGGATTGTTCATATCTATGGGTTATATTAAATTCATACCTTATCAATGCCCCAGGAATGGGCGCTTTTGTTCAAAATACTACGTTTTATTACTTGTGCCTCTGTGTGATGTATCGTAACCACAACAAGCTCACATGTACATTCCACGTGCCCAATATTCATGCCAACTACACAATGTTACAGAGTTGTGAAAACAGAGAGGGATATATTAGGCAACTGATGTACTTCATACAACCTTATACACCACAATTGCATGATGGGAAATAGGTGTCATATTTTTCCAATAGCGGCAACAACCTAAATCCTGTAGACAACAGTTTTGCAAAAGTTAAGATTTTGCATTTACTTTTCCTTTTCTGTTGTGTTAAACAGTAAATTTAACATACCAGCCTGAAAACAGAATCAAAAGCATGATATGCTCTGTAATGCAATTTTAGGATAAAATCCCAGGAAGTAGACGTGAGTTCAAGTCCAAGTTTTGCTGGCTTCCTCTTCGGCTATACATAGGGAGGTCTGGCGGCAACCTGTGAATGGTTGTGGGTTTCACCCAAGCTTTACCCGGTTTCTTCCCACCATAATGCTGGCCGCTGTTGTATAAGTGAAATATTTCTGAGTACGGCATAAAACACCAATCAAATAAATAAAATTAATAAATTGCAGAATTTGTCCAGTTTCATTACGTGGATCCTATTCAACAGATCACACCAGATGAACGAGGCTTTAAGCATGGAGAACTCATTGTAGGCTGACTCACCATCTGATCAGTCCAGACCTCAGGGTTGTGGTGAATGTTGTAGATCGGTATCTGAACGTTGGTTCCCACAGGAACTCTCTTCCCATCCACAGTGATCTCCCTTGACAGCTTTCGAGAGATATACGACACTGGTGGGTACATCCTTAGCGTCTCTTTCAGACAGTGTGTCAGGTGCTTCAATTTGGGCAGGTCAGACCTGGAATAGTTTGCAAAGATGAGACATAAGGACAGTTATGGCAGTTCAGACCTGGGGACAGTTTGGGTAGATGAGACATAAGGGTAGTTAGGGCAGTTCACACCTAGGGACAGTTTGCGAAGATGAGACGTAAGGACAGTTAGGGCAGTTCAGACCTGGGGACAGTTTGGGAAGATGAGATGTAAGGACAGTTAGGGCAGTTCACACCTAGGGACAGTTTGGGAACATGAGATGTAAAGACAGTTAGGGCAGTTCAAACCTGGGGACAGTTTGTGAAGATGAGACATAAGGACAGTTAGGGCAGTTCAGACCTGGGGACAGTTTGGGAAGATGAGATGTAAGGACAGTTAAGGCAGTTCAGACCTGGGAACAGTTTGGGAAGATGAGATGTAAGGACAGTGAGGGCAGTTCAGACCTGGGGACAGTTTGGGAAGATGAGATGTAAAGACACTTAGGGCAGTTCACACCTGGGAACAGTTTGGGAAGATGAGACGTAAGGACAGTGAGGGCAGTTCAGACCTGGGGACAGTTTGCCAAGATGAGACATAAGGACAGTGAGGGCAGTTCAGTCCTGGGGACAGTTTGGGAAGATGAGACGTAAGGACAGTGAGGGCAGTTCAGACCTGGGGACAGTTTGGGAAGACGAGATGTAAAGACTCTTAGGGCAGTTCAGACCTGGGGACAGTTTGGGAAGATGAGATGTAAGGACAGTTAAGGCAGTTCAGGCCTGGGGACAGTTTGGGAAGATGAGATGTAAGGACAGTGAGGGCAGTTCAGACCTGGGGACAGTTTGGGAAGATGAGATGTAAGGACAGTTAGGGCAGTTCAGACCTGGGAACAGTTTGGGAAGATGAGACGTAAGGACAGTGAGGGCAGTTCAGACCTGGGGGCAGTTTGGGAAGATGAGATGTAAGGACAGTGAGGGCAGTTCAGACCTGGGGACAGTTTGGGAAGATGAGACATAAGGACAGTTAGGGCAGTTCAGACCTGGGGACAGTTTGGGAAGATGAGATGTAAGGACAGTGAGGGCAGTTCAGACCTGGGGACAGTTTGGGAAGATGAGACGTAAGGACAGTGAGGGCAGTTCAGACCTGGGGACAGTTTGGGAAGATGAGACATAAGGACAGTGAGGGCAGTTCAGTCCTGGGGACAGTTTGGGAAGATGAGATGTAAGGACAGTGAGGGCAGTTCAGACCTGGGGACAGTTTGGGAAGATGAGACGTAAGGACAGTGAGGGCAGTTCAGACCTGGGGACAGTTTGGGAAGATGAGACGTAAGGACAGTTAGGGCAGTTCAGACCTGGGAACGGTTTGTGAAAATGAGACGTAAGGACAGTGAGGGCAGTTCAGACCTGGGGACAGTTTGGGAAGATGAGATGTAAGGGCAGTGAGGGCAGTTCAGACCTGGGGACAGTTTGGGAAGATGAGATGTAAGGGCAGTGAGGGCAGTTCAGAGCTGGGAACAGTTTGCGAAGATGAGATGTAAAGACAGTTAGGGCAGTTCAGACCTGGGGACAGTTTGGGAAGATGAGATGTAAGGACAGTTAAGGCAGTTCAGGCCTGGGAACAGTTTGGGAAGATGAGACGTAAGGACAGTGAGGGCAGTTCAGACCTGGGGACAGTTTGGGAAGATGAGATGTAAGGACAGTGAGGGCAGTTCAGACCTGGGGACAGTTTGGGAAGATGAGATGTAAAGACACTTAGGGCAGTTCAGACCTGGGGACAGTTTGGGAAGATGAGATGTAAGGACAGTTAAGGCAGTTCAGGCCTGGGGACAGTTTGGGAAGATGAGACATAAGGACAGTGAGGGCAGTTCAGACCTGGGGACAGTTTGGGAAGATGAGATGTAAAGACAGTTAGGGCAGTTCAGACCTGGGGACAGTTTGGGCAGATGAGACGTAAGGACAGTTAAGGCAGTTCAGGCCTGGGGACAGTTTGGGAAGATGAAACATAAGGACAGTGAGGGCAGTTCAGACCTGGGGACAGTTTGGGAAGATGAGATGTAAGGACAGTGAGGGCAGTTCAGACCTGGGGACAGTTTGGGCAGATGAGACATAAGGGTAGTTTGGGCAGTTCAGACCTGGGGACAGTTTGGGAAGATGAGACGTAAGGGCAGTGAGGGCAGTTCAGACCTGGGGACAGTTTGGGAAGATGAGACGTAAGGACAGTGAGGGCAGTTCAGACCTGGGGACAGTTTGGGAAGATGAGACGTAAGGACAGTTAGGGCAGTTCACACCTAGGGACAGTTTGGGAACATGAGATGTAAAGACAGTTAGGGCAGTTCAAACCTGGGGACAGTTTGTGAAGATGAGACATAAGGACAGTTAGGGTAGTTCAGACCTGGGAACAGTTTGGGAAGATGAGATGTAAAGACACTTAGGGCAGTTCAGACCTGGGGACAGTTTGGGAAGATGAGATGTAAAGACACTTAGGGCAGTTCACACCTGGGAACAGTTTGGGAAGATGAGACGTAAGGACAGTAAGGGCAGTTCAGACCTGGGGACAGTTTGGGTAGATGAGACATAAGGACAGTGAGGGCAGTTCAGATCTGGGAACAGTTTGGGAAGATGAGACGTAAGGACAGTGAGGGCAGTTCAGACCTGGGGACAGTTTGGGAAGATGAGATGTAAAGACACTTAGGGCAGTTCAGACCTGGGGACAGTTTGGGAAGATGAGATGTAAGGACAGTTAAGGCAGTTCAGGCCTGGGGACAGTTTGGGAAGATGAGACATAAGGACAGTGAGGGCAGTTCAGACCTGGGGACAGTTTGGGAAGATGAGATGTAAAGACAGTTAGGGCAGTTCAGACCTGGGGACAGTTTGGGCAGATGAGACATAAAGGTAGTTTGGGCAGTTCAGACCTGGGGACAGTTTGGGAAGACGAGACATAAGGACAGTGAGGGCAGTTCAGACCTGGGAACAGTTTGGGAAGATGAGATGTAAAGACACTTAGGGCAGTTCACACCTGGGAACAGTTTGGGAAGATGAGATGTAAGGACAGTGAGGGCAGTTCAGACCTGGGGACAGTTTGTGAAGATGAGATGTAAGGACAGTTAGGGCAGTTCAGACCTGGGAACAGTTTGGGAAGATGAGACGTAAGGACAGTTAGGGCAGTTCAGACCTGGGGACAGTTTGGGAAGATGAGATGTAAGGACAGTGAGGGCAGTTCAGACCTGGGGACAGTTTGGGAAGATGAGATGTAAGGACAGTGAGGGCAGTTCAGACCTGGGGACAGTTTGGGAAGATGAGACGTAAGGACAGTGAGGGCAGTTCAGACCTGAGGACAGTTTGGGAAGATGAGACATAAGGACAGTGAGGGCAGTTCAGTCCTGGGGACAGTTTGGGAAGATGAGACATAAGGACAGTGAGGGCAGTTCAGACCTGGGGACAGTTTGGGAAGATGAGATGTAAGGACAGTGAGGGCAGTTCAGACCTGGGGACAGTTTGGGAAGATGAGACGTAAGGACAGTGAGGGCAGTTCAGACCTGGGAACGGTTTGTGAAAATGAGACGTAAGGACAGTGAGGGCAGTTCAGACCTGGGGACAGTTTGGGAAGATGAGATGTAAGGACAGTGAGGGCAGTTCAGACCTGGGGACAGTTTGGGAAGATGAGATGTAAGGACAGTGAGGGCAGTTCAGACCTGGGGACAGTTTGGGCAGATGAGACATAAGGGTAGTTTGGGCAGTTCAGACCTGGGGACAGTTTGGGAAGATGAGACGTAAGGACAGTTAGGGCAGTTCAGACCTGGGAACGGTTTGTGAAGACGAGACATAAGGACAGTTAAGGCAGTCAAGATCTGGGGACAATTTAGTCAGATCGGAATTGAGAACATGGAGTTCAAGCAGATGAGATGTGAGGAGCAGCTTGGAGAGATGAGATGTAAAGACAGTTTGGCAGATCAGACCTGGGAACGTTTTTTGTAGATCAGAGCTGAGGACAGTTTGGGCAGATCAGACCTGGGAACGTTTTGAGCAGATCAGAGCTGAGGACAGTTTGGGCAGATCAGACCTGGGAACGTTTTGAGCAGATCAGAGCTGAGGACAGTTTGGGCAGATCAGACCTGGGAATGTATTGGGCAGATCAGACCTGGGAACATTTTGGGCAGATCAGAGCTGAGGACAGGTTGGGCAGATCAGACCTGGGAACATTTTGGGTAGATCAGAGCTGAGGACAGGTTGGGCAGATCAGACCTGGGAATGTTTTGGGCAGATCAGAGATGAGGACAGGTTAGGGCAGATCAGGCTTGAGAATGTTTTGGGCAGATCAGAGATGAGGACATGTTGGGCAGATCAGTTCTGAGAATGTTTTGGGCAGATCAGAGATGAGGACAGTTTGGGCAGATCAGATCTGGGAACATTTTGGGCAGATCAGAGCTGAGGAAAGGTTGGGCAGATCAGACCTGGGATTGTTTTGGGCAGATCAGAGCTGAGGACAGTTTGGGCAGATCAGACCTGAGATTGTTTTGGGCAGATCAGAGCTGAGGATAGGTTGGGCAGATCAGACCTGGGAACATTTTGGGCAGATCAGAACTGAGGACAGGTTGGGCAGATCAGACAGAGGGAAAGTTTGGTTAGATTAGACATGAGGCCAGTTTAGACTGACCAGACATGGCGACACGTAGAACCAGTATGTGTGTCCAATGTTTCAAAAATGAGCATCTCAACCACCCCTGAAAAGATTTACTTGTTGTGTAAACACTGCCCAAATGTAGACTTGAGGCTGGCTGAGGGTTCAGAGGGCATCAAATTACCATTCTATGTGGTCAGTGGATCGTCCATTCAGCACTTCGTCCACCTCCTGCCGGCAGCAGGCTTGATGTTCTGGGTGCCTAGCGAGCGCGTATAGGGCCCAGGAGATCCCGCTAGCAGTCGTGTCATGACCCTCAAACAGGAACGTGTCGACCTCTTCACGGATCTCTGTGTCCGACAAACCACTACCATCCATGTCCTGTCCAGCAAAAGAAAGTTAGAATTACAGACCGCAAAAATTATATGGTGAAAAATGTTATATTTGGAAGAGTATAAACCTTGGACACCCAACTATTCAAATAGTGGTGCCAATTTTAAATTACACCATATTCAACAGCAGCCAGCATTATGGTGAGAGGAAACCAATTTTATTTACCAATCTCAGGTCATATGCCTGTAATTAGATCTGTTTGAACATGACAATATAAGCAGAGCCCTTATAGTTTTTTTGTTTTTTTGATTGTGGTCAAAAATCAGATTTTCTCTGCGTTTTTTTTTTTTTTTTGCTCCGCCAAACAACAGAAGTCACATACACAGTCTCTAGGCAGTTTACATGTTGACCTAATAGACTCACTGACAAACTTTCAAACGTATGATGTGCAGAATTTCACCCTCAGTACAAGCTCAGTGTGCATACCATACTGGGGGGAAAGGCAGTTATTTCCCATGAACTTCATGTTAGACCACATGACAAAAACTACAAAAGTTACCTTAGTTGTTAATAAGATGTCCAAAAAGTCCAGATATTTCTTGTTTTTGAGCGGCTTCCCTTGTCCGGCTGCCTTCATAAACAGGGAAGAAACAATATTACCATTAAGTGATCTACTTGACCTTTTTGTCATGCATGCTGTTACAGCGTGCAGCAATGTGGAACTCCCAGTCACATGCCCATTGAAAATAATTCATACCTGCCACACGATCTGTGACTTCATCATTGCCTGATTTGCACATGTAATATGCAAGCTTCAGAATACCTGATATTGTACTTCCTTGAGGCCTCAGCACCACATTCAGCAAGTTTAACAGACTGAGTGAGTGCTTAGGGTTTAACGTCATGCTCAACAATTTTTCAGTCATATGACGACGAAGGAATCATTAGGGTGCATGTACGTGTAATGTGCCTCACTGTTGCAGGACGGATTTCCACCGCTCTTTTATCTAGTGCTGCTTCACTGAGACGACTTATCAAAGGTAAGTAAGCCGCCCTGCCCGAGCCATTATACTGATACAGGTCAACCAGTCATTGCACTATCCCCTTCATGTTGCACGCCAAGCGCAGCAAGTTTGAAGTCATTTAGACAAATGGTTGTGGTCAAAAAGAAGGACTGACATAACGTACATATACATGCTTCCTTATTTTTTTCATACTTAAATTCGACGTTACAAACGTATAAGTACCAAAGCTACATTTTACATACTGATTTTAATGAGTCTAATGTTCAGTCTAATGCATGCTGTATTTAACATCAGGAACAAGATCACACAAACCTAGACTGATCATAAATTATAAATTTTAAATTTCTGACTAATTCTTTAATTTTGTGAAAGACTATATAATGTAGGTAACTTCAAAATTTGAATAAATGATTGTGGATTAAAATGCCACATCAGCAATATTTCAGCCATATTGTAGGCGACTTGAGAATTTGAGCTGACTCTTTGATAAAATACATGTAAATGAAATGGATTAAAGTGAAAAAACTTTCAAGACTCATTTTCAACTTAATGGTGAGTGTGGGGTCCTGGCTGTCACTATTCACTTCATTTAAATTCAAATCAAATCAAAATAAAATGATCTGAGTCTATCCCAGTTAAAAATGGGTGTGGCTTACTGGATCCAGTCATTCTGAACTAGAAGGCTTGATACCCTCAAATTTATTTCATAAATTTGTGTTTTGTGATTTACTCAAGATTATTTCACTTTATATGTTGGACTTATGCGTGAAGGAAAATAAGCAGAATTAGACATAAACCAAAGTGAACAATTAAATGAAGTAGAGAACTCACCAGGGCAGCCTTCCTCTGAGAGATGACATACTCGGACTCCCTATGGACCACTTCACAGTAATGAATAAACCTCTTCCCTTCTGAGCTCAGGTAGTACAAAGTATCACTTAGGTGGAGAAGGTTACTGGAATAAATGAACATTTACACAAAATAATACAGTACATTAGGATAATCAGGAGTCATTTCTGAACAAACATAGCCTTTACAAAACAGTTATGAGGATCACTACCATTACTGTTGTAGTAATCTGATAAAGTTACTTCCCTTTAGTGCATTTTTGGCAAGAGTTACATCCCTTTGTGGATGTTGTTTAACAGCGGAGTGAGGTAACATGAACACATGTACTTACAACTGCCTTTTTGAAACCAAGGAACATAATTCATACACAGCTTGTATGTAAGGATGGTTTTCACTGAAAACAGGAAAAAAAAATGGTCATAATTTGATGCTGAAGTGGTAAATACTGCTGACCAAAACACTGCTGCTATAAACATCTCAAATATAGATCATGTTGAATATCATTTAATGATAAAAATAATCTATCTTCATGAGCCTGAAGACCATCATTTTCTATTGCTTTATTGTACATATTGATTGAAATTAAGCATACTGTATTTTTATTTTTGTAAAATACATCTATCTTGAGTACATTTTATTTATTTATTTGACTGGTGTTTTATGCTATACTCAAGAATATTTCACTTATACGATGGCGGCCAGCATTATGGTGGGAGGAAACCGGGCAGAGCCTGGAGGAAACACGCAACCATTCGCAGATTGCCGACAGACCTTCCCATGTACGGCCGGAGAGAAAACCAGCATGAGCTGGACTTGAACTCAGAGTAACCGCATTGGGTCGTTATGCTGCGCTAGAGAGCTAACCAAATGAGCCCCTGGGTACATTTTAAGTCCATATTCATATTCACAGGTTATCAAATAAAGACAGCCTGATGTGTAAGTTTTATTTTCGAACACATCAGCACATCACTCAAAACATGAATCAATTCAAAAAGGGAGCAAACTAGTTATCGAAAATGAAAATTTCACACAAAAATTTAAACTTGTAGAAACTCTTTTAAGAATGGCACAAAACTAAGAACAGAGAGAAAATCTGCGATATCAATGGTGCAATGGTAACGCCACACTGCTAATACTGATGTGCAATGTGAACACTGCTAATGGTTATGTGAAATATGAACATTGCTAATGGTTATGTGAAATATGAACACTGCTAATGGTGATGTGCAATTTGAACATTGCTAATGGTTATGTGAAATATGAACACTGTTAATGGGGATGTGGAATTTGAACATTGCTAATGGGGATGTGCAATATAAACATTTCTAATGGTGATGTGCAATATAAACATTGCTAATGGTGATGTGCAATTTGAACATTGCTAATGCGGATGTGCAATATAAACACTGCTAATGGTGATGTGCAATTTGAACATTGCTAATGGTTATGTGAAATATGAACACTGTTAATGGGGATGTGCAATATAAACACTGCTAATGGTGATATGCAATATAAACACTGCTAATGATGTGCAATATGAACATTGCTAATGGTGATGTGGAATATGAACATTGCTAATGGGGATGTGCAATATAAACATTGCTAATGGGGATGTGCAATATAAACATTGCTAATGGTGATGTGCAATATAAACATTGCTCATGGTGATGTGCAATTTGAACATTGCTAATGGGGATGTGCGATATAAACACTGCTAATGGTGATGTGCAATTTGAACACTGCTAATGGTGATGTACAATATAAACACTGCTAATGGTCATGTGCAATATAAACACTGCTAATGGTGATGTGCAGTATGAAAGATAGGCAGCATGATCAACAAAATGTTAAAAGATTGGCATACACGGAAGGTGTAATAAATGTAGATATACCACAAATAGGAAGAGCAGAAAACTTACCCAGTAGTCTGACAGTGGGATTCAAATGAAAAGGCACAGTTCAAAATCACATCCAAAGTTAGAAGACTGACATTCTTAAACACAGGAAACGTAGATTTCCCATCCTTCAAACTTTTATCTACCTTATCCTATAATAAAAAAGAATTAAAAAAAGCCTGCTTCACAAAGGTGCATGTATGTTTATATGTGTAATAGTCACATTATATATAATTTAATATAAATATATAACTAGCTTTATTTTTAAAAGGCAAAGGAAACACTAAAATGAAAGAACATTAAAAACTGTCAGAGAAAAATGTTGGATTTATTTTTTTTAAACAATTTGTTTAACCTAGTAAAATGCATTTGAAGATTTTATTCTATGCTCACCATTTCTGACCTCAGTGCTACCAGTGACATCACATAAGGTTTTTGTAACTTAACACACACTAGACTGTTACATTTCATCATTCAAAATGCATATACATACAGATCTATGGATACATTTGCTGATTTGACTTTAAAAAAAATTATTTCACAGTATAGATGTGACGTAATTGATACCTTCTGGGTCACGACAGACCACCATAGAATCTGATCTTTAAACACAATTTTATTCTGTTTGAAAAATTCAAAAAAAAAAATAAATACAACTATGTCCCTAGGCAGCTTTTAATGGTCTGTTACCTAATATATACTATACTTCATTTTACAGAGGTCTTTGCTTTTAAAGTTTTCTTTGCATGGTACACATGGGAAGGCTGTGCAAATGCTTGCAGAATTTCACAGCAGTGAACAGCAGTTGCACAGGACATGAGCCCCATGGCACACAACTGCTGTCTTAGGCATTGCCTTTATTTTTTGGAAGTTTTCTGAACAGTACTGCAAATTACAAATGGATTTTAATAAAGTTTTCAAAAAAAAATATATGCCTATGCCATATATTGCATTTTAAAATTTCGCTGGGGTAGTAATTGTCAAATTCCTGTGTGATTCTTTAAACTCAAACTTTGTTGTTGTTTATTTTTCAAACATGAAACACGTCACTCACCAGGAACTCATCCACTGCAGAATTATACACATGGATATAGGGCTTCAAAATATCAAAATGGAAGGCAGGCGTGAGCAGACGTCGATTGCGTGCCCACTTCTGCCCATCACTGGTCAACAGACCATCTCCTGTAAACAAACAGGTACAAGTCTGCATGAAATACTACACTTACAAATGCCAATAGTACACTTACAAATGCTAATACTACACTTACAAATGCCAACAGTACACTTACAAATGCCAAAAGTACACTTACAAATGCCAATAGTACACCTACAAATGCTAATACTACACTTACAAATGCCAATAGTACACTTACAAATGCCAAAAGTACACTTACAAATGCAAATAGTACACCTACAAATGCTAATACTACACTTACAAATGCCAATAGTACACTTACAAATGCCAATAGTACACCTACAAATGCTAATACTACACTTACAAATGCCAATAGTACACCTACAAATGCCAGTACTACACTTACAAATGCCAATAGTACACTTACAAATGCCAATAGTACACTCACAAATGCCAATATTACACTTACAAATGCCAATAATACACTTACAAATACCAACAGTACACTTACAAATGCAAATAGTACACTTACAAATGCCAATAGTTCACTTACGATTGCCAATATTACACTTCCTAATGCCAATACTACACTTGCACAAATGCCAAATTCATTCATTCCAACGTCTATGATACTAGGTACTCTGAATCAAGTGGGTAGTTAATGCCATGAATCAAGAAATTTAGCTACATTAAAGTTGATTTGATGTTCCCGTACTTGTCTACCACCTAGAGTCTCCATCACAAAATATATGGTTTATTTAATTGGTGTTTTATGCCAAATTTGCGTAGAACTTTAAATCTCCATCACAAAATATTTTATTTCTCTGATTGGTGCTTTATTCTGAACTCAAGAATACTTCACTTACACCTCCGCATCAAGCATTATGGTGGTGGGAAACCAGGCTGTGCAAGTGCAATGGAGATACGCATGGCCATAGTGCATGTTAACGCCCTCAGTACAGCCTTGAGAGTCTCCGGGTGACATGTACACATTGCCTATCTAGCCACTGTCTTACATAAGAGTAGACAGGTCCTTTAGGGTCAAGGCCCTTCAGTACAGCCTTGACTGTCTCTCCGTGACACACAACCAGTTCTCCCCACCCCCACATCTCCCCCTCTTCCCATTACTACATGTACACATTGCCTATCTAGCCACTGTCTTACATAAGAGTAGACAGGTCCTTTAGGGTCAAGGCCCTTCAGTACAGCCTTGACTGTCTCTCCGTGACACACAACCAGTTCTCCCCACCCCCACATCTCCCCCTCTTCCCATTACTACATGTACACATTGCCTATCTAGCCACTGTCTTACATAAGAGTAGACAGGTCCTTTAGGGTCAAGGCCCTTCAGTACAGCCTTGACTGTCTCTGGGTGACACACAACCAGTTCTCCCCACCCCCACATCTCCCCCTCCTCCCATTACTACATGTACACATTGCCTATCTAGCCACTGTCTTACATAAGAGTAGACAGGTCCTTTAGGGTCAAGGCCCTTCAGTACAGCCTTGACTGTCTCTCCTTGACACACAACCAGTTCTCCCCACCCCAACATCTCCCCCTCTTCCCATTACTACATGTACATGTTGCCTATCTAGCCACTGTCTTACTTAGGAGTAGACAGGTCCTTTAGGGTCAAGGCCCTTCAGTACAGCCTTGACTGTCTCTCCGTGACACACAACCAGTTTTCCCCACCCTACATCTTTCTTTCCTCCCATTACTACATGTACATGTTGCCTACCTAGCCACTGTCTTACATAGGAGTAGACAGGTCCTTTAGGGTCAAGGCCCTTCAGTATAGCCTTGGCTGTCTCTCCATGACACACAACCAGTTCTCCCCACCCCCACATCTCCCCCTCCTCCCATTACTACATGTACTGTCTCTCCGTGACACACAACCAGTTCTCCCCACCCCCACATCTCCCCCTCCTCCCATTACTACATGTACACATTGCCTACCTAGCCACTGTCGTACGTAGGAGTAGACAGGTCCTTTAGGGTCAAGGCCCTTCAGTACAGTCTTGACTGTCTCTCCGTGACACACAACCAGTTCTCCCCACCCCCACATCTCCCCCTCCTCCCATTACTACATGTACACATTGCCTACCTAGCCACTGTCTTACATAAGAGTAGACAGGTTTTTTAGGGTCAAGGCCCTTCAGTACAATCTTGACTGTCTCTCCGTGACACACAACCAGTTCTCCCCACCCCCACATCTCCCCCTCCTCCCATTACTACATGTACACATTGCCTACCTAGCCACTGTCGTACATAGGAGTAGACAGGTCCTTTAGGGTCAAGGCCCTTCAGTACAGTCTTGACTGTCTCTCCGTGACACACAACCAGTTCTCCCCACCCCCACATCTCCCCCTCCTCCCATTACTACATGTACACGTTGCCTACCTAGCCACTGTCTTACATAGGAGTAGACAGGTCCTTTAGGGTCAACGCCCTTCAGTACAGCCTTGACTGTCTCTGGGTGACACACAACCAGTACCCCCCACCCCCACATCTGCCCCTCCTCCCATTACTACTTGTATACGTTGCCTACCTAGCCACTGTCTTACATAGGAGTAGACAGGTCCTTTAGGGTCAAGGCCCTTCAGTACAGCCTTGACTGTCTCTCCGTGACACACAATCAGTACCCCCTACCCCCACATCTGCCCCTCCTCCCATTACTACATGTACACGTTGCCTACCTAGCCACTGTCTTACATAGGAGTAGACAGGTCCTTTAGGATCAAGGCCCTTCAGTACAGCCTTGACTGTCTCTCCGTGACACACAACCAGTACCCCCCACCCCCACATCTGCCCCTCCTCCCATTACTACATGTACACGTTGCCTACCTAGCCACTGTCTTACATAGGAGTAGACAGGTCCTTTAGGGTCAAGGCCCTTCAGTACAGCCTTGACTGTCTCTCCGTGACACACAACCAGTTCTCCCCACCCCCACATCTCCCCCTCCTCCCATTACTACATGTACACGTTGCCTACCTAGCCACTGTCTTACATAGGAATAGACAGGTCCTTTAGGGTCAAGGCCCTTCAGTACAGCCTTGACTGTCTCTGGGTGACACACAACCAGTACCCCCCACCATGGACCTATCCACTGTACATAAGCCCGCTTGAACCGCTCTGTGAATCGCACATTTCCCTCCAGAAACTTGTGATTGGGCACCTTGAACTGTAATAAGAATGAACAATTTCAATATCTTCATTTTCTCACTGTTCTAGATAATAAGACAGTTGTTTGTTTGCTTTGATTGATTAATTCATTTCAGTACTAAATTTTTTTAATTTTATGGGTGGAGGAAATCGGGTTACCAGGAGCAAGCCAATGACCACTGGAAAGTTACTGACAAACTTTCTAACGTATGATGTACAATGTACAGATATACACAGCATAGACGTCCATACAACATCATTGACTGCATATAAATTGTCACCAGAGATCCATAAACACTGACAGTAAGGGGATCACTATTCAAATCCATGCCAAGGCTGAGTTTTTACCTGCACCTTGTGCTTGAAACTTCAATATCTTCAAGATCAGTTTGGACATTCAACCATAGTGTTTCCACAGACATGCCTAATGCCATCATAGTTACAGCGCTGTTTCACTGAAATGCCATAAGAAAGACACCAGATATGACACCCTACTTATCGACACATCATACTGACACCAGACTGACCAGTATTTGGCCTGTACCTTATAGCTGAGCACCAGTCCAGCAGTGTATGGAGATTGATGATTTAAAAACAAATTCAAGTGATTTGGGATTGAACTGCAGGCCTGTCTCACTCCAGCTGGACTATGCTAGTAACATTTCTCAGCAATATTAAGATGCGATCAAATGTATATATTTTAATATGTATGCCTGTGTAATGTTACAAAGATTAATAAAAGTAACAAAAACTGATTTACAGTTGATTTGAGTTTTGTGACAGTGGGTGAAGTTTTTACATCTTTCAATGTACCATAGAGAAAGTGTCTGGTCTATATGGTGCATAAGTCTTTACAACTTTCAATGTTCCATACAGCCAGTGTTTGGTCTATATGGTGTACAAGTTCTTACATCTTTCAATCTTCCATACAACCAGTGTCTGGTCTATATGGTGTACAAGTTCTTACATCTTTCAATCTTCCATACAACCAGTGTCTGGTCTATATGATGCATAAGTCCTTATATCTTTCAATGTTTCATACAGTCAGTGCCTGGTCTATATTGTGTACAAGCTCTTGCATCTTTCAATCTTCCATACAACCAGTGTCTGGTCTATATGGTGTACAAGTTCTTACATCTTTCAATGTTCCATACAACCAGTGTCTGCTCTATATTGTGTACAGGCTCTTACATCTTTCAATCTTCCATACAACCAGTGTCTGGTCTATATGGTGTACAAGCTCTTACATCTTCCACTGTTCCATACAACCAGTGTCTGGTCTATATGGTGTACAAGCTCTTACATCTTTCAATGTTCCATACAACCAGTGTCTGGTCTATATGGTGTACAAGCTCTTACATCTTTCAATGTTCCATACAACCAGTGTCTGGTCTATATGGTGTACAAGCTCTTACATCTTTCAATGTTCCATACAACCAGTGTCTGGTCTATATGGTGTACAAGCTCTTACATCTCCCACTGTTCCATACAACCAGTGTCTGGTCTATATGGTGTACAAGCTCTTACATCTTTCAATGTTCCATACAGCCAGTGTCGTTCCGGACAGGGGAACTGTGATAGAGTCTTTTCAGTCTGCCAAATCAGTCTTAACCACCTCCAGACAGCCAGGCAGATGTACACCAGTGGGAAGAGAGCAAAGGTCAGGAGGAGGGTCGAAGAGGTCACGGACTGGTACATTGCTGACGGCGAGAACATTGTCTTTCCTATTAGAAGAACTGCGGGATATCTGAAATATAAGAGTAACACTACTTGTAAACCTTATAGAGTTTAAATTTATAATTGTGTGAATATTAATTAAACTTTGATGTATTTTATTCCTGTAGGTAATCAGTAGGTATCATACCATAAGATTTTAGTTACAGGGCTTCAGGGCAACTTTGTATTCCAATAAGTCCTTGACAAAGAAAATCTCGGATAGAATTCTATTTATTTATTTTATTGTTCTTTAACTCAACATTTTTTTAGTTCTATAATGGCACTGCATATGATAGCTAGAGAAAACCAGGGTGCAGGAGAAAACTACTAATATTTGGCAAGTCACTGAGAAACTTTCCCTGTTATGATGTTAACAGATACGCACACTATAATACTCTTAGAAGCCAAGCTAGGTCCCAGAAGACTGTAAGATGGAAGGAATCTGGAAAGACTGGGATTGAATGTACTCTCCAGGTATTTTTGACTTTAAAACATCCTCAAAAAAATTACCAAACTACAGTTTTGTACCTCACTCAACTTCAGATATATAATGAGATCAGACTCTGACTGACAGCCTGATTTCAAAAAGCTGCAGTCAAACCTGAGGCAAGAGATGAATTTGAACCTGCAACCTCAATGGTGAAGGGCTTGAGTCAAATTTCAACCTAAAGCCTTAAGTCAACCAGCCCAGCCAGTGACCTATAACATATTTAAAGTTCTGTTTAGTGAAAACAGCTGATTTCCTCAAGTTGTATAGGTGTGCACTGAATCATGACACAGTGCTTGAGAGCTACACACTTGACCACTGAGCCCCTAAAGCTGTTAATAAGCAGACAAGCTCGGTGACACATGCCAGGACGCACATACACATAACAACACTTACCTCGGGGCTTATAATCTCTTAACTCCTCAACTACATCACGGAGGCAGCCAGGAACTTTGAACAAAATATATCTAATTCTGAGATAACAACAGACTTTGGATTGGGTGAGCGGGGATGATAAGTGTCAGTTTCACATTGATCACCTGTCCCTACTGACACAGTGTGTTACTACCTGTACCTGAGCATACTGGTTTAAAGCTCTCCTTCATATGTCCATACAGTAATGTGAGACAACAAGAAAATCCCCTGGACGTTTTAATTACAGATCATCTGAGACTTGATATACCTGGTAAGTTAACAGTACTTCATCTTGTTCTTCACTATTCTACTTCAATATTCCAAAGTCTTTTGAGAGTATGTGCAATCGGATAACAGTGTATTAAATAACTGAACATAGTAACTCAAATGTCTCTGTAAAGATAGAGATATACCCCAGGTGACACACTTACGCAGGTTCATGAATATACCTGGAGATGATACACATGTACACAGAGGCTCTGACCATGTGATCTACATGTAGTCTGGTCACACTGATATGCAGTGGTACAAACTAATAGACAGGTATACACATACTGCAGTATTCTACATGTACACACATAATGCAGTATTCTACACACATATACACATACTACAGTATTCTACATGTACACACATACTGCAGTATTCTACATGTACACAGATACTGCAGTATTCTACATGTAAACACATACTGCAGTATTCTACACAAATACTGCAGTATTCTACATGTACACATACTACAGTATTCTACATGTACACACATACTGCAGTATTCTACATGTACACAGATACTGCAGTATTCTACATGTAAACACATACTGCAGTATTCTACACAAATACTGCAGTATTCTACATGTACACATACTGCAGTATTCTACATGTACACATACTGCAGTATTCTACATGTACACACATACTGCAGTATTCTACATGTACACACATACTGCAGTATTCTACATGTACACACATATTGCAGTATTCTACATGTATACACATGCTGCAGTATTCTACATGTACACACATACTGCAGTATTCTACATGTAAACAGAGATTACCAGCTTTATTAATTTTTTTTTTTTTTGTAATTACATGCTACCACAAGGAGGGAATCAATCTAAGGGGATGATGCACTGGAAACTTATCTGCTAAATATGATATTCTATTCATATTACCAATTCTCATACTGCCAAAAGAGGGCAAGGATGACATGCTGGTATCTGCACCAAATGGCTCGCCTACACTTCTATGTACCCCTGCATGGCGAAAAATGAAACAGCCTCTTCTAAAACCAAAAGGAATTATGACACAAATTCATGTATAATAAGATTCAGGAAAAACAATGTCAATTAAAATTCTTTACTTGCAGTAATTTAAGTCTACCTATCCAGTCTACAGTTTAGCTTAAATTTCAAGAGGCATTTTTCCACCATTCTCATTTATTCATCCACCATTCGGATTTATTCATCCACCATTCGGATTTATTCATCCACCATTCAGATTTATTCATCCACCTTTCTGGTTTATTCATCCACCATTCTGATTTATTCATCCACCTTTCTGATTTATTCATCCATCATTTATGGCTCTTTGTGAAGTCTGATAAATTTCTTATCAGAAACACTTGTTTGTTGTCATCAAAAGCATCACTTAAATGTCCATTTATGCTTCTGAAATTGCATTTTACAGACCAAACTCCAGTTGAAATACAGTATGTCCCAATCTGATATGACATCAGGAAAGTCTGACTTGAAACTATTCAGTTCAGATGAACTTAATATATGCATACGCCCAACCAAATATATATATGTATATATATATTTGTACACACAGCACTACTTATGGGGAAAGATGTTATTTTGGCAATGGCAGAAGTAGACAAAGGAATGACGCAAAACAATCATCCCTTTGCGTAGCTGAAGCAAGAATCTGGTTACAACAACAACTGAATGTGAAGCATGACACATTTTGCCCTGTGTATTCAAATAATTTTCACAAGAAAGTAAAACGGCACAGGCAAAACAACTGGATCATAGTTTAACCCGGGACACACATACAGATAAACAGACAAACAGACGAAATCATTATACCATAATGCTAGCTACTCTTTCCTAAAATCAGGCATAAATAAAGAGAGAGCAAAATACAAAACACATTAAGAATATATGATTCATCATCGCAATTCAATTAAGAATGAAATCAGAGTTCCAGCCATCTACAATGAAAAGTTATGTTATTATAAGAGTTAATTAAATAAATGCTCAACTCTCTTCTCAAACGTTTACTGACAATCAGCCAAGTAAAATGGGCTTCAGAGCCATTTCTCAAACTTTTACTGCCAAGAAGTCTAGTAGAATGGGCTTCAGAGGGGCTTCTCAAACTTTTACTGCAAGCAGCCTAGTAGAATGGGCTTCAGAGCCATTTCTCAAACTTTAACTGCCAAGTAGCCTAGTAGGATGGGCTTCAGAAGCATTTCTCAAACATTTATTGCCAAGCAGCCTAGTAGGATGGGCTTCAGTGGCGTTTCTCCAACTATTACTGCCAAGCAGCCTAGTAGGGTAGGCTTCAGGGGCATTTTTCAAACTGTTACTGCCAGGCAGCCCACTAGGAGGGGCTTCAGAGGCGCTCTACAACCTTAGACAGTTTTTCTACCATCTAAGGTATTGCCTTAATTTAATCCCGACAACAGGGCCAAAATTCAATTAATAACTATTTACATGACAAAATTATTCAAACAATTTTACTAAAAACAGCACCTATATATCACATTCCACTAAGTCACTTGTCCACGAAATGTGATCAAACCTGATAAATTTAAAGTGAAGAAAACTATTAACTACTTAAAATCTTGGAGTCCTCCGTCTGGACACGGTGGTGTGGACATGTGATTGATAGAAATACAGGTTAGACAGTATGAAACTTCTGTGTACGGGAGCAGTCGCTACACATGCGTAAAGGTTGTATCATACAACCAGCAATTGTTAATGTTACACAAAAAAGTATGTATCCATATATACAACAACAACTGAACAATAGGTCTGCTCGAACTTGCAGTATGTCAATGAAAAAATCTACAAAAATCTCCTCCGTTACATCTGCCCTAGATTTGTTTGATAACAAAGAATTCGAATCGGCCTGAACCTTCCTTGAGTACGAAATTAACACTGTAAGCGTTGAGACTCCAACGACACGAGGCCAGTATAAGAAAAGGAGTTGGAGTCTTTTGAGGCTATGTCAAAGCGGGTACTACATAGGTACACATGTACTTAATTCAGCTGCACGTCACAAGGGGCTTCAGAAGTGCTTCAGAGATACATGTGCTCCAGAGTCGCTTCGTTCTTTTGGATCTGGGATAAGAGATCAAAACTACCATAGTGCCTCAAAACTAAAATAAAATTTCAGATTTTTTGTACGTATCTTCCAACCTTTCTTCATTTTTCTTAAAACCATATTCTTGACATTAAAAATGTAAGCCTACATGTCGTACGTACTTTTCATGTATCTTTAATTAGCAGTGGATGATAGTGCTAACCTAGCTCTGTAGGACGGTGATTACGTTTACTATCACAGTAGCCTAATCACTGCCCAAGAGTTCTAAGTGCTAACCTTATCTTGCCAACACTTTTGATGCATGCGCTCTTGATTCAGACTCAATCATCATATGCTGCACCTCTTTTCACCTATTTTTTTAAAACTTGGTTTTTATTTCATGTTTTGAAATCAAAGCACGACTGCTAACTTTAGTTCCATATTTCCGCGGTGTTTCCGGGCATTGGACATCCATGATAAAATGACGTTTGTCACATGGCCAGGAAATAGGGGGCGCTGTAGGTAATGACGTAAGATTATTCCAATGGACGTCGGAAATCATGCAGACGGACAGATATCTTGAAAATAATAACAAAATTTAACTCTGAGATGACGGACCTCGATGATTTTGGTCCGATGGAGACGGCAGAAAATAACATCGAAGGTGGGTGCCCAGTAATAGGCGACTTTGGAGATTGTGTCCGTCATATTATCGTTTTCAGATATTGGTATTACAACAACAACATTTATCGCAGGCCCACTTGCCCACTGCAATGTTGACGTTTAACACAACAATCAGTTTTTCAAAATTGTTTTATGTCTGGGTCGTTGAATGTAAGACAAATTCTATGTCACCTCGATGGCGTATAAGCAGCATGAATTCTTGTTTCAGTTGATAAAAATTTTATGGAAAATTGGCATCTGCTCAGTGGAGGATTCTGGAGCGAGTGGACGTGTAGGCCCTACACCTTTCCACCCCAGTCGGTACACCTGTTCAGTGGTTTGTAGTTGCAGATCGGTTCTGTAGACCACAGGAAATGAAATTAGAAAGTATTATCTGCAGTACACAGTTATGTGAACTCTCTACCAGTTTTAAATGCCACTATTTATAGAATTTTGCTCTCCGTTACATAATTTTGTTGTCTTTCTATTCGAGACCTAGGACATCCTGGCGCTTCACTCGTAAGAGTCGGCAGCACGCAGACTACGAGGTGAAAGATAACATGGGAAGGTATAGGGAAATTAACAACATAAGACAATATTCAGAGAAGTACGACTTATAGTAAACATAGTTAAATTGTGAATGTCAACAAAGCCTGGTTTTGGACTTATGAGGCCGCAAAGTATTAACTCCAGTGTTATGCAGACAATGTTTTCACCGCCATGTGTGAGCGCAAGTAAAACAGCAAATGCCAAGAATTATGTGGTCTCGAATATGTACTTATACTAACTCGAACTTCCGTGGCAATGATTCTAGTTTCTAGATAGTTTACAGCACACATTTTACATGCCTTCTTTATTTATATAATTGTTTGCCGTATTCCAAGTAAGGTACATATTCTAGCAGATAGAAAGAGTTTGCGTTAGTTTAGTCATGATAGTTCTATCAGTTAAAATTATGATTCATGGCACTGTCATCAACAACCTTTGGCAGTGCGCTATAGTTTTACCAGTTTTGGCCCAACTACATGATTTAGGCCGCTACCAGAATAATAATACTAAACACAACTAAATTTTACTAGGGGCCACTGTGGCCGAGATGGTTAGCACAATGATCCAGGAGCCTTTTATCAGTACGGTCGCTGTGCATTTAAGTCCAGTTCATGATGGCTTCCTCTCAGGTCAAAGTTCAGTACAGTACAACCGGATCCTAACCCTCAATCCTACGCCCATTGTGGCCATAGGATACGCTGACGGTCGGCCCTTGGTCAGCATACAATATGCCGACCATGTACTTTCATACTCGTACCGTGAGCTGATCCTCAGGCCATCATACACAGACCCTCAGCGGACCGTCAGCGGACCCTCAGCCCGTGATCATCAAAGGTTTTAATGCTAAATACAGACCCATTTTCTGTAAACCGTCATGCCTGTTACGAACTTTGATGGCTCAGAGCATATTGATTTGCACACAAATTTCACACAAAAATCGAGTTTTAATAGTTTACTGTTTGGGACCGCTACTGTTTTGGTCCGCCACCCACATACACCGGTGTCTTGAGGACAGCATTCAAGTTTGTACCCAGGCATCTTGAGTATACGATATTTTGTTTTCATATAAATTACTTCAATAATTATGAAAAATCAAGCCTACTTAGAGCTATTTATGGCTGAGCTATGTGCCGACAAATATATGTACATGCGACACATTGCTTTCTCTGAAGTGATGGCTCTGTACAAGCATGGTGGTGTTTCAAAACAGACTCAAGCTCTTTGGCTTTGTCACAGTTTCAAGTTGTATAACAAATTACCCAGGAATGTTTAATTTTATTGTGTGATGTGTGTCAGCCCGCATGCTTATATATGCTTGAAAAACCTCTGTTGAAAATGTATATGTAATGAGTCGTTATCCGTACATCACTACAATTTATAAAATGGGAACGGCTGACCTCTGACACGCATTAAGGTCAGCATGTTAATGTTTTCCCTTTAATGTCAAATCTCTAAATTGTATCCCCAATTTCACATTTGTCGATTCTATCGTTTATTAATTTTTGTTAGTGCAAAAACATGTTTATTGTAATATGAGCACAATCATATTTAGCCTTAATATACGCATGAAGACATACGATGTAGGCCCATGGCCAATATATATATGCAACATAAATCTTGCTTAAAATCAAGGTATGAAGTGTATTACAAATTTCGAGAATATTCCTCTACCTATCCATGTATAAATTATGAAAATTCACCAAAGGAAGTTTTGTTTAAAACCGGAGATTTTTGGTACCGGTAAAAAGAATCTATTAGCGCAATTCCAATCCAATTTTTGCTGTTCTTTTAAACTGGCCCAAATAATTACCTTTCACGAAATATCAGCCTCGTGTGAGCACGTGTTATGATCAAAATCGTTGATGAAGTTCTAAAAACTTACAGAGAAAGTTAATACAAAGCTTTGCTTTGCAAATAATACAAAGCCTACAGTGTACGTCCAATGCCGATACATCAAACTCTAGAAAATGAATGAAAGTCAGAAAATGATAAGGTGACCATGGGGCCACCATATGCTGACTGTGGGTGGACCGTGGGTTGACCCTCTGCTGACCCGACAAGGATAGGAGGCGGAGGATGACAGAGTGTTTGATCAGGGTCTGGCCAGGGTCGGCATGTAGTGGACGTATCATACAAGAGCCATCAGTAGGCGTAAGATTGATGGTTAGGATAGTGCTATACTGTAACATGAAGATATTATCAATTCATGCTGTTTAACACCTGTTTAATGGAGTGAGATTAGGAAAAAAAAATGTCTTTAATGTCAGCAGGTGTGATACTGCAAGAGTACTTTTTAATCGATGATGTTTCAAGAATGGCTTTTGAAGTTAAATTAAAAAGAGATCACTCCTTGAGCCAGGGACCACAGCATAGAATAGGTCACTTGCAACTGGGCAAAATCCCACGTAGATCCAGCCAGGGTCAGTTCTTGGTCAGGTCACACCTAAGACCTTAAGAGAGGAATCTGATGCTTCCTAGCTTGGTGTTCAGTATTAAGGAGATCCCTATCAGTATAATGGCTTGGGTGGGGCGCCTTACTTGCCTTTGCAAGTCGTCCCAGTGAAGTAGCACTTGATAAAAGAGTGGTGGAAAATCGACCCTGCAACAAGGAGGCACATTACATGCACTCTAAGGACTCCTTCGTCATCATATGACTGAATAATTGTTAAGTATGATCTTGTACCATAAGCACTGACTCATTCACTCACATGTATGTCTTCCTATAGTAAGTGTTAACTACAAGCGTTGTAATGAAGCATGTAATAAGGACTGAGAGATAGGTGTATCTGTGCAAAGTTTACATGTGACTGTGTAGTGGAAATAGGTATAGATATGAGGCTCATGATGTCTACATTCCATATGTGAGCTGTGTCATCTGGAAATGGTGTGGTTATGGTGATCAGATAAATGTGTTCGCATTTCACACATGAAGTTAAGAATTAGGATTGTAAGTGGCTGTGCTGCAGCGATGTAATTGATATAAGCTGTTTTGACTTTCAGTTTTAAGACCCGTCTTACAAACCAGGCCATTGAGTTTTTAGGCGTGATATCTGTAAGGGTTATGATGATCCCACACCTGATTAAAAATCAAAACAAGCCTGAAAAAACATAATGTTTTGTACATGGAAAACACAGAATTCAGAGCAGTCTGTTCTGTGAGCTTTGCAGCAGGCCACACTTCAAAATTAGATAGATAGGGTTTTTGTAGAAATTCACACTGTGAAAAGAAACTTGAAAAATTTATTCCATCGAGGCCAACAAAGATATGTCTAGTTATGGCCTTGTCATGGTACAATAGTCACATGCAGGTAAATGTGTATTGTATATAACATTAAATACATGCAGTTTGTGACATGTGGGCCAGGTCATTATCACCTTAATGCATGTACGTGTATGTAGTCATCTGTGTGTGGCAAGTTGTATTATTATTGGACATGTTCATGAGTTTGCTGCTCATAAGCAAGAGAACTAACTATTACAGTGCTGTAGAAATGTGTGTGTGTATTGAAACTGTGAGTGGAAGCATTATTCTTCCAAATGTAGAAATCTTGTTCTTCGCTTATTCCACCAACTAAATTTGTGAGAAAATTTTTAAAAAGTGCATGCATACATGTAACTTAGCTAGATAGAGTTCTGCAATGTTAACAACTTTTGCAGATCTGGAAATCTAGTTGAGTGTCATTTTATATCTATTGTACAAAACATTAACTTGTGAAAAGGGAGAGCTATAATAATAATGGCTTTATTTCAAGAGGGTAAAATACAATGCATATACTCAGTCAGCACTGGGTTGATCTACCCTGAGGCCCTCAGACACAAACAATTTGAAACAATATGTTACATTACTTATGCATTGGAAAACATGGTAATTTGGACTGTGTAAACCACTTGCAACAAGATTTTGAAAACAATATATATTGATATACAATGGCAAATTAAATCAACACAAAGTACTTAAACAGTGAAATAATAATAAAAGCAAGTGTGAATTTTGCCACCACAACTATCCCAAAGAATGGAAGAGATAGAATCTCTGTGATATATTAATACACCCAGGATGTCATATTGGCTGTTATTGGCCGACTTAATACAGTTATATCAAGTCAAAATGGCCTAAAACTTCACCTATGACCAAGTGGCACACTTTGCCTGATCCTGAGAGTTTTATTGATCTTAGATGTTTTGAGGTTTGTTTGAAAAGTACATGTAGGATTATGACCTAGTGGGAAAATGTAAGTTTCAGCACCAAAAATAGTTGTTGTTTTTATGGCATTTATTTGCTTGTAAAATTGCAGCTTGGAGGGATGGTATTTTAGATTATTTAGCATATATTGTCACGGTTCTTGCCTGTTACTGAGTGGGTAACGTGAGGTGATCGTGAGCAACTTTTAATATATACATGTAAGTAATGTACATTGTCTGAGTAATCTCTAGTGTTAGTATTAACAGAAAAGACAACAAATGTATATGTGCATGGGTAAAGTATCCACATGAAGTTTAAAAAGCATATCTTTTTTATTTTTGTGATGTTGTCTAACCAAGATATTGCAGTTCAAATTAAGCTAAAACAAGCTTATTTACAAAATCCAAAGCGCCGCCCTGTTGTTAGTTTTAAACAATCAAGAGTATGTTAACCCTATTTGACGTTTATGTAGCTATATGTGCGTTAGGTACAAGTGATGTTACATCATGATTTCTGTTTCCTATAACACGGCATCTACCATGGCCATGTGAGAATTCCAGATTAAATGTTGATTCATAAAGTTACCAAGCACTGCCTCATCATTTTTGTGCTCTCTAACCTGGCATGTACCATGACCTTGTGAGAATACCAGATTAAAAGTGGATTTATAGTCACCAAGCATGTCAGAAAAGACATTTGAGTCCATTTCCAAAATAAATTTAAGTCATATTTAATTATTAGTTGTCTTTTCTTTTAAACAGTGTTGTAATATAGAAATGTACACATTTTACTGAGTAAAGAGTAAAAGTCTCAGTAATAATAAATGGAAACATAAATTAGCATACACTTAATGCAATCACCATTCCATCATTTGACACGTTTACGCTGAGATACGCTTACATTTGCGTCTCCCTTCTTTTGTCGTAGTTGTAGACAGGGACAATGAAGAGATCTTGGGCTTGAGGTTAAGATTGGAAAGACTTGAGAAAGCTCAGCAGGATTTACTGAGAGAAAAGGAAGAAACCGATGAGGACTTCGGAAAGAAAAGAGCTAAATTCAAAGAAATATTTATTCAGAAAGAAGGTGATTTAAATGGCACCATTCCGGTGTAGTTTGTGTTCATTTAATTATCTTGCATATTGCACATTTATTTTTTTTCATTACTTTGAGGCTGTTGCTATCCCATTGATATTGGAAGTGACACTGTAGCATGACATATTTACTAAATAGTTAGTATTCCCGAAATATGTCCAAAGTTCATGATTCCTACCTGGTTTTAATGAATGTCACGAAATTTCTCCCAAAACCACCTGTAATTTATGGTGCTTTTTGTTCAGAGACCATTCTTTGCAAATACCTGTAATAGTAAGGAATTAACTTTTGGATCTTGCAAAAGATGTTTAAAATGCAAGTACATGTAGCAATATATGTATTTGTATTTGAAAAAACAAAAATGAAATGCTTTAATATGTTTGAACTAATTCTTTACAGTTTGTAGCATAAATACGGAGAAGTGTGCGATGCTGTCTGTATATGATTCTATATCGAGGTACACTCCCACTCAACATTGATTGATTCCTAGAATTCCTATTTAGGAACATTGAACATGTGACCTTTTACACCAGAGGGAGTATAGACATGCGAACTACCATATAACGTAGTGGCAAACTTCTCTCTATTTCTGCAATTCTGTCTGTACTTAGTGGTTTATGCTGCCAGTGTCACTGTACTTCAATGCCGTCAGTAGTTGTCATGGAGTTTCTTTCCATTATTCCATTTGTATCTGGACATCTTGCTTATTTTATACGTGATTGGGGTTTTGATGCTCAGTTCTTAACGCCACGCAGAGATCAGCTGACGCTTCCCATTAATTGTTGGCTACTCCACCCCCACCCCCACACTGACAACCTTATACTGCTTCTTTTTGCAAACTACCCTGACATGAGACAGATATTTCTACAGATTTTCAGCTCAGTAATTGTATTATACAATATATTATCATCATTAAAATTATTTCACACATTTTGATGTTATAGTTTTCCTAGTAAATTTGCAGACTTTGATCTATAATCCACACTTCATATCCACACAATATTTCAGTTTATGCAGACATACATTGAATTTAACTGTTCTACCATTAAGAGCCTCCTGTTTCCTGAAGTCCATCAGCATGAGCGGTGTCACAGTCAATAAAATATTCTTCACAATGCTGGAGCTTTTACGGAAAGTTGGAAATTTATTCCATAATATACGTATACATATGTGTAGAACCTCCTCTGTGTGTGAATATGTACATGATTTTATGACATTTTATTATTGTCATTTAACAAACCACCTTCAAAACAGACATCCAAAGGATGAACAACAACAACAGCTGCCATAGATCCATATACAAACTGGTGCTGGTTACAACCAGTTTCCACATACCCTAATTCTTCAACCTTTTCAGCCACCTGTGCAATCAGTATTTTGAAACATTCTGAGAGAAGTATTGATTGTAGAAAAATAATTTTCACAGTTTTATGAAGCTTGCATCATGACTGACACAAAAAATATATTTTATCATCATTTTTATAATAATTGTGTGCTGCATAACTTCCACTGAAAAGGTTGAAGATTTACAGTACATGTACCTTAGATCTCCCATTATCTTTAGACTGACTTAAAGCTGCTCCTTAATACAAAAACCAACTTGTGTTTGGCTTGAAACCTAAGTGCTAGTGATAGCCCACCCCACCTGGGGAATATTGTAACCATTCCTACAGTCAATATGTATGACATTGAAACATCACTGTGGTGTTCATATGTTCTGTAGTAAAGGTCTCAGTACATGTATATATAATGTTGTGTTGGTTTGTCTTAAATGTACATGTATGTTGGCATCCATATGCAGTAACCATGTCCTATTAGTCTCCATTGGCCAAATGGATCAAATCCACACGGTTCGGTTATGTCATTGTTTATTTCCTCTGCGGTACGGTATTTGGTCCCCATGCGCGCAGATGTGAAACACATGATAATAGTGGGCATGGTAGAATTGGATCATTGCTTCAGACATGACACATTACCAGACCCTTACACTGGTGACAGGTGAGAAGAAACTACAGGTAACAAGAAAAAACACACCACCAATCATTCTGAAACACTCACATTCAGCAAAAAAGGACAAGAAAATGGGGTGGCCAGTCAGTAATGAAAATACATGTATATGAGACTGTTCTTCAGGAAAAGGCCGATGTCTGTGAATAATTTCTTTCAAAATGACACCTTTGCAACTCACCTTTGAGCAGAAATAATTTGCTTGAAGCTAGCTTGGCCACATCTAGTGTGGCTATTACCCTACCCTACCTTGCCTGATGTCCTTTATATGTGCTCTAATTTCTGAGCTTTTTCAAACACCTCTGCAACCAATAGTTTGAAAATTCTTACACAACTGTGGGGTGTAGAGAAATAGTTTGCACAGTTGTATGAAGCTTGCATCTTTAATGACGCAAACAAATCAGTGTCATTTTCATGATAATTATATTCAAAAATTCCACTGAAGAAAGTGCTTTAGTGGTTGAAAAGGTTGCAGATTTACAGTATGTACTTGTCCTGCATTGCTACATCTTACTGGATGAATGGTGCGAACACCTTGTTTTTACCTGTAGGTTAGCTCCGATGGTTGAGGATGAAAAAGAACACTACAAAAACTACAAAATGAATACAGTATCAGATATGATATATTTCCTAACACTGAAATTGTTATTTACTCATTTTTGATTTTCAGTTACTTCTGGTTGACTGTCCAGGATAAATAACATAATTACTGGTTACCATGGCGATCATTAATTGTCAGATTTCAGTGGTCTTGGGAAAAAAGTTGTTTTATGTGAATAGAATTGTATATAATACCAAGTTACTATAGTATAATGATGTCTATACAAGTGCAAAGACCATTGTAGTTCATTTGTATAATGTGACTTGAAAAACAAGTGCTACAGGTTTGTAGTATGTTGTAATATGTTAGGAACCAAACCAAATCTTTGGATGAATTTAAAAAAAAAAAAATTGATGAAAGCAAGAGACAAATCAGGTAGTAATGTAAATGTATAACTTACCTTTGCCTTCACCGCTGTCATTTGAACATTACCACATGTAAAATTTACAGGTAATTATACATGTGTATTTTGCTTCTCTGCTTCTTGTAACCCAAAACCAGCAGGTGGTGGATTTATGTTAAAATTTCAAAATTTCAGAAAAAAATTCTTGTTATGGATTTATTAATTAATTTATTTATTTATTCTTTTTTTGTAGATTAATGAGGGTAAAAGCAAAACTGATTTTCAATTTGGTGTATGGTAATAGTACATTTTCATAGATACCTCTGTGCCAGTCGTATATGAATGAATGTTTGAGGTTGGTATCTATTTCATTTAGATGGTGTAAATCACAGATGTACAAGGTGGCACCATTACTTCGTTGCACATTGATAATTTTAATACCATACAGCACCTGTGTACTTAGTTGTACATGTTGAAACTTTTGTCTTATTTAAATTATAATTTTGTCTGAATTATTATGTTTTCCTAACATCCAGATGGTTAAAAAATTTTTATATATCCATCTAGTTTCACATGAAATAATAGAATTGTAATCAGTTCTGGACACCATGTATAAACCTGGATTCCAAGGTTTTTATCTAACCTCAAACTTTATCCTTTGAATGAATGAATGGTTACAATTTTTTTGCTGTCTGTGCAGTATTGTAACTTTGTGTGTCCAGATAAATATTAATCATGTCAAACTTTTAATGCTCTAGGTGACATGTATAAGAATATATTTACAAATAACACATGTCGCTCCCTGTTGAGTGATGCCTTATGAGTTTGGCAATAATCAGTGAATCACCCAAATACTGTATTTTGTAGCGGAGCTGAGGAAGGAGAAAGAGCTACACTCCGAAGCCAGGGAGAAAGTGAAGACCCTGAGCGAGCAGTTGTCTCTGGTGAAGGATGAGTTGGAGGGGGTGAAGACAGCGGCCGCAGTGTCAGAGGCGGGCAAAGAGGATGAGGTGGATGAGATCAGACGGCAGTTCCAGGGCGAGGTGGCCAGCCTCCAGCATATTATGAAAGGTGAGTTAATAATGGATAGGGGATGAGGTAGAAGAGATCAGGCGACAGTTACAGGGTGAGGTGGCCAGCCTCCAGCATATCATAAAAGGTGAGTTAATAATGGATTGGAGATGAGGTAGACGAGATCAGGCGGCAGTTATAGGGTGAGGTGGCCAGCCTCCATCATATCATAAAAGGTGAGTTAATAATGGATAGGGGATGAGGTAGACGAGATCAGGCGACAGTTCCAGGGTGAGGTGGCCAGCCTCCATCATATCATAAAAGGTGAGTTAATAATGGATAGGGGATGAGGTAGGCGAGATCAGGCGGCAGTTCCAGGGTGAGGTGGCCAGCCTCCAGCATGTCATGAAAGGTGAGTTAATAATGGATAGAGGATGAGGTAGACGAGATCTGACGGCAGTTCCAGTGTGAGGTGGCCAGCCTCCAGCATATCATAAAAGGTGAGTTAATAATGGATAGGGGATGAGGTAGAAGAGATCAGGCAGCGTTCCAGGGTGAGGTGGCCAGCCTCCAGCATATCATGAAAGGTGAGTTAATAATGGATAGGAGATGAGGTAGGCGAGATCAGGCGGCAGTTCCAGGGTGAGGTGGCCAGCCTCCAGCATATTATGAAAGGTGAGTTAATAATGGATAGGGGATGAGGTAGACGAGATCAGGCGGCAGTTCCAGGGTGTGGTGGCCAGCCTCCATCATATCATAAAAGGTGAGTTAATAATGGATAGGGGATGAGGTAGACGAGATCAGGCGACAGTTCCAGGGTGAGGTGGCCAGCCTCCATCATATCATAAAAGGTGAGTTAATAATGGATAGGGGATGAGGTAGAAGAGATCAGGCGGCAGTTCCAGGGTGAGGTGGCCAGCCTCCAGCATATCAGAAAAGGTGAGTTAATAATGGATTGGAGATGAGGTAGACGAGATCAGACAGCAGTTCCAGGCTGAGGTGGCCAGCCTCCAGTATATCATAAAAGGTGAGTTAATAATGGATAGGGGATGAGGTTGACGAGATCAGGCGGCAATTACAGGGTGAGGTGGCCAGCCTCCAGTATATCATGAAAGGTGAGTTAATAATGGATAGGGGATGAGGTAGACGAGATCAGACGGCAGTTCCAGGGTAATGTGGACAGCCTCCAGTATATCATAAAAGGTGAGTTAATAATGGATAGGGGATGAGGTTGACGAGATCAGGCGGCAGTTACAGGGTGAGGTGGCCAGCCTCCAGCATATCATGAAATGGAAAAACAAAAATACATGCTGTGTATTTAACGTAAATTATTTACAAGTAGGGCTAAACTAGACACAGACATGATAGAACCAAATTTTGTGTTGTGTTTGTTTACAGATGCTGCGGAGGAAGCAGCCAGAACCGCTAGCGATGAGATGAAAGAGCAGAACCTCACTTTACTCACAGAAAACAGGAGACTTGAACAGGAAATACAGAGTCTGCAGAGTCAGCTTAGCCAGGAGAGGTATGGCTCTGTGATTGGTTGATGATTAGTGCCTTTGGCAGTCATGAAAAAATCTACATGCATGTAGTCATGAATAATTAGTCATGTAGTCATGAATTTTAAAAATTTTACAGAAATCATGAAATCAATCGTTCGCGATCTTTAGATTTCCCGTTTGGTCAGTTTTGAAACAGATCATGAGGCCCGCGTACTCTCGCAATTGTTTAGTGACTGGTGAAAACGGGATCTCGAAGATCTTGCGGCAAGTATGAGATCACTGTCGTCACGCTCGAACAAAGATGAAAGTAATTCCCCATGCACCTCTCCCCTCAGAGGGATGGCCAGAGCGAAACTCCAGTGTATATGCGGGGGTACCGGCAAGCTCAGTAGACCTACACATATACATGTTGTTTAGGTCACTAAAACAAATAAATATTGTTTTTGAGCGTTATAAAATACTTTTTTTTCTTATATATTACAAAAATTGTCTGCGTCAAACATGGATTTACTAGTGTAGACCTATCAGAAGACTTCTGCCAGTAATTATTTAGATCATCTTTCAGCAGATCACTGGAATTGCATGGATATCTTCTTGCTGCATTGACAGCTATATATCATTGGACTCCTTTGCATGTGGTTTAGGACATTGTCTAAATCTTTTTTTCTTTTTGATAAAAGCATTCTGATAAAGCATTTCACACTGCCAAATACGGGAGAGCAATCAGCAAGGGGAGATTATCACTTGGCATAAACTCATTGTCTTTCTCCATGCATTTATTTTCATTCTCCTGTCGCTAAAATTACTTTTTAAAAGTCTTTTGGAATTTAATTTTTCAGACGAAAGCTTGTATTTTATGTCTGTAGGTTTCATCCAAAATCACATTTACCTGCGAAGATAAGTTAAAACAATATAAACTTGGGACTGGGCAGATAGAATTGACCTGCCTTCCTCATAATAAAACGTAGCTTTCTAACAAGAAATACAAGCATATCTAAATATTCTGCAAGTTATTACCGTAATCCACTCATATGTTTGACAAATTTTGTGCCAGCCGTGATATTACTGTGACTCACTCGTACTTCGGGATTAGTTATTTGCATGTGTGTACTGATAATGGAGTTGTACGGTTTCAGACAGGTGAATGAATGTATCACTACGCGACACTGCTGAGCTGAACTCTCGTTTGAATCGAGAGCAATCTTGAGCTGGTCGTTAAAATTGGAGACGTGAAATTTAATTGGAAACGGCATGAAATATCCTGTTTCAATCGAGAATCATTCGTTCGTGATCTTGAATTTTTTGGGATTGATAGACTCACGAATTTTGGCTAAGCTCCCTCAGGGGCTCAACTTACATGTAGATGTGACAGATGCATCAGTATGATGTTAAAGGCATAAAGAGTCGATTCTGATTGGCTGATATGAGAAGTAAGCAAGGCTAGGCTCTGCCTTGCCTTAGTTGAATTTTAGGTCTGGTGCATTTATTCAAGTGTGATAAAGGCTACAAGATCAACACAGGAAAACCTGTTTTTACTGCCAGCCAATCTGCATCTGTTCTGTATTATGAGTTTTTGCCTGCACTGTACTGCATTGATTTATAACTTGTAAAATATGCATGTAGAATAAAATAATTATGTTTGACAAGAACTAGAGGCTGCAAAAAAAGTCTACTATTTTTGCCTTTGAAAACATAATGTTATGTGTGAGACATCAGTTCAATTAACTGTTCATTTTCTCTTCACCTTTGAATAGGGAAGGTTTTCTAGCCTCAGTAGCCAAGACACTGCAGAAGAAGGTGGGAGTACCAGGTTTTGGGAAGCCTTCATCAGAAGACGAGAGCCTAGAGGACAGCATGAGAAAGGTGAGAGGTCATACCTGTACATAGAGTGTGATTGCCGATTGTTACCGATTAGCCTGTTATCAAAGTGAGGTTAAATGGCTGGTAGAGTGTGAGCCGTGATAGTGACAGGATTATCCATTATCAACATGTATATATACCTTAGCATCATGTGACTGGAATACTCTGGGAAAGTAAATGGCAAAACTGTATAAACAAAATTTAAACTGCAGCACAGTTACCATATGAAAATGAACCACAAAGACTAAATATAGAATCATTAGTTCATAATCAGCCATCCAATCAATCAATCAATCAATCCTGCAGGCACAAGAGGATGCTGAGGTGCTGCGATCCGTGGTGATGCCCCTGGAGGAGGAGATCAACACCCTCAAGTCTAAACTGAGGGCTGCCGAGATGCAGCTGGGGATATCAGAGGGCACCATGGTGAGTGGGGGCTCACTGGGGATGAGGGGGTGGGGGGTGTTTAACCTTAACAGTGAAGGTTGTATATGTGTACACACCGAGGTGCTGTAGTGATGCCACTATAGAAAGAGATGAGGGCTGCCAAGATGCAGCTGAGGATATTAGAGGATACTATGGTGAGTGGGGGCTTACTGGGGATGGGGGGTTGTTTAACCTTAGCAGTAAAGGTTATATATGTGTACACACCGAGGTGCTGTAGTGATGCCTCTATAGAAAGAGATGAGGGCTGCCGAGATGCAGCTGGGGATATCAGAGGGCACCATGGTGAGTGGGGGCTTACTGGGGATGGGGGGTTGTTTAACCTTAGCAGTAAAGGTTATATATGTGTACACACCGAGGTGCTGTAGTGATGCCTCAATAGAAAGAGATGAGGGCTGCCGAGATGCAGCTGGGGATATCAGAGGGCACCATGGTGAGTGGGGGCTTACTGGGGATGGGAGGTTGTTTCAATAAAGGTTACATATGTGTACACACCGAGGTTCTATGGTGATGCCTCTATAGAAGGAGATAAGGGCTGCCAAGATGCAGCTGGGGATATCAGAGGGCACCATGGTGAGTGGGGGCTCACTGGGGATGGGAGTTTGTTTAACCTTAGCAATAAAGGTTATACACGTGTACACATCGAGGTGCTGTAGTGATGCCTCTATAGAAGAAGATGAGGGCTGCCCAGATACAGCTGGGGATATCAAAGGACACTATGGCAAGTGAGAGCTCTATGGGAAAAGGGGGATAACATTCACAATTGCATGTTCATTAAAGCGATCTGCCTCCTAAGGATAAACCTCATGCATATCCCTGTAGTTTACCAGGTATCTGACAAACCTCCTGACCTAAAGCCACAGACAAAATAGCAGGAGCTGGATTTGACCCTGCAACCTCACAATTATTGGTGAAGGATTTAAAGGACAAGACAGCACTAAAACACATTTCAGTCAAAAGCAGGACAATCAAGCTTTTTAAGAAGTATCATGCTTTATTATTTTAATGTGATTTCACCAAGTAGCATGTAGAGCAACATGACAATACTGCACAAATGGCTGGTGTGAATTGAGGCAGACATCTTGAGAATTTTATCCAATCAAACACGTGGCTATCGGTCTAAGCTGTGATGTAGCCTTTACCCATTCACTCCATGAAGTGACATGATAACACAGAACTACTGTATAGGACATCATTTTTTTAAGTTCGTTTACAACAATTGATTTACGTGTAGCTGAAGGGTCATTTCACATAGTGTTGTGGGATAGTGTGTATCATATGTGGACCACCACTGACATAAAATTAGTTCATTAACAAGCAGTGTAATGTTCAGTGAGGGTATCACAAATTATGTCAGACAGTAGTATACCATCTTTGCCCAAATCACATTCATCTCCCCAGTAAACTCTAGGCCTACCAAGACAGGCTGTTCAAATTATGCAAATACATTTTTGTCATTCATTTTAGCCTTTAGGCAACAGTTTCTAAATAAGAAATATCAGAGTCAGTCAAATATCCATTCGGACAACGCTTAAAATTAATTAATTGTTATGATGTAATTTTTTTTCTTTAAATTTATTAGAATTGAAGAATTTAAATTTTGATCCTTTGTCTATCTCGCATACAAGAGATGATGTTTTTTCCTGCTTTCTTTAATAAAATACAGTAAAATTATTGAAGTGCCATGTTCAAGCTGAGATTCTTTCTCTGACGTCCGCAATAACTTGGTCAGCTCTGCTTTCATCTTAGAAGCCACCACCACAAAACTGAAGCATAAAATTTAGTGACAGTCAAATGTGTAGATCAGCCTCAGTGGTGCTCAGATTTATTTCCATTTGTTTCAGCATGAATCTAGTTGTACAAAAACCCTATTGTAATTTTGTAAACATTTAATAGGGGTCAAAATCAGCAGTACAACTCCTGCGGAGGCTGTGCATCTACAGGCTACTTAAACTGTAAATTATATATCACGCCTACTGTATCAGCAGTTCAAGCAGTGGAAAAAACATCTTTCCAGTGTGTCCAGTTTCTGAGAAAGCTATTTATCACTTGGACCTTCATCGCCAAATTCCAAAACCTTTATCTGTCATAGGCTACTGCTCGGGCTATGATATGGAAGATACCTTCTACGATAGAGGGCCAGAGTAAATGTGACGTCACCTTGCTGTCGATAATGGAGACGCACTGAAACTGTGTCAAGACGAAGTTTCTCTAAACTTTTACTGGGTTGAAACATTCTGAACAAATATTTAATACTGGTTTAAGATACTTGGAATGATAGTCTTTTAGTGCACATAAACATTAGTCTGGTGATGTCTTTCACTTTAATCTCAGCCTCTGTTTTTTTCCTCTGGTGGTAAACATGACTGTCATATCTGCACGAAACCATCATAGGGAAAATGACTTATTGAAAGGCCCTGACTTGCTGAAGCCAATCATCTAGAGGTTACCGGCTCTTGCTTGTTCAGTTGTGGCTTAAGGTCAGGTGTTTTATAGGGTAACTGACGAAGGTGGTGATTCACCTCCAGCATTGTGTAACTGACGAGGATGGTGATTCACCTCCAGCATTGTGTAACTGACGAGGATGGTCATTAACTGACGAGGATGGTGATTCACCTCCAGCATTGTGTAACTGACGAGGATGGTGATTCACCTCCAGCATTGTGTAGCTGTCGAGGATGGTGATTCACCTCCGGCATTGTGTAACTGTCGAGGATGGTGATTCACCTCCAGTATTGTGTAACTTTCGAGGATGGTGATTCACCTCCAGCATTGTGTAACTGTCGAGGATGGTGATTCACCTCCGGCGTTGTGTAACTGTCGAGGATGGTGATTCACCTCCACCATTGTGTAACAGACGACGATGATGATTCACCTCCGGCACATATATATAAAACAGACTGAGGCTATTTCTTGAAAGAGCTCTTTTTAAAGTGGTTTTACCTCATGCTGCCTTCCTCTCTGGCTGTACGTGGGAAGATCTTCCAGCAACCTGCGGATGGTCATGGGTTTCCCCCAGGCTATGACACCATAATGCTGGCCACTGTCGTATAAGTGAAATGTTCTTGAGTCCGGTGTAAAACCCCAATCAAATAAATAAGTAAAATAAATGAAAGTGGTTTTCAAGTCTCTGTCTAACTTTAGCTCCTGTACTTTTGTGTCAAACCTTATCCATGGTAATACACTGGGGTCTTGTTGTTATCAGCAGGTGCGCACGATGCCTGACGGGGCCCCTACCCTGCCCTCAAGCCACACCCCGAAATCTCCATCACTACCAGACCTGGACAGCTGTAAGGACCCAGAAGAAAGGGTAAGCAATACTCCTTCCTGCAGCTGATGCAGATGTCAGAGTGATCAGTGGCATGCTCTAATCCCTTCTGAATTTCAAAGAGCAGATTCTTCGTGACCGAGCCAGAAAAAAAATAGATTAAATCTGTATGCAGTTTGGCACAGGCTCAAGAAAAAGCTGTACCAACTATTTGCCTTAGTTTGGTACATTAAAATAAGGAAACACATACGCCTGGCCACACCTGCTTGTGAAAAAGCTCGGAGAGAAACAAAGGCCATCAGTGTTTTGCTTTTTTTTTTGCCAGATCGAGGTTTCGAGGAATGTAACTTTTGAGCGCATTTGCATAACCTCTCAGTGAGGCCTCTGTCTGTATTATTGTGTTAACATATCAACTGGATATAAATGTCTGTATCAGGTAAAGGAACTGATGCACTACTTGAAGGCGGAGAAGGCAGCTAGGACAGACTTGGAGATGTACGTGGCCGTCCTCAATACCCAGAAGTCTGTGTTACAGGAGGACTCAGAGAAATTACGCGCAGAACTACACGAGGGTAAGGACAGAATGTAGGGCCATGTATGTAGGCAAAGGGAGAGTGTAGGTCCCCAATACCCCCGAAGTCTACACGAGGGTAAGGATGGAATGTAGGGCCATATACATGCAAGTAAGCAAAGGGAGAATGTCGGTCCCCAATACCCCCGAAGTCTACAAGAGGGTAAGGGGGTGTAGGTACATCCATGTGAGCAAAGGTTAGATTAAGGGTCATACATATGGTGTATGGTAGTGCAATATGTCAGGGTAAGGGGAGATTGCAGGGTCATACATCTGGGTAAGAAGGTATTGTGGTGCAATATGTCAGGGTAAGGGGAGAGTGTAGGGTCATACATATAGGTAAGGAGGTATTATGGTGCAATATGTCAGGGTAAGGGGAGATTGTAGGGTCATACATCTGGGTAAGGAGATATTGTGGTGCAATATGTCAGGGTAAGGGGAGATTGCAGGGCCATATACCTGAGTAAGGAGGTATTGTGGTGCAGTATGTCAGGATAAGGGGAGAGTGTAGAGTCATACATCTGGGTAAGGGGGTATTGTAGTGCAATATGTCAGGGTATGGGGAAAGTGCAGGGTCATGCATCCGGGTGAGGGTGTATTGTAGTGCAATACGTCAGGGTGCGGGGAGAGTGTAGGGTCATACAGAGGGTCACAGATTTATAGGACAAATGCAGTAAACGTTATTTGTTTTGATTGTTTTTATGACAGATGGTAATATGCATGCAGTTTTTAATCTTTTCCCCTTGGTCACCCTTGCCAAACGTGTAAGAACGTGTTGTTGGTGTAAACTGATTATGAGTCTTCTGTGATGTTTTCAGTATGCAGATTACTGGAGCAGGAGAAAAAAGAACACAGTGAATTGAAGTGTACCTGGCAGATGGCCAACGATCAGTTCTTAGAATCACAAAGACTGATGATGATGGACATGCGCAGGATGGAAAGTGTGCTGTCTACAGAACAGCAGAGACAAATAGCAGGTGAGAAAGTGTGCTGTCTACAGAACACCAGAAAAATAGCAGGTGAGAAAGTGTGCTGTCTACAGAACATCAGACAAATAGTAGTTGGGACAGTGTGCTATCTGGGCCAGCAGAGACAAATAGCAGTTGGGACAGTGTGTCGTCTGTGCAGCAGCAGAGACAAATGGGTGAGAAAGTGTGATGTCTACACAAGAGCAGAGATAAATAGCAATTGGGACAGTGTACTGTCTGTGGAGCAGCAGAAACAAATAGGTGAGAAAGTGTCCTGTCTACAGAACAGCACAAACTAATAGCAGGTGAGAAAGTGTGCTGTCTACAAAACAGCACAGACAAATAGCAGGTGAGAAAGTATGCTGTCTACAGAACAGCAAAGTCAAATAGCAGGTGAGAAAGTGTGATGTCTGTGGAACAGCAGAGACAAATAGGTGAGAAAATGTGCTGTCTACAGAACAGCAGAGGCAAATAAAAGGTGGGAAAATGTGCTGTCTAATGTGCAAAAAATACAAAATAACAGGTGAGAAAGGGTGTTGTCCATGGAACAGCAGAGACAAATAGCAGGTGGGAAAGTGTGCTGTCTGCAGAACAGCCGAGACAGATAGTAGGTAGGAATTTGTGCTGTCTACAGAACAGCAAAACAAAATATAGGGTGGGAAAGTGTGCTGTCCGTGGAGCAGCAGTGACAAATAGCAGGTCGGATATGGTGCCTTCTACAGAGCAGTAGAGAAAAAGCTTCAGACAAATAACAAGGTTTAGGGGGTTGTCAAGCACATGTACCTTGTCAGGTGTTATGAACTGCAACGAGGTAACCTGATAGTAGGGTTAATCACTGTTTGTGATTTTACTTGTTGATGGATTTGTCATGGTTTTTGGTTACAGAGTCATAACTACTTGTGTATATTAGTGATTTGACTGACATGCATGTTTCTGGATACAGAACTGCAAAAACGTGATCTGGAGAGGGAGGCTCAGGAGAAGAAAGTGAAGGATTTAGAAGAGATGAGAGAGAAACAGAGGAAACAAAAAGAGGAGGAAAGACAGGCAGAGATGAAAGCCAGTCAGTACATTACTCTAATTTTATACCAGTATACATTCTTTATAATTTAATTTAACTAAATTATTGACTTCATTTGATTTTGAGCTTTGTTGATCTTAAAAAGCTGAGGAGGGTGTGGATGGGGGTTATGTCATATTTGTGAAGTGTAGGGCTCATAATATTTTATGAGTTTCATTTGGCTTTATAAACACTTTAGGGTGGGTACTGTCAGTGTGTTGTCTTTTGTTGCAGTAATATCAGTGAGTGCTCATAAACCTGCTTTAGTTTAATGATAAACACCTTTCAATTCCACTGATGTCAGTGATGTGTTTTAGTATAGTAATAAACTTACAAGTAAATGTAGGTAAAGGTTTATAATTGTCGCTAAAAGTTCATCTGGATTTGTTTATGGTAAATGATTGACCATACAAGGCAGTGAAGTAATATTAACTTTTGAATATTTTTTGACTTACATGTGTATTGTTTTAGACAAATGTAACGTTTGTTAGTGCAGTATTTGTCTGTGGTTTGTGGACGGAAAAACCTGCTTTCCTTTAATGATAATCAACTTTAAGTTCCACTTGTTTGTCTTAGCTTTGCTTTTTCAAAACATAGCAAAATAATGTGTGTAAACAATAATAATTCTCAATTTTTTGAGTAGAGTTCCATCGTGATTTGAGATGGCGGATAATTGAGCAAACAAGGCATTGAAGTAATAACAGTTTAACTAATTTTTGCCTATGTCTGTATCATTGCATACATATGATTTCTACATGTTGTATAATGCTATCAGTTCATGAAGTAACATCTGTCTTATTGATCTGTTGTAGAGAAAGCAGCAGAAGCAGAAGACAAGGTAAGTTATCACTTCATGCACATTCTGCACAGATAGATACAGTACATGTGTGTTGTCTTACGATATAATGTCCATGATACACAATGTGTGGATTCAATCCCGAGCCTCGTACTTAGAATTAGTGCCTTTCTGTGCCTACTGATGATGGGCTTTGGTGATGAGAGGTGCTTCACATCACTCATGAGGCATATGGTCCAACATGTGGTGTTGAACAAAATTGTGATGTATGTGTACAAGGTTATGGGTTGAAGCTAGAACATTGAGTTGTTTATTCATACAATTGGGGTTTAATGCCATGAAAACTAGGTAGACCTCGAAGGAGAAACACAACTGTGCAGCATAAGCCAAATGAGCCACACAAGCCAAATGTGCCACATAAGCCAAAGGAGCTACATAAGCCCAATGTGCCACATAAGCCAAATGAGCCAGATAAGCCAAATGTGCCTCATAAGTCAGATGGGCCACTTAAGCCAAATTTGCCACATAAGCCAAATGAGCCACATAACCCAGATGAGCCACAATAAGCCAAATTCGCCACATAAGCCAGATTTGCCACATAAGCCCAGTGTGCAACATAAGCCAGATGAGCCACATAAGCCAAATTAGGCACATAAGCCAGATGAGCCAAATTAGCCACATAAGCCAGATTTGCCGCATAAGACCAATGAGCCACGTAAGCTAGATGAGCCACATAAACCAAATTAGCCACATTAGCCAGATTTGCCACATATGCCAGATGGGCCACATGAGCCTAATGCACAACATTAGCCATATTTACCACATAAGCCAAATGAGCGACATACATGCTGTAAGCCAAATGAGCCAGAAGGTATAAAACGATAATGAGTGGCAAATTAACACTTGACCACATTCACACATTTGTCCGAGTCAGCCAGTCAACAGAAAAGTTAAAATCACCTATTAAAAGTTTACTTAGCATTTCTTGGATGACTCTCCAGATGCTGATAATCGTGTGTTTGGTATTTGTGTTGACATCATTTAGATAGAAGTGTTTTTGTTATCACCTTTTGTCTTTTTTAACCATCTCCTTTATCATTACCAGTGTCTTTTTTATGCTTTGTTTGCAGATGTCAAAGCCCAGCAGTTTGATTGGAGGTGCTTTAGAGAAAACAAAGAGCGAATCCAAGGCCTCCATAAACTCCACAATGTTTGACGATGTGCCTGACATAGGGTTCAGCACGCCGGAGCTGGGGTCTGCCATGAGGAAGTCACATTCTAACAGTGCCCTGGAGGATGGCTTCCTGGACAGCGGTATCCATGAAACGCGGTCTTTACAGGATGCTGATGGTCAGATTAGCCCAGGGGAGTCAGGCGCTTCCCCGGCACTGACAGAGGCTCAACTCAGGGCTATCAGAGGTAACACCCATTCCCACACTAGATGACATCTACAGTTATAATTGTCATGAATACTGCATTTCACTTATAGTTTGTTATGTAAAAATGCACTTTCAGAAGTACATAAAGGCCTTAAAATAATACTTTTCATAAGTTTGTCTGATAAGTAATGAAATAAACAATACAGATTTGTAAGGGCCCTATAAGGTGGATGAATTAATCAGAATCTAACAATCTGTGCCACCTGAAAGTAAAATGCAGTAATTCTACAGCCTCTCTGCCCTGCCCAGTGAGGTCACGGGTTCAAATCCAAGCCTTGATTGTTTGGTTGTTGCTTTGAGTGACTGGGTTTGATGGGTACAGAGATTAAACACTTTCAAGAATGTCTTTTCAAAAGATACATAGTTTGCTTTTCCTGCATGGTTGTACATTTCGCAAAGCATTGTTTTGCACACGTCTGTTGTGTTATCAGATCCAACACCAGAGCTGGAGGCTCGCCAGTCACTGCTGGCCAGTGTCAAGTCAAGAACAGAGGCCATGTCTATGGAGGGTCGCCGCATAGTCAGCGAGAAGGAATGGGAGCTGCTACAAAGGGAGGTAAGTTAGCCCATCATTACTAGGGGCCAGCTTTCACAGTACTCCATTTATGTTTTCCTTATGGCTTGTTCAGCTAAAGCATTGTCATAGAGGCTGTTTGCCGCCTGATCAATGGGGTGGAAGGTTTGAACCCAGCTGTACATGGAAGTCAAATTTCTTTCGCCTGTAAACCTGTCTAGAGTTGTACTTGTCTAATTTACTAATTTTTTGAGTACAGCTGTGATCTGTGCTTAGGACTGCAATTGTTAGGGATATACTGTAGGCTTGCTTTGCAAATAACTCTGGAAACTTCATCTCTTAACTTGAGCTGGGGTTGTGTACTGTGTTACATGTACATAAGAAACAGTCATCTCATATTATTATGTGCTTCGGGGTGTAAAGTTAAGCTAAGGATAAAGGATAAAACAAAATAATGATTACATTCCTATCATCCCACACCCACCTACACACACCCCCCCCCCCACCACCACCACCACCACCTGCCACCGCTGTCTTTAAAGAGCTGGTCTGTTGACCGTGATTTTTGGCTTTATGCTACGATCCCTTTGTCAGATATTTTATTTCAGATCTTCTATCTTTATGCTTGTACCCCCAGCAAAATCCACACGTTATGAAGATTGCCTGCTCAGGTGCACAAGTTACGCTAGAATTTGAAAAAATACATGTTGTATCTATCAGTAGCATCATTAGTATGTTTTTTTTTCTCTTTTTTGCAGCTGAAGGCATCAAGAGAAAAGCTGGGGCGACCCTGTGATATGTGCAGCAACTACGAAGCTCAGCTACAGAGCGTCCAGGAGGAGCTCAAGGACAGCACAACCAAAGCGCAGACGCTGGATCGTCAGCTTAAGTCTGAGCGCCATGCCTCCACCAATCAGCTGAAGTATCAGGAGGAACTAGAGACAAATCTCAAACAAGTTGCTGAGGATGCCAGTCAGCAGGTCAGGCTTGTATTCTGATGTTAACTTGACTTTAACAGTACAGCACATAGCTTGTACATACTTTTGATGGCAAAGATATGTGAGAACACTTTTAAAAAGGTGTTTTTTGGGGATTGTCATACTTTAGTTTTTATATTGATATACAGTACAAGTCAGGTAAATAATGAGATGTGCTATTTTACCAGTATAGAGCATCGCACAAAAACATTGAGATAAACAGATGACTCCATTCATGGGTAAAAGTACATGTATTATACTAGTGTTTTCTGCTGAGATCAATAGCTGACTTGGGCAGGTACTTTAGTGTATCACCTGATAAACTAAGACGTAATGTTCACACCTGTCAGGATGACTATAGGTGTAACAATACAGGTGTGTCCCAGTCTTACAGTTATATTTATGTGTTATGATATTTTAAACTTGATGATTTCAATGCACCAATAGTGTAACAATTAGTTGAAGAGGTGGTTCATGTAATGTATTTACAGATATCCAGTTTGGTAACCAAAGTAACAGAGTCAGAGAAATACCTGTCTGAAGTGAAGCAGCAGTTTATCCAGTCTCAGTCTGAGCTGCAAGATCAGTTGGTGAGTAGTAACAGGGTGGGGGTGAGGATTGAGAGTTGGGGTGTGAGGTGAAATGGGGTGATTTCAGTCTCAGTCTGAACTACAGGATGAGTTTGTGAGCAGTGAGGGGGAGGGGAGGCATAGGTAAAGGTTTGATTTCAGTCTCATTAAGTGCCTCGGAAACAATTAATGAGTAGCGGTGGTGGGGAGGGTGGTGCTGAGGGAATGATTCCAGCTTAGGCTTTGAGTAAGAAGATATTCCTGTTATCTGGAAAGGTGCAGTGGTTTCTCCTAACTTTACCAACCATAAATGTTACATCCAAGATTTAGATCCAGGATAATATTCTTGAATCAGACTGTGCCATAAATAATGAATCCTCATTCTAAGTATTTCATCTCTCCCACATTTATTATGCAAAAATTAACAACAAAGACCAAAGAAAAAACATTATAATTTCTTGAATATATTTCTGAGACTGAGACTGAAACAGCTATTTTGAGATTAGTGACAACCACTCGGCCATCTGAGTTGAGAAGTCATATGGGAATGGCTCACAAGAGTTCAGTTTAATACATGCAGTGAATAAGTTTTCACATTTATACATTACTATTAGGTGCATGGTTGTTTTGGTGTGGGATATGCAATACATATTGATCCCCCTGTTTCCTTTGACTGTAATGCTGGCCGCCATTGTATAATTGAAATATTGTTGAGTGTGTAAAGTTCCTGTCAAATAAATAAATAAATAATGACAGTAACACCCATCAAATAAAAAAGAGCTGTATCTGAGTTGAAAAGAAGAAATTCAACCCATCATTGTAAATAAGTTTTGTGACGGTAATTTGAGCTATTTTCCCAAAAGGACCCTACTCTAAGGTTTTATTGGAACTAACCAACCAGGCCTATTTTCAGGATGTTATCAAGAGACATAAATCACAATGATAATTTGACTGGTAGATAGTACTGTAGAATTAACATGGATATTATCTGGTACATTTCAGAAAAGTTTAACTGCAGGGAGAGAAGAAATTCAAAAAGAGGTAAGTGAAATGTTACAGGACACTTTGGTATCATGAATGTCAGTTTATACTGTCATAGGACCTGTGAGTTCAATTTGTAATAGTTGATACTCTGGGCACATCTAGTTATAAAAGACCATTTAGATAAATTCATGTTACAAGGTATTAGGTTTAGAATTAGGTGACTTCTGCTGTATGTCAAAATTAATCAAACTTCATAAAAATAGTGGACAAATTAATCAGAACCAAGCAAAATGTGTCATTTGGAAAATGTTAAACTTTAGGCAAAATACACCTACAATGTATTACTCTAATTCGAATGTTTGCAAGGTGTTTATTCAAGCATATTTTGAGGGCATTAGTCTGTATAGACAGATAAAATTAAACTTTTTTGTGAAGCCCTGAAATTCCGCCAATTTAGTTTTGTGTCCAAAATCAAATTAAAAGGTGCTTAAATTGCACTGAAAATTGCTCTTTCATGTGTGAAAGGTTGAGGAATTAGGGTAAGTCACTGGGGTCTCCTTAGGCTCAATCTGCTAGAGCCTTGTTCTCATTGCAGCCTCTTGGCCCCAGCCCAGTGAGATCGCGGGTTCAAATCCAAGCCTTGATTGTTTGGTTGTTGCTTTGAGTGAGGGAGTTTGTCGGGTACATGTATCTGGAGAATGGTAATGTTTTACCCGAGGCACTCCAGCTTCCTCCACACATAAATCTCACGATCGCTGTTTGTTGGGAAATTCTGGTGTGTGGCATGAAACAAACTCCAATCATTTAAATAAACGAATAGATAAATAAAGATGAAATCGAAACACGCAGCAAGTCGCACAACAAAAGACGTTCGATGTTCTGATTCACCGCAACAACCTGTTTTTGCTGTTATGTTCTACATGTATCTTCAAAATATAGTAGTTGATGTAATCCCAATATATCTTGTTTTCTTTCAGTTGGTGAAGTTACAGAATGAGAACGACTCTCTGGTTGGGAAACATTCTAAACATGCCCAGCAGTTACAGAATGAGACTATTAATTTACCCAACAATTTAGATGTAAGTACTGCTTGTATGTACTTGTACATATTTCAGTGACGTGATCTCTGCTAAATCACAGAACACGGATCTGTATCCATGGAAGTTGACAGGGAAAATGACATTACAAAAAACAAATGGTGTATGCTTTGATGTTAAAAAATGTGTCATTAAGTATTACTAGAAGTCCATAACATAGAAGTGCGGTCGCTGTGAGTTCAAGTCCAGCTCATGCTGGCTTCCTTTCAGGCCATACGTGGGAAGGTCCGTCAGCAACCTGCAGATGTTCATGGGTTTCCCCCGGGCCCTCCCCGTTTTCCTCCCACCATAATGCTGGCCTCTGTCATATAAGTGAAACATTCTTGAGTACGGCGTAAAACACCAATCTAATAAATAAATAAATAAATTACATAGAAGTACGTAACTTTCTTATAGCTAGTCTCCATGGCACAGTACACATGTTACATCATCTGTAGAAGGTCGCACCACCTGGTGGAGAAATAGGCCAACCTCTTGGATTGAAATTGTGAACTGAATCATGGGAAATCAATATGTAAGCGGCTGCTGCAAGAACTGGCCACACCTTGAACCCGAAACTATGTGTTTAAAAACTATGCTAAACTACAATTTCGGTAATCATGATTAGTATGCAGTTATAAACCCGTTGACTATTTTTATATTTTCAAGTAACTCTAAAACAGTTACTATCAAAGACGTTGTTGTCATTTTACAAAACTCTCCTTTGTCGTAATTTTTTCAACACAACTACGTTTGGGTTCCACCATGCATCAGCCGTCTCAGAGGTTAGCTGTGCAATTCCCTTGCTGGTTGTGGCCATTTGGAAAGTCATGGCCATTTGGGAAGTTGTGGCCATTTCAGAAGTCATGGCATTTGGGAAATTGTAGCCATTTGGGAAGTTGTGGCCATTTGGGAAGTCCTGGCCATTTAGTAGTATTAACATTCACTGAAGATCACTTGTGTTCCACCAGTATGGTGTGCATATAAGACGTCACATTACTGATGAATGTTCATCAGTAACTTGCCAAAGGGCGGTGGTTTAAAACACGTAAAGTGATGTGCTCTGCCAATAAAACTGACTGCCATTGTGTAAATGAAAAATCCTTTAATATGGTGAATCATAGAAATCAAGAAATCCTTACATTACATGTTCCCTTACTTTGTTCTCCAGGAGATGCAGTTAAAGCTGCTTCAGTTCAGGGAGGAAATCATCGCAGCCAAAGTTGCCAAGGAGCACATGGAGGAGACGTTAAAGAGTGAGATACTCTTCCTGAAGGACCAGGTGGTTGCTGAGCAACAAGAAAAAACAACCCTGGAGGAGACTCTCAGTCAGGAGATCAACACCTTGACAGAACAGCTAGGTTTGTGGTTAATGGCCTTTCTGAAATAGAGGTGTATCTACTGCCTCCATTGAGATTACATCTTTAATAGACTTGGGCGTCATACTTTTTACAACATGGATGTCGAAAGCGAGTCTCGTGCATTACAAGATCTGATCTGAGATGACTGATTTCGCCTTATGTTAAGAACTGCACCCGATGGCGAATGTACCGTACTGTAGAGCAGAGCGCTATTTACAGGCTGCGTGGATATTATTATCATCCCCGTCCATGCTCAAGCTGAAACATGGCAATTTAAAAGAGAAGAAAACTTAAAAACATGACACTGTGGGCTGAGAAGAGCACATTTTTTTCTATCTGGTGGTGCCTGCTGCATAATTTTGCGATTTTTCCTTGCCATACATGTAAAGCCTGAAAACGGCAAAGCTGACATAAATGGCTGATCCCATGGCATCCTCCATCTTTAAGTAATTTATGCAGGGATGTGTTGCCTCTCACCCAACGAGAGTCGTTAAAACTGCCGACTTTGTTGGTGTAAACTCAGAATCTACGTCCAACATTCTGGTTTCCCGGAAGCGGAAAACGAACTGTACTGTTTGCTACCTTCTGGGAAGAAGAGTTCTACCGGAAATGTACGAACTGCACTTCTGCAGTTTCCAACAGTAATTCTCCTCCTAACACCGAAGACTTCAGGACTAGCTCTTAGGCAAAATGAAGTCGCCCATAGCGGATTTTGGCACTGTCTTCATTTATAATTGAGCTACATATTAGAATTTTTTTATGGCATGCTCCTGCGAGGAAATGCATACTCTTTTCAGTGGTATTTGATTGATATTTAAATTTTCTTCTCCTTTAAATATGTTCACGCATTTACCTCTTGATTTTGCATAACAAAATTCACAGGGGATACAACAGTAGTTATCATAATTTCTCCGCTCAACCCAACCCATAAGTCATTTTTTTGATTAAGTCAGATGTAGGTAGTTGCTTTTATACCATTGATACTAAAAAAAAAACTCCTCTATCAACAATTATTCCTGTATTTTGGGAGAAATCACTGCGCTGATGGCGCCCACCTGTACACGAGCTTTGTCTCGCTCCTGTAGGATCACGTAGAAAGGTGTCTGATCTGGAATGGTTAATGGCCCTGTATAATCATGTGTTAGGATGCCAGCTTTCAAAAACTAATTTCACTTTTTGCTCAGATGCTAGTACAAGTAGTACTAGATTTAAGATGGGAAAACTCGAGTTCAATTCCCTGTGTGTGACCCACAATAGCAATTCCTTCAACCTTTACACATGTAAAAAAAAAAAAAAAAAATCTAAAATTATTTTAGTGATTCTTTTTGTACCTTACATGTTAAAATTGGGAACTCCTAACATCTGTAGTGCAGCCTCATGTTCATCAGATGGTTCGGCTGGTCATCGGCTTGTTTGTGACTTGCTGGTATTTATTTATTTGATTCATATTTAACAGCATACTCAGGAATGTTTCACAAAGTATGCTAAATTGTGTATAGAAAACAGCTCTTTACCAGGTACCTGACATACCTCCTGTCATTAGCAGATTTCAAGTAGAAACACATGAAGTAATAGCTTCACAATTCAAAAATATGATTGTTTTTGTATGTATTTTCAGCTGTATTACAAAGTGTGAGGTCCGAACTTGAGCGAGAAAGGAGCTGTCGGCATGAATCTGACCAGAAGCTGAAGGAGACAGAACATTCTTTGAAAAGTATCCAGGCCAAGTCAAAACAGCTGATACAGGCCCTACAGCAGCAGGTGGAGGAGCAGTCCACAGCCAGGGTAAGGAGGGGGATGGGTGGAGGAGCAGTCCACAGCCAGGGTAAGGAGGGGGATGGGTGGAGAAGCAGTCCAGGGTAAGGAGTGGGGATGATTGGTGGAGCAGTCCATGGCCAGGGTAAGGAGGGGGATGGGTGGAAGAGCAGTCCAGGGTATGGAGTGGGGATGGGTTGTGGAGCAGTCCATGGCCAAGGTAAGGAGGTTAGATGGAGGAGCAGTCTTAAGTCATGATAAGAGTGGTAAGAAGCAAGATTACTATGCCAGCGTGTTGGTGAGGTGTGAAGGGGGCAGTGGAGATTGTCAACCATAAGGGGAGATAAGTGGAAAGGGCTCAGGAAGGAGTCAATATGGTCAGGAAGTTTTTTGATAGTCAGGGTAATATGTAGTTACAGAAAGTTGAAATATAGATATTTTTCTAGTCCATTTGTGTGTCCAGTTAAGTTTTTGGTTAAGGTCTAGTTTTACGCCAGTCTACTGGCCCAACTTTGTGTACACAGGGTCGGATACAGAATGATTTTCATGCCGGTTACTGGCGCCCAAAGTAAGAAATCCCCCCAGATGCCCAAATAAACTTAACAAAAGAGCCCAAATTCAAAGAACAATTCAAATTTAAATTTGGCAAATAGAGAAGATTTAACGAGCGGTTTTTCATTTCAACTCTGTTGTCGTGGCCTCCATTCGTCATACATTTGCGCCGTTGACTACTGCACAACCTTTTACCTCATTCCTAGTGTTTATTTACATCCGTCTTGTGGTTTGTGTCTTTACAATACATTGTACGTGTGTACAAACTTTTGACTCTGGAGTCGCCAAAATGCCTCAGTAGGCCAAAAACAACCAGCCACTCGCACAATATGCAAAGTTCTAGCTATGTCCCTTGTGAGAAACGTACTGATTTGATTTCATCTACCGGTGGAGGAATAGGACGATTTCTTACTGTCCCAAAAAAGATGAATACGCAGACCGCAGCGTGGGACTTGGAGCCAATTTTTTTCCCCTCTCCCCCATGAAAATTTAACCCCAGTGCTGAGAAAGTAACTTTGATTGAACAGCCAGGTCTGTCTTACAGAAAAAGTCATTGTACTTTCTTAAATGTATAATCCATTGATAGATCATACATGTACATCATTATTAAAAATACTGTGCAAATCTTCAGTTCTGTAAATATATTTTTTTTTTCAACCATAAAAGAGCATTGAGACGTAGATAAACAGGTACAGAAAACCCTTGTACTTCGACTGTGTCATTCAAATTTTACGCTATTTTTTACCCACTAACCCCCCCACCAGGGTGTTGCCCCTAGACCCCGGCTGAAAGGGTGCCCGAATTAGAAGGCTGTATCCGACCCTGGTGCACGAGGTGGGGAATATTGGATATTCAACAGATTTGATATGTACGAATTACTTTACCTTTCAGACAAAACTTGAGCAGGAAGCTCTCTCTCACAGAGCCAAACTCCAGTCTCTTCAGATGGATTTAGACAACAGTGAAGCAGTACAGAGAGATTTTGTCAAATTATCACAGTCTCTACAGGTGAGTCTTCAGTTGTATTATTCGTAGTTCTTCCACGAAGCATGATACATGTTGGATATATCAGTGTAGTATTAATGTCAAATCCTGAAAGTTTTGTTTTGTATACATCTATTGTTGATTGTTTAATTATTAAAGAATTCGGTATATATGTCTGCCACATGAGCACTGATGCATTTACTTGGTTCTTAAATGATCAGAGAATTTGGTATATATGTCTGCCACATGAGCACTGATGCATTTACTTGGTGGTTGTTAAATGATCAGAAAATTTGGTATATATGTCTGCCACATGAGCATTGATGCATTTACTTGGTGGTTGTTAAATGATCAGAAAATTTGGTATATATGTCTGCCACATGAGCACTGATGCATTTACTTGGTGGTTGTTAAATGATCAGAGAATTTGGTATATATGTCTGTCACATGAGCACTGATGCATTTACTTGGTGGTTGTTAAATGATCAGAGAATTTGGTATATATGTCTGCCACATGAGCACTAATGCATTTACTTGGTGGTTGTTAAATGATCAGAGAATTTGGTATATATGTCTGCCACATGAGCACTGATGCATTTACTTGGTGGTTGTTTAATAATCAGAGAATTTGGTATATATGTCTGCCACATGAGCACTGATGCATTTACTTGGTGGTTGTTAAATGATCAGAGAATTTGGTATATATGTCTGCCACATGAGCACTGATGCATTTACTTGGTGGTTGTTAAATGATCAGAGAATTTGGTATATATGTCTGCCACATGAGCACTGATGCATTTACTTGGTGGTTGTTTAATGATCAGAGAATTTGGTATATATGTCTGTCACATGAGCACTAATGCATTTACTTGGTGGTTGTTAAATGATCAGAGAATTTGGTATATATGCCACATGAGCACTGATGCATTTACTTGGTGATTGTTTAGCACAGCTTTATATTTTGGGATTTTGTCTATCTTTGTGTAATTTCTGATGCATTTGCTTTTTTCAGTCATTGTTTATCTTTATGCTGATTTGTTTGTGTGTATGAATGTTGATGCAGTTGTCGTTTTTCTAGCTCTTTTCATGTTAAGACTGTTTTCCTTCTGCGTCTTTTAATTTTCTTGCTCTTCTGGTCTTTTCAATAGATTGTAACTGATTACATTGTATTTGTAAGGCTCTAATGTTGATGCACTTTTATTTTCTCTCTCAGCTTATCATGTTTACACTTTTTTTTTTTTAGCCTTTGTCTCATTGCTGATGGATTTACGCTGGTATATTTTCTACTTTATATATTTTGACAGTCATGCCTATGTACCGATGTCTATCTGCCTAGTCTTGCTCTTGTGCCTTTGCGCTTATGCCTGTTGATTTGTCTCTCTGGTTAACAGATACAGCTGGAGAAGATTCGTCAAGCAGAGAATGAGGTACGATGGCAGCACGAGGATGATGTAGAGGAGTGCAATAACTGTAAACAGAGCTTCAGTGTCACGCGGAGAAAGGTGAGGGCCAAGGTGTGTGCACTCTTCTACTTTACCACCCTCCTCCTCACCCCACTCACATCTCTGCCACAATAACCAGCCATTTTGTCTGTCTCTCTAAATAAAATGGCCTCACTAAGAGTTTGAATTGGCACTCTAAGAAAATAGTTAAAATTCATTTGTTGTATTGATCGGTATTTCAAACCAATTTTTTGCCGATCTTGAGAACTGTTTGTGAAGTGTATCAAGAGCTCTGTAAGATGTGCATGATGTATTAAATGCAGGAGATATTAACTAAAAGAAAAATATGCAAGGTCTCCTTTAATTTGATGAATTAATCAGTAAAATGTACGTACCTCAATATTTTAACGTATCCACTGAAAATAAGTAAGAAATGACGAATACTAAGTTAAACTTGTACATTTTGACTTGATTCTGAGGTATTGGTAAATGACATGTAGCAAATGAGCCAATATGTTTGGCATGGTTGTCAGTGAAAAGATGTATTGCGTGGAGATTACGTATTAGCAAAAGAAGGAAAGAAACAAAAAACAAAAAAACACATGCATCTCGTCTCAGAAGTGACCATAATTCTGTACTAAGAAATCCAAAGTTTTAGCCCTGACTTGGGGCTTTATCATAACTTGTGGCAGAGGTGTCAGTGGTTCACGGCTTAGATAGACTCTTTGCTTGCTTATTGGAATAAAAATTGCAAGAGACTTATTTTAACAATCACAATGTGTTATGTAATAAAACCGCAAGTGCTTTCACTCCAGGCGTGTATTTGTGTTTGTGTATACATGAACAGTGTGCGTATAAATATGACCACTTAGGAGTTTTTAGCATCATGGGCTCAGTTGGTTGAGATTGTGTTCTTACACTCCCATTTTCCCCAATCTTAAACTGTATATCTGAAATTTGGTGGGTAAAAGTGCACTTTTAGGAACAAATAAAGGCCTTAAAATGATACTTTTTGTGCCAACACTTAGGTTTTTTTGAATGACAAATTGATCAAATTTCACAAAAACTGTAAAGGTGATGATTCATTCAAAGTTTGTGACTTGAAAAATGCTAAACTTTAGTTAACATAAATAGCTTTAAAGGCACACAGAATCGATGCTGATTGGCTGACATTGGAGACAGGGTTTCCTCGGTTAAAATTGGTGCTGATTGGCTGACAGTGGAGACAGGATTTCTTGGGTTAAATTGTGCATCTTTAACCATGGCTTGAATAAATGTGCCATACCTAAAATTTATCTTAGGCAAAGCATAGCCTGGACATACCAGTCTCTTATACCAGCCAATAAGAAATGATTCTGTAACTGTTTTAACACTAATCAATCAGTCAATCAATCAGTCAATCTTCTGCAAGTTTCATGTTTTGCCTTGTACTGTTTGCTTGTTTCTTAGGGTTTCTGTTTGTGTATAATGAATTGCATGATCTTTGTCTCCATCAGGCAAGCATGGCCTATGACTTGTATGAGGTTGTTTTGTAGCCTGTGTTTAAGTTTGTATCTTGTTTGCCACCGTCTTTGGACCCAGGTACTGTAATCAATCTTTCAGTTGTCTCTAAATTATAACATGGCTGGCTGAGTGGTGTAATGTGCTGTCATTGGAGGTCTGTAGTCCTCAAGCATTCATGTCACAGGAGTGGGTGTACATTAGAAAAGTACTTGGTGCTATGAACTCGTGCTTCATGCCAAAACCTGGAGATGTACATGTATAAAGGAATATGTAATGTACCTCCTGAAACATTCCCGACAACACAGGATGGTAAATGATGAAATGCTGGAGACAGCTGTGTACCCTAATATTGCATTAGCATAATGGTACCCTGGTCCTCATAGTTCAAGGTCTACTCCATCAGAATTTACTGTAATTCTTCAACCTTTTCATAAGTTTTACAAGGTTCAAGCATATTCTAAAGGCATTATTCTGTGTACACTGATAAAATTACACTTTTATAAAGCCCTGAAATTGACCAATCCAACCAATGTGGTTTTGTCTCCAAAATCAGCTTAAAATGTGTATAAATTGCACTGAAAGTTGCTTTTTCATATGTGAAAAAGTTGAAAAAGACACAACGTGTCTCTCATGCTTGAAACAAGGAAATAATGCATAAAATTAAAAATTTTTGAACTGTACTTTCAAGTCTTTTTGATTTTTTACTCTCTATTTTTATTTATTTCAGCACCACTGTCGTCACTGTGGGAAAATATTTTGTGCTGACTGCACCTCAAAGTCTGTGAACAGTGGACCGAACTTTCGAGCGTCAAAAGTGTGTGATGTGTGCCACACCATTCTTATCAAGGACGCCACGCCTTACTTCAGTACCGAGGTGCCCACAACCCCTGACTGAGCCCCACCCTCACCCCTGGCGAGGCATAACCACTGACGTCACAAGTCAGTGCTCAGACAAACCTAGGGTCTCCCCTAGCCTGTGATTCTGAGCGGATCCATGTGCGTCTACCATTTATTGCAATATTAAAGACCTTTATACTGTTTGTGAACCTGTGCTGTGGACAACTCCAGTAGCTTGTAACTGGGTGTAGAATGGTCAGAAAGTTGAGATCCTGAACAGAAAAACATCTGCAGTCTGAAAGGCTGAGCAACTGGATATTCTGTCGCCGACCTGCTGCCAGGTGATCGCCAAAGTTTTAGCCTATGTGGTTGTAGGGTTGTTGGCTGCTTTGTTGTTCGTCTGAAAGGTCGCCAGCGACTTCAGTTGTTCGTCTGCAGGGATATTTAGATCTGGGATCTTTCGCTCATTACCTGTTGTTGCCAACATATTTGTCATGTGAGTGTTGTCTAAATTGCTGTCCCCCTGCCCAATTAACCAAAAAATTAATTTAGACTCAAGACTTGTCCAGTAATAATGTTCTGCCAATGACAGTGTGTATACTGTTGAGTGACTCCTGTACAGGTCAACACGTTTTGGGATATTTCGGGTTGGAAGCGTTAAATTTACTCAGTTGGCAAGAGTAGTTCATGTGCTCGATCACAACTGCAGCATTGAAGCTTGCGAGTATCTAAAAGCAGTTGATGACCCATCATGTTCATTAGACCACTGGTGGATAGAGTCTAACCTCTATCAGAAAATGTGAAACAGATGGTGTGTAGGTTCTCACACTGTCTTCCTGGTCACTTGTCCTGATATGACTTACCTGTAACTGTTAACAGAACCTCATTCAAACCTTTTGGCAAATGTTTACTTCTGTATTACTTTTGGCATCAAAGACAGGGGTATGAAAAATTGGTTCTACTGTTGAGTTCAATTATAATTAGATTAAGTCGATATAGTGTACAGATTAGATCGGGGAAATTAAAAGGTGAACATTTGGGGTCAAAATTGGTCTGAAAAAAAGAGGGACATGTAATTGTGAGGCAGAGGTACTTGAAATCAGTGCAACATTGTAACATACTTGTAACATAATAGTTCACTCACAGACTAGGTGGTTTATGACTTTATGTGCAGGTTAGTGGTTCACAATATGCTTGTAACACACTGGCACTGGTGTTCATCAGAAAGCAGATGGTTTCAGTTTGAACCACAGTAATTGTCAATGTGTTGGATGGCTGTAATCGGTTATGATTCCACCATGGACTTTAGGTGGTTGTCCAACTAATTAATGTAATCAGAGTACTGAAACAGTAAATGTGGTTCAGTCTGATATGTAACTAACACCAAACTATATGTGGTTCTGCCAATGTATTGAGAGTATGATATTGATAGCAAGTCTTTCATTATTTCAAGACTGTTGCATTTTTTTTTACACAAAGTTGTATATAAAGTAACAGAATTGTTTATTGTTTATATTTACTTTATTTCTTATGAAAGAAGTCAAATCATGCCAGAAGTCTATGATTATTAGTGTAAAAATATTGCATTAGCATAAGTTGCATTTAGCTGTAACCTGGATAAGATGAGGCAACTTTTCTACAAAAGCCAGGGCAGTTGTAAAAGAGATTTTGTTTCACTGGATTGGGCACTGAGTTGTAGAAAGAGGCTTTTGATCTCTCTTACCAGAATCCAGAGGACTGGGGGCGAGCCAGTACACGACATTAACTGTGTCTCCACAACAGGAATGCCTGAAACAGAAAGCAAAAAATGATTTCAAAATTCATTTTTAAAAGACATTTGATGTGATCTAACTACCAGTGTTAAGCAAATGCTGCAAATTGCCTGTGTTCATTCTTGGATGGTATTCCTAAATTTGCCTTGTCATCTGAGTTTTCAAATGCAGAAAATTAAATCTTTGTTCCTCAAAGCTAATATAGACCATGGCAACAACCTGTAAATGAGGTAATACTTCCTTCTTGACTAAGTTGCTCATTGTTTCTGACTCCAAAATTTCTATTGATCTGAGGCAAATGTTTTCCTTTTTGATTGGAAGGCGGCATTGTGTTCTACTGCAAATGTAAGTTTGAGTTCCAAAAGTAACATAAAAAAGTAAATGCTTTTGGGGACAAAATTTTCATTTGTGTCTTTAACATTGGTTGGCTTGGTAAATGTAGTTACGATCAGCTTAGCCTACAATAGCCTTGGAGCCTCTTGCACAAAGCGACTGCAGCCTAAGTTGTCTGTAACTACCATCGCAGCATATGCTTTTAACATGTGTTGCCATGGTAGTTACAGTCAACTTAGCCTGTCCTCACATTGTGCAGGCAAACCCTGTATAATAACCATACCTGAGAACTTTCAATATCGGACAGGATACACAGGTACAAACAGGAATTCACAAATCATAGCATTCAACTGATGAAAAAATAACCATAATAATCATTATTAAGAGGTATATAAAGTTTATCAAATTTAAACATTAGTTAACATTTAGAGCACACGTGAAAGTATGTGTATGGTAAATATTTATTTGAATTTTGTGGTGTTTTTATTTGTGTGTATGTTGGCTTAGCATGTCATGTGGAAAATCTCAGTTTGTTGCACAACCTGTACAATACTTGCACTTTTCTCCAATAGACACGCCATAACTAGCGTATGCTTTATAGCAATTTGTTAAAGTTGCATAATTGTTTTGTATTAAAACATTGTTTATTGCTTTCTCTTTGCTTGAATCCTGTGGATGTACAAAAGTAGAATAATCATGGAGAAAAGACCAAAAAAAAAATGGCAATGCTTTTAAACTATATTACAGATGTAAACATTCCTTACTGTCTTGTAGATGTCTTGCAAACCTCAGGACTAGCGTGATTGTTTCATAGCCTGTTGTTGTTTTTTTTTTTTTGGGGGGGGGCGTTGTTTGGTTTGTTTGGTTTGTTTTTGTTGGTTGGAAGAGTTCTCTTTATTCAGAAGCTCCAGTTAATTTTTAGGCCTAATGTTTATTTTTTGATGTATCCATGTTGTGTGCAGCTCAATTTCACAAAAGTTAAATCTAGTACCTGGTTAGCCACTCATCGTATCAGCTTGAAACACCTTCTTCAAGTCCATCTGGTGTTGGTCCAGTCAAATTCTCGTTTCTGTATATTGTTGAGGGCGTGTCTTTGTGAATTGAACATGTCTCATTGGTTAATTCTACTGTTTGATCTTTCAAGGAAAGGACATGAGCATTTTTAATTCAGAAGTCTTTATACATCTTACTGCTTAACATGTTCTTATTGGTAGAGATTATCAAGCCAGTTAAGAACCAGGGAATTATCAATTTTCATGTTTTTAGTTGATTTTTGGAAATTTTTCAAAAATATATTGATTGGATTTACACCTGTTGTGCTGCCTTTTTGACAAATGCTGTCAGGTCTGACAGTGTAGAAGATCTAACTTTAGTGACATTGACCCTGTACTTTTAAACCAGCTGTTTGATTTAAGTAGCCTGAAATGGTGTAACAGCATTTTGGTATACATGTATATGCACTTGCAAAGGCTGCTATGCTTTCATAGGAGATGCCAAAGCAGATTACTGTAAATTTGTTTCTTGCCGATTTTATTTTCTGTTTTTTTTTTTTCTTTCTTTCTTTCTTTCTATCTGTCTTTTTTTTTTCTTTTTTTTTTTTTTCAACAGTTGATACTGGTAGTTAGGTTTACTGTCCCTCTGGAGGGGTTTGTACTCAGAAAGCTGGAAGCATCTTGCTGAATATCAGTTGCTTTGAAGGAACGGTAAGAGGTCAACTCAATCAATATGACAAAAAAAAGTAATAATTACTCCATTTAGTTAGCTTGAACAGGTCTCAATGCACATTGTAGAGTGAATTCTTTTTTTTCATGTCATCGTCATCATTTAGAATAAATGCTGTTGCACTGAGTAGCTAAAACAGGTAATAAAGACAGCAATAAAGCTCTGCCCATTTGCTCTGGTAATCAGTTGACCATGATCTGGTACCATCCCCTTGTACCAACTTCAGTTTGAAATATTAGAACAAGCTGAAAGAGATGGTTTTGTACATAAAAAAAGAGTAGCGAAGTCCCTCTGACTGTGATTAGCTTGTATGACGTTGTTAGCAGTATTTATGTATAAGATGTACAACAACGGGTGTGTGTGCAGTGAAATCAAGTGAAACAATGCTGATGTATAGAATGTTGAAACGGCATTCAAGTGGTTACGACTATATTCTCAGTCCACTTCATGAAAGTATTTGTTTATAATTATTTCTAGATGAAATTGTATAATGTACTGTGACATATGTAATCCTTATGGGCTGAACACGTAGGCCTTGTCAGTAAGAATGTGTAAGTAATGTCTGGATGTGGTAAGATTGTGATCCTGTGGGATACTTCCTCCTAATACGAATCAGTCACTGACCAACAGATTGTCATGACAACACAGGGCAGTGGTTTGTTTAATTGAAAGGGAAAACAACACACACACACAAAAACACTGAGTATCTCTGGATGCATCAGTGATAACTACATTGAGTAGCTCATAAATAACCTTCATGAATTTTGGGAAACAGAATGTAATGTATTGAAATGCTTGAACCTTTCAGATGGGCTGTATGTACAATGTGTGCATCAGCGAACAACAAAAATATTTCACACGGACACTCTCCACCAGTGCATTTAGCTGTTGTTGAAGTTATTCTGGAGTTTAAAATGCACTACTTTAGTGCTTGCCTGGTTTCCCCGCACCATAACGCCAGCGGTCGTAGCCCCCGTATAAGTGAAGTATTCTTGAGTACGGCATAAAACACTGATCTAATTAATACTTTACTGCACATAAAAGGTATTTTCAGGCATTATTTGTGGTACTAACAAGGAAGCCTGCTCTGTCTTTGCTGCCCGGCGTAATCATGAATCCATACAGCGACAACATCCCATATTCTATAAAGATTCTCATATTTGAATGCATTTAATTCTGTTTCATGAAAATTAAAAAGTATGTTAAGGTTTTTCCGTGTGCAGTTTACTGTGCCGTGGAAACTGATGACATGTTTTGTCTTGTTTTTTGTTTTGTTTTTTTTTTCACCTAAAGTAAGCGATCTCTGTCCTAAATCAATATACTGTCGGTATACACAGGGCTTGCGCAAGGAGCATCAACATCTAGTTGTTGGGCCGTAAGGGATAACTTCTCAGTAGAAATCTATTGAACTTTATTCCACCGTATTTGTATATATATTTATTTAAATTTCATTTCTTGGTAGTGTGTATTTTTTTCTAAGTTCAGTTTTCATACATCTGATTTCCAAAAAAGCAGTGTTATTTTAATGGTTCTTTGGTTTTGTTTTTTAAAGAAATGCCTTGGTTTATGTCACTGATTTGTAACTTGAGAAATGTGTCAAATTATAAACAACTTGTGTAATTATAAAGATATAAGTCGCTGAAATAAAATGATGGCAATGTCACCAGTGTTTTGTATGATAACTCCTTAGTTCTGAAGGCAAATTATTCGCATTTATCATTGATTTTCGTGTACAAAGGCAATTTTTGACTTAACAGCTTAACTTAAGTTTAAACGTGCCTTAGACGTTTATTTTGAATTTCAGGGCTTTAAATGATATCGTATTTTGAAAAATCTTGTATTCACTAAATTTGCGTTGACCAAAACAAGGCTTAGCGTCGGTAACAGAGTTTTTCATTTCTGTCTATATGTAATTAAATTTTGTTGAAGACCACGTGTGTTCCAACAATATGCCGTACATGTACGCAGTTTACACGTGGGAAAATTCTATGATTTTTCAAATATTTTACTAAATACTCTCTGGTGTCAGTATGGTGTGACTGGGTATACGGTGTCCTGTCTTGTGCCTTACACCCGGCATTCCAGTGAGACAGCTCTATAAAGTGTGAGGTGTTACGAATCAGCAGTCATTGACCTAAGTGCTTGCGTGTTAGAGTGTGCATGGCAGGATGAGGGTCGATTTAAGCAGCAGTAAAGCAGATATTTGCGCCATACTTTATCTGATCTACCGTCTGATTTCAAATCAACTGTACGCTGTCGCTGTGAGTTCAAGTCCAGCTGATGTTGGCTTCCTCTCATGCCGTACGTGGGAAGGTCTGCCAGCAGCCTGCGGGTGGTGGTGAATTCTGCCCGGTTTTCTCCCACCTTAGTGCTGGCGTCGTACAACTGAAATATTTTGGAGTACCGCGTGAAAAACCAATCACATAAATAAATAAACAAATCAACTATGATGTCAAGTTATACACTGTGAATCAAACATTGGGTTAAAGCAGTCACACCAAGGGGCGCTAAATGTATGAATTGCAGCTCTGTCGCTTTGACAAGAAAGCAAACATTCTAGCGAGTCCACTACCCGTTTGAGTCGTTAATTAGAATCATATCGGTGTAACTACAGGACTATCAGCCCACGATGCTGTTTTAAGTATGGTATACAGCCTGTCACTGGTGCTCTGGCTTTAAATATCAGATGAAGCATAAGCAGTTTGACCTTGGTTTATTCAGGGCTGCTTCTAAAGCTCAATTTTGGTCTGTAATTGACCACAATGGTGACAATACACAACATGTCCGAATTCTGCAAAAAGTCAAAATCAAATCTAATACTGGAAAAATATGAACAGGCAAACAAAAAAAATATCCAGCAAAACATTGCTAGAGCTATGGACTATGAGGTAAGATAAGACGCGCTAAGGTACATTCTGTAGTAACAGTATGCCAAGCAAAATACTGTACCAAGTTGTCAATGATAAAATATGTATCTCAGTTGCGCTGGAACAGTTCATACATCCAGCGTGGCCATCTAATTCAACAGGATGAATACACAGCCCCTATAGCCCCGGGTTAAGCGGAGTTAGACACAATTATGAAGCAGAGCTACTAGATGAATTATACCCAGTGTCAACTTTCACTTTCCCTTGAAGTGAAGATGTTTGTTGGAATAATTTTGACAGAGAAGTTTTTGCATTAATAACTTCTGACGTTGATTGAAATCCTCACAACACACAAGGTCTAACAAATGCTACAAGGCGAGATATGATGTACGCTCCACAGATACACGTGGCGTTGTCTTTAACAGAATCATGGTTGAGTCAAATAGCACTGATTATTGGCAACTTTTGAGAAACAACAAAACTGCAAAACTGCCGCAATAACAAGACCCACAATTTATAGGTAAAGGGCAAACGCTCCCACGGGTAACTTGTTCTGCATAAACTTACCATACTGAAACTCTGAAAGCCCGACGTTCGTATATATGCAAAGACCGTGAATGGATGAGTTCCAAGTAGATAACAGCAACATAAAACACTACAGCTAGAGAGATTAAACCCAGAGCAGCCACAATGTGATAGCTGACCAATGGTCAAACTCAACCGGTGAATTCCGGTCACTTGTCAGTTTATCTGAGTTATGCTTATATTCTGCTGACTGTTCATGCACGAGTAGTGGCACATTATACGCCCTCTCTATACGCCCTGGCTAAAGCAGAATTAGGCAAAGAGAAAAAAATGCAGTGATGTTAATTGCAATTTAGTCAAGGTCACTAGTCTATGCACGAATACAATCATACAATAAAAGACTTACAGCATAAAGAGTAAAACCAGAACAGCGACGACACTGTCTAATGCTATACCGAGTACATCAGTTCACAAACTCCTACCATAACACACCCAGCTGCTGAAACAAAAAAGAGGTCATATTTTCTGTAATTTACTGTACACAGGACGGGTGGGCGCAGAGTCAGAATGACGCGATTGGGTGGGTGTCATATCGGGCATCTTCGGCATGGTACTCCAGTGTCGACAGTGCTTTGGGGTTGTGGACAAGAAGACACAGGCCTCTGTATATACATACCTAATGACTTCTCGTCGTCATATGACAGAAAACTTGTTAAATACGACGTAAAACTCAATACACCAACACACACACTTTTCTTCATTTCTTTGTGTTGAAAGTTGTTTTGCTTGTGCTATAATTGAGTGGTGATGTTTATTATAGCAATTGACGGCTGGTGTGGGAACGTCTGTTTAGACACTGGGCACTGTATATCCCTGAGATAGTGGAAGGCAGATCCACATGTCATTTCTCCTGGCGCCACAAACAGGAACCAAGCCAGCAAGATCTGGATTCAAGAATGTGTGCATTGCGACTGATTGGACAAGGGTTACGGGCTGAGCCAGTTCAAACTGGAACGATCCAAACATTTAACCCAGCTGTGCTAAATATGCCATGAGCTGCTCCACAAATAAGTGTAATTCGCAGCTTTCAATGCTGTCCCAAAAACAGCGTCGATTCGTGTTTAGTTATTTGTTACTAAAAAATACTGATGTGAAACTAGGCTAAATGTAAAACTAAAAGTAATCTTAAACGTCAGTCAGTATATAGATCCTATATACAGAGTGGACCGTTTATATGTGTATCGGCTACCACACTCATGCTTACCGACATATGCCTTCAGTTACCACACCCATGCTTACTGGCGTGTGCCTTCGTCCATGTGTATTTGTACATTAATTATTCCTATTTATTTTATTTCTGCTTTATTTCTCCTTTATCTGTGCTCCTAATAAATGTGAAAAACCAGAATTTTGATCATCAAAAGATTATATTTTATTAAATAATGTAATAATTCTTGCTTAATGCATATACTTGGATATGTACGAGTTTACATTCATATAAATTCATAAAACATGCCCAAAATCCTCGTTTAGAACTTTACAAATACTTCTTTCACGCTTTCATATGATGCTACGTCATTTTCATGTTTTCATCTCCTTAAAGTCAAGAGTCGTTTACTTAGAAAACGACTATTAGTACTGTGTTTCAATCGTTGATACTCTAGTTGGTAGACGAGGTGCATATTCCATCCCATGATTTGGACAGAAAAGTTCACCCCGCTTCTTTGTCACTAGGACAGTCGACCGCGCTCGATGCCGCTTGCACTGTCTCATAGTTTCGTTAAAGGATTTTTTCTTCCATCCATGCATCCGGAAAACTAAGCGCCGTCGTATTGATAACAATCATTGTGCCATTAGCACGCAATTGCAAGAAAGTGCGTTTATAATGTAATACGAAGGCAAACGACCTTGATCAAATAGGATATGGTCAATAAAACACATGTGGTCGAAGTTTGGCATTTACATGTCTGCTACAAAAATATAACTTATAAATAAACAAAAATATAAAAAAGCCAGTGTGGATCTTCTTATTACATGAATACAAGTGTTGAAAAGAGCGTTTATAAGGTAATGACTCATAGACCCAGCGACCTGGAAATCATAAGTCAAGGTCAATGAAAAACAACGTAGCTCTTCTGCATGACTTAGTTGGTGAATACGTGTGTATAGAGTACGAAATTTGCTGAACAGATATAATATTTTAAAGGCAATCAAAAAAAATAACGCCTCCAATGACACTGAAAAGCGGCCAAGGTCAGCAAAAATGAAATTCGGGTTGGATTGAGTGTCGATCTCCCAATATAGTTGCCATATATAGTTGTTGCCATTTATATAGTTGCCATTTAAAGTTGCCTTTTAGGTCAGGAGGTTGGCAGGAAGCTGGCAAAGGGCAGTAGTTTACTCCTCCGTCTAATACATGCAAGTGTCAGATTCTTGACCGCTACGTTAAACACAAATAAATCATGCCTTGGGTCTTTCCAGGATCATTTGTTTGATCCGGTTGGTGTCTTCAACTCACTCAAGAATATTTCACTTATACGACAGTGGCCAGCATTATGGTGGGAGGAAAACGGGCAGAACCCTTGGGGAAAAACACACAACCATCCATATGTTGCTGACAGACCTTTTTATGTGCGGCCAGAGCATGAGCTGGACTTGAATTAACAGCGACTGCAGTGGTGCGAGGCTCCTGAGTCATTGTGCCGTGATGGCACGCTAAACACATCGGTCATGCACGGAGCCCCCACCCCCCACTCCACCCCAGACCATTGAGAACTATTGCTTAATCCGTCTTAATTTCATACTTAAGGAACTTCCTACTTTTAGAAACTGATCTTGCGACTGTTGACCTGGAACTTCCATTATAGCTGACGATTCATACACGAATGTCTGTTTCGATGCCTACATCCATGGTTATTACTTCAATTAACAAGCAATCCAAGAGCGAATGAGATATATTCCATGGGATAAGGCAAAGTTTCACATACTGGTATCACCCAGGATGGCCAAATCTCCTTGCTATTTTAAAGTTTGTACATGTCTTTAATTCATTTTTTGATATGAAAGCCCTCGCAGATGGGTAGCTTTGTATGTGTTATGCTCCCTTTAGTAAACATACTTATTGTTCAACTTATATATTGCCAACAGTCATACAATAACAGCGCTATTTGAACCGCCAATCAACTTAGGAACAGAATATTTACCTTTAGGAATACTTCCTTAACTAATTCAAGCTAATCTTCTAAAACATAAGGGCAGTTTTGCTGAGGTAAGATGACATTTAAGCCCTCTTTGGGTTTGGAGAGGGGTGAGCTACAAGGACGAGAAGAACTGCATCAGCAGTTTTCGTTGCAGCCACAAAAGACACAGAAGAAATAAAGTTTGTTTTGTAACATATATGGACATTCTATCGTTGTTGTGTTAACAGTTAACTCTTAACGTCAGGTGTAAATATCCAAATGGTAAATTTCAAATGGCACCCCAAACGCCAAAGTAAACTTTGTTACGACCTAAACTGTCTGTATTATAACGAATTGGTTTGTTCGAAATACACGACAGTTTAGCCGCACAAAAAAAGTAACCAAAACCAGCAGATTTTATTTTACAACAATTTATTAGGTTTAACAAGAACAGATAACAAGACTTTTACAAATACTAAAGTACTGAAGTTTAACAAGAAAGGATAGGAATATCTGTACAAATGCTAAAGTACTTTCATGTACAATGGTGTCAAGTCCAAACGGACACATATACTCCACAATGCTTAAAAATTGCACAGAGGCAATATTCACGAGGGAAAATCCACAGTATAACAGTGTATGACGAAATATACACAAAATTCCACAGACAGGGTCCGTGTACTAATAAGCACTGTGTACACAAGGGCACAAATTAAATATACAAGTTCAGACTGAACAAGTGCTCGGTGGAGATGGTATATAACAAAGCCAGAGGCTATAAAGACACCAAAATTCAGCACAAAAGGCCTACTAAGGTAATACACAGCGAAAGCATCCAAAACTCTCAATAATTCTCCTTTCTCTTCCTTTGACCTGCTTTCATAGGTCTTACATGTATATAGACTGGTGGAATTTTTTAGAATAAGAAAATTCTTGAACACTTGTTGTAAACAAACAGGCCCCGAAATGAGGGTATTCTGGAACATTCTAAGGTAGAGGCCCTGGTGGCTTTAATTACGGAACCCTGGGTATTGGTTGTCATTGATTCGTTGCATGGTCAAACTATCTGGATAAAGGAGAAGATTTCTCTTCTCATCCGAAAAACAAAGTAAAGTGAATCATCCAACTCATTCTGAAACATGATTATTTGTGGACGTTTTGACCTTGATCTTAAAACTGTCAAGCGTAGCCCTTTTTGATTTAGAACTAGACCATTCCTTATAAGAAGAATACGTTTTCATTTACTACAACAGTCTGTTTCTGTTCCTCCTTTGCACTACTTCTGGAGGAATCATTGAATAATTATAGATTAACACCGCTATTTCTCGGGAAAGACTCCTGTTTGTGTACAGTCTAGGGCTTCTAATGCACGTGAAGGGTAATGATTCTTTGGTCAAGTTTTTGGATTGCTTTTCTAAGTCTGCTGTGATCTACACTAAGCTAGGCGAACTGGATACGAGTCTGGTTTGTTTTCGTCCATTAGAGAACAACCGCATCTGCATGATAATCCTTGAAACATCTTTGTCTGCCTTACTGCTGGTAGAGAGTATGCGCACCATTTCATCTCTAAGGAGCATATATCTTGAGATTTACCAAACAGCGTTTTGGGTGAAACTTCTCTGGAAGTAGTTGGTGTATCCCTAAAAAATCTACAAGTACTGGTTACAAGTTAATCAGAAGCATCTTTGGATAGTACAGTGAATTCTTCGTCATGATGAAACTGCTACTGAACTAGAAGTTATGTTACCTATCTGAAATCTGTTTGTGTTCAAGTCCGTGTTCAAGTTCGCGTTCGTTGCAGAATTTTCCAAAAAACCTAACCTTCTTGCGATTACAAGGATTCCGTAATGACCCAGGAGCCTCTCACCAATGCGGGCGCTGTGAGTTCAAGTTAAGTCCGTGCTGGCTTCCTCTCCGAAAGTACGTGGGAAGGTCTGCCAGCAACCTGCGGATGGTCGTGGGTTTTCCCCGGGCTCTGCCCGGTTTCCACCCACCATAATGCTGGCCGCCGTCGTATAAGTGAAATATTCTTGAGTACGGCGTAAAACATCAATCAAATAAATAAATAAATAAATAAATAAATAAATAAATATCAAGGACTCAGAGACATTATCAGAACAATGAATGATGCCTGCCCTACATTTGTATATAGTAGTGTTTTTATCCATGAATTATATATCCATTAAGAAATAATTTGCTTTAGGGCCTATTCTGTTAATGTATATATGACTCTATACAAGTATGTTTGTGCATTTTAATGTGGTAGTTTAGCAGATTGCATTTATCAAGTTTGCAAAAATCTTATGTGACGTCAGTGTTCACAAGGGGCCTCCGTGGCTCAGTCGGTTAAAGCGCTAGCGCAGCGTAATGACCCAGGAGTCTCTCACCAATGCGGTCGCTGTGAGTTCAAGTCCAGCTCATGCTGGCTTCCTCTCCTGCCGTACGTGAGAAGGTCTGCCAGCAACCTGCGGATGGTCGTGGGTTTCCCCCGGGCTCTGCCCGGTTTCCACCCACCATAATGCTGGCCGCCGTCATATAAGTGAAATATTCTTGAGTACGGCGTAAAACACCAATCAAGAATCAAGATCAAGAATCAAGTCAGTGTTCACAATATGTTCAGAAAGATCCACTCAAGTATCCAGTGGGTACGTAGTAAGGCAATAAATTACTACGTTGTAAAATTGGAAAAAAAAAGTATTTCATCTGACATACACTACACGTGTAACTTTTATGTCAGAAAGTTTGAAGTAACCCTAGCGATCATGAGCAACTGTCACCAACTGAGCGAATTCCAGGCTATACGATTATAAGCTGTACTCTGAGATTAATATTAAGATTACAAGTTCCAAGGTGGTGTGTTTGGCAAAATTTAAGAAACAATACAGAGTCTATAAGCAAACACTTGATTATAATGACATATAATAGCAATGGTAAATGCTACCAGGGCTTAAATACGGGGATTAGGCACCGTATTGCTAGAAAGTCCATGTAACCTTTACTGCCCATTCGCGCAGTGCTAAAAGCGATTTACTAAGCATCACTTATACATCCGTAAAAAGTAATCCATAGGCTCGTTGTTTATGCTGCCTTCTGTGCGTTTTGTAAAGGCTTACAGATGAATATCCAACGGGGATGGTAGTATTACAATATATATATAAACTTCTCAATACCGTTATGAGAAAATCCTATCGAAATATCGGCTATTTCGTTACACCTTCTAATCTGTCCGATTTGTATGTGAACGTATATACATATACATTTTCATGCATGTAGCACACATATATGTCCTATCTTTGAAACCACTACTCGAATGTCACGCCTGCTATCTATAAACCAATTTAGCGCAGCGTCACAGTTATGTCAAGGCCAATGTGCTCCATTCACTTCATGAATATTTGAACGGCCGTGCTTTACAACCCTTAGCGTTGTGTTATAGTTGCATATGCTCTCTGTTATACATGTAGTTCAATGTCAAGCCGTTGTTGACGAGAAGCGACGGAGCAGAGTAGTACCAGTAAACCTATATACATATATATATATGTATCTACAAGGGTACTTTGTTTGCTAAAGATAATGTAGGCCTACACACACTTATGAATGTTATACGGTGCTTATCGCATTCTGAAGATAATGGGTTTAATACGTATATAAGGCTACAGGTATAGACGGCGTGCATCACGTATGTACGGGGAGAGGGGGGTTTGGGGCGGTGGGTGGAAATTTACAAAGCATCTCTAACCACAGCTGAAAGTGACGAGACGCTTCAAGCAGGATTGGAGAGGAACGGCTTAAATTTCCTCCTCCAAGGGAATCTCATATTTTTTCACCTTTTGAATGAACAAATAATCAAATAAAGCAGCATTCAAAGGAGCCGTGTATCTTACTCAATAAAGATTGGCTGTAATACACTATTTCTATTTGGAATTTCAGTTTATGCGTGTGTGAAGCACAATTTCGATAGTGCTAACACTGACAGAGACGGCACCGGGATACGAACCTTTGACCTCAGGATCGATACTCTTCAGCAGTAGGCCAATGTGTCTACGGCAACAGGCCTACTTGTGAGCCGTCTAAAGACTACACTGTTCGCGACAGACCATTCGAATCTGTCGACCCGATAAAGCAGACGGAAGGCCATACAAGCGAATGTGGAACACTTCGAGTTCCATACACTAACATGTGCCATCTGCCATATGTTCCGAAATCCTGTGATAAGTTTTCATAGGATTTCATATTAAACATATAAATGGACATAGTACGCCGTGATAATTATTACTGTTATTACTCTAATATATATATGCACATCAACTCTCGCAGATCATTCTATGTTTGTAGGATCTTGCCATGCCATACATGTGTGCAAGAGTTAAAATTGTGTCACTTAACCGACAAGTGTTAACTCATACAGAATACGTGTGTGCAAGAGTTCAAACTTTGTCCATGAATGACTTTTTAATGTTCATACTTTTAACTTGAGTTCGTTCATTGTCGAAGTCTTGGACAACGGCATAGACCTATATATATATATATATATATATATATATATATATATATATATATATATATATATATATATACACACACACACACACACACACACACACACACACACACACACACACACACACACACACACACACACACAGGTCACTGTGGATGTCATACATGAATTATTGTTTTTAGAGAGTACCTACATGTAGACCTAAGGCTGGTCTCCGTGCTACTCGATCCCGGAAGAACCATCAGTGACGCGTAGTCCAGAGTCCGTATTTGTCAAGCAACTTAAGACTTAAATTTCAAGTTCTTAAGAAGCCAAACTTAGTACGGGAAAGCACTCATATTGGGAGTAGTACATAGCTCTGTATTGAAGAATCAGTGTGCAAATTTTAAGCATTCTAGGGTAAAACATTTTAAGTGTAACTTTGTTTGAATTCTTGACTTAAATCTGAATACGTTTGATAAATACGGGCCCATTATGATATGGGCACAACATGTGCCCACACCTCCCCCTCCCCCGACTCTATGGCGAGCTGTTTTACTTTTTAATTCAAATTTTTGATATGTTAAAATAATTTAAGACATCTTGAATTCATTTAATGATATCAGCAAAAAACTCAAGATATCTTAAAATAATTTAAGATATCATAAATTCATTCCTGATATCATTAAATAATTTCTGATATCTTGAAATCACTTACTGATGTATTGTCGCGTTTTTAAGATATCATGAAATATTCTAAGATATCAATAAATGTAATCTGTTTCTTGATATCTATAAATCATTTCCAGATATCACGAATTCGTGTCAACATCACACAATTTTAATTCACGATATCACGAGTTCATTTCAGGATATCATTAAATGTGGTGGACGGAGGGACATAAGCGTCCCAGGACTTTAAAAAATATACTATATTTTCATAACGGTAACTTGTATGTTGTCTGGCAACGTTGTTCTGACAGTTGTGAAGTATATGCTAATAATATATAATACACTGGGAAGTGCTGAAAATCTGTAAAAATTAACACTCAAGTCACAAGGCATAAAGATCATCAGAAAAGTTCCGGCAGCGACTTAATTATTACTACGGTTGATGAACAAGCGCCCAATACCCCAGACGACTTAGGACGCTCGTGTATGTCCGCCATTTTTGGTCAGATCGCACATGCGGTCTACGCAATGAGGGTCAGGATTCGTCATCTTGAACACATGATATCATTAACTAAATTAATGATATCATCCATTGAATTCAAGACATAAATCCATTTTATGATATCATTAAATGAATTCAAGATATCTTAAATGATTTTAACATATCAAAAAAACTTGGATTAAAAAGTAAAACTGCTTGTCAATACGCTTACATGCACATGTTGTGGCACATATCATCTTTGCTGACATCATTGCAAGCTGCGGGTGCTTAACTTTCAGACTGACCGTTGGGTCCTTCAAAAAACTGTAGTTTAAAACCACTCCCAAATGGTACTTGTTACTGCCTCACTTGGAGCTTAGCACTGAGAGGCTAGAGCAAGGAAACATGGCTGGTTGGCCCGGTGTCAGTATATTGTATAACATGTTAAGTACGTAAGCTATAGAAAAAACGGTTCCACAGCCTTTTGACATCTCTTGTGGTCTTGTAGTAAACGCTAGTACAAGAATATCAAAATTTCCAAATCTTTCGGAACGTTGGAGAATTTAAACTTTAACTTAGGCCTATCACTCAGAAAAATCCATATTATGGAAATTAAAAGCTTTTTGACAGTGTTTTAGTTTGAAAACACATTTGGATAATTAAACATTGAAAATGCTGAAAATACGGTAAAACATAGCATTTTGTAAAATAGCTCTGTTTTTATTCTACAATTCATGTATATACTGTTTGACTATCCGATCAATAGTTTTGAGCTCAAGAGGCAATATGCACGTTGTTGTGTCTTTCAAGCAGACTTGCTGCAAACGCTAGCTGATTCGGCTACGGCTTTAAGTCAGGAGGTTTGTCATGTGCATGACTAAGGTTGGTAGTTTACTCCGTGCGTAGACAGACACCCCGTACACTATCAACACAAATGAGATAAGAATATCGGGAAGAAAGTTACATATCTGATGACAAAAGTTATAGGCCTACTGACAAACGACGTAAGCTTGGCCTATATACGTAATGTCTGACCCATTGGCCTAATTTATAATTGATTTCGTCAGACAGGTCATTATGAGTACATGTACACGAAACGTGCGTAGAGATAAGTTACGCGATAAACAACATGTCGCATGTAACCGCAGACGAGAAAATGAGCACTAGCAATTAGTTTTTAAAAAATCTTTTTATTTATTTATTTTTTCGGTCTTGTGACATATCCGTACACATACATGTATGCCGCCTATTCCCTATAAAGCTATGCTGGAATGGAAAGAATTTGGCAAAGGTTGTCACAAAGAGTTATGTATATTTTACATACGTAAATCATACAACATCAAACTGAGCTGGAATACATCAACCTTTACCACAATCCTCTACCCCCGCCACGTCCCTTCGCTCCCCTCTACCCCCATCCCAAAATAGGAAATACAGTTCTATGGTAGACCTACTATCATGCAGGATAATTCTACAACAAATGATGCTTTGTGGAAAGATTGAATTATTAATACTGATTCATGTGTACGTTAACTTGGCAGATGTTCCAGTCACTGAACACTAGCTCAGGTATAGCTGCGTACAAGTAACTTAGGCCTACGTGTACAAGTTGTGTCCAGCTAGCCGAGCCAACCGAACGCCATTCGATCCATATCCATTGCACAGATATAGATAATGTGAGACTTACAACGTGTATTATGGTACATATCGAGAATTACAAGAGAAAAACGGCTGTGAACAAGACAGCGACACCGCGACCCCCACCACTACTGCTGAGTTTCTGACACTTGTAAAGTAAGACTTGCATTACCCCTCCCCTCCCCAACACACGCACTCGCCCCTCCCGCTCCCCCTCCCACCCATACCTTGTATACATATATCATTTATGTACACATGTTTCGTGCATATGATGAAATCCGTTTAGAGGCCCTTGTTTACACTGCATACTCATGATACGTTAGGCCGTACCTTTACACATGCAGTTATAAAATCCTGTACGTGACTTTCGTCTTGTCAGAACACACGTATGTTGTATATACTGGGTTTATTTGGTTGTTGTAATACATATTCTAATCGGTGTATTTATATACATTTACAACCAATCAAAAAACAAAACAAAAAAACTTACGTTTTTCAGAAATTTGTTTAATTTACTATAATCTGTGCAGTCTTCGAAATATTGTGGCTTTTTCCCTAACTTTTAAATTTAACTGCATATATATTTATTCAACATTCGATCATTTTTTGGAGAAAACAGCATGTTTGCTATTTGCATACCGTCCACATATACGTCATGAGGTTAACTTCAACAGGCCGGACACACCTACAGCTGTCGACCAATCAAATGCGAGATTGCATCGCCGCCATTACGCCGTGTACCGTTCGTCCGTCAAGCTTGAGAGATTCCAAACACGTCTCTGTGGTTTTACGGTGTCTGTGACGGAATTTTATCATACGTGTTGTTGTATTCTGGCACAGTAACTTCGCACGAGTTATCGGACCGTGTGTATCCGTTTGTAGGTTGTAGACTATCGGCGGAGTATTAGCTTTACTTGGCACGCGTGTTGAAAACGTGATAGCCGTATTAGCCGCGTTTTCTGGTCGTAAATGGTCATCCGAATTGCTCATATACAATTTCTAAAAAATAAGAAACACTTTGCCTTATTCAGACCCCAAGTAGGATTTGACGACTTGTGGACTTGTTTGCTCTCAGACTCATGCGCCAAAGAAGTAATTCAAGCTTCCGAGCCGCCCAATCTGATGACATTGGTAAGTGATTCGCCACGCATACAAATTCAGTAAATTTCGAGACTGGTCGTTGTTGTAGGTTTTCTAAATGAAATCTCTTCGACTTGAAGCTGAGCGTTTACACATCTTTGTGTTGATGTTCATTGACGACTGTGGATATGTGATGCCTTAGTTGATAGCTTGTAACGTGTTCAGCTTTTCGGGATCATAATGAACAGTTTATTTTGTCTTTTGCAGTCTTGGTTTTGTAGTCGGAGATTTACCCCAAAATTTTGTTCATCAAGAATTCGCCCAGTTTTCCCGATGTTAAGATTTCTCTTTGTCTTATGTTTTTTGCTTTTTGAGGGGGAATGGAGATGTAGGATAATATCAGTGTTCAAAATAATATTAATTAATTCATTTGATTGATATAAACATTCAAGCATTTTGCACTTAGGCCTAAATGGTTTTGGCAGTAAGTTTTATGGATGGATGAAACCAGAGTGTGCCCGGTGTAACCACCCACATTTGGCATGTTAACAACAAACATTCCCACATCAGTAGTGATATTTCATGACCTTTACAATATGGTAGTCTAAAAATGCCTTTTGTCAGTTAAATTTTCATGATAAATACTGTATGTAATAGTTTGTAGATAACCTTTTTGGGGATGAGTATTGGAATGTTTATGGTTAATAAAAGACAGGTCACATCTGTGACCTAGACATAACATTTGAGCCCCCCTCCCTACCCCCAGCCTCCTGCCTCAGTTAGTATCATGCATGTAACATAGTAATTGGTAATTACCTCTACCAGCGACCTTGCTACACACAGGAGCCTGTTGGAATATTTAGGTCAAGGCCTGACCTACATGCGAATACACCAAGTTGTAATGATGGAGCTGCATCAGAACAGAGGAGTTTACACCTCCTTCAGTCTAAGCTGTCGTGCTTGGCTGGCTCCATTGATGAGCCACTCGTATTTTCACCTTTTGATCAGATGGACAATAATGGGGATGCGTTCAGTGCAGTGGATTTTGCTTTAAGTTCCCAAGCCCTTGGTGTGTGAGGTTGTGTGTACAATTCCAGCTCTTGGTCTTTATATTCTTTATATCTTTATACCTTTATATCCAGAGAAGGCAGTATTTTCCACAGGATTCTGTCCTATTTACCTCACCAGTTAACTTGCATACATTCATGTGTGAAAAAAATCTTCATCCCAACATTGAACGCTCATCAAATAAATGAATTTCCATGGATATGTAGCGACACTCAGCCCCCATGCAGGTCACAAATTGTCCTCATGGATACGCCTTTAAGGATGTCACAAATGAATGTATTTTACTTTTATATGGAGTTGTGTAATGGATGAAGTATTGTGGAACTAAAATAATCTTGAGCATGTAATAAAAACATCAAGGAAGTAAATAAATCATCTATTAGGCTTTAACATCAGTAGGTAAGCAAATTAGACTAGAAGGGGACTTCCTTGGCCTGGTGTCTAGCATGTTAGTGCAGCTCAATGATCCAGGAGCCTCTTACAAATCAGATTGTGTGAGTTCAAGGCCAGCTTATGCTGGCTTCCTCTGTGGTCATACATGAGGTCTGCCCACAATCTTTGAATATTCGCGAGTTTCCCTAGGGCTCTGCTAGGTTTCCTCCCACCATAATGCTGGTAGCAATCGTATATGTGTAAGTGAAATAAATACCAGAAGGCAAAAAATTAGATGTTAGTTGTATAGATTTTCAGCGTACAATTACCATGATGACGTTTCTCTTTCTCTGTGTACAGATCATGCCAAGTCTGTGGGGGTACTACAGTCTACTAACCATGGCCCCCACTTTGGGCTGGTAAAGACCGGCAGCGAGACCTGGTCATGTGCCTGGTCACCTGACGGTCTCTACTTTGCCTGGTCCAGCGGTAATCGTAAGGTGCACCTCGTCCCATGGAACCAGTCCAAGCAGTGCCTGTGAGTCTGATTACAACTGGTTTATACTCTAGCTCTTGTGGCTTTATGATAACTTGTATGATTTGGAAGCTTTCTATTGGATTCATTGACTATACCAGCTACATGTAATATTAGTGTTAATATAATTAATATATTAATCCTACTCTTTGCTGTCCATCATTAAGAAAACCACCATTTGAATGGATACTGTATTGATTAATATGCGTTATATATCCAGTTAGGTGAATAGGTTATTTCAACCTGTTGGATGAAGGCAGTACATGCGATGTGTTTGACTTGATAAAGTGAAGATGCATTGTCAAATGACTGCAGGGAGGGCCGCCGAGGCTAAGTTGGTTAGTGTGCTAGTGCAATGTAATGACACAGGAATCCTCACCAATGGAGTGAGTTTAAGTTCAGCTCATAATGGCTTTCTCTCCGGCCGTAAGTGGGAAGGTCTGCCAGTAACTTGCGGATGGTCGTGAGTTTTCCCCAGGCTCTGCCCGGTTTTCACCCACCATAATGCTGGTCACAGTGGTATGTGAAATATTGTGAAATATTCTTGAGTACGGCGTAAAACACCATTAAAATGAATAAAATCAAATGACTGCAGCAACATTTTTTGCATCTGTATGGCCTGCCTGAATGTGTGCATGTATATCATTGAGTTTTGACGCTTTTTCAACAATATGCAGGATGTTTTAATGCATCAAACATTATGTTGTGTAAATTTTACATGTTTATTATGAGCCTGGCTGTCAAGGTAGTTAATTATCATTGTGAGATACTTTTAAATGAACTGTGTGATGACATCATGTCTAAGAGTCCATGAATGGTGAGAAGAAACAGAGCGTGTCATTTAACAGGAAATTTAAATGATTTGACACCTTCATTTCTTGGGTTGAATGATATAGTGAAACAAACATGACGTTTACATTTTTGTTTGGAATGGCCTAGGGGTAATCCTTTAAATACCGCAGTATTCAAGTGCTGGATTGATGATTGGAATATTTTTGTTCTTTTATTTTTTATCTCAGGTGAAGATAGATGTAGATTTTCTATTACAAAGTTGTTATCAGTTAGGTACAGTAGTGAAAACTGTGTCTAAAAACAGTTTGTACAGTTTTTTTTATCATGTTGTAAACTTTAATAATTAGAATGAAATGAATTCAAATTATATCTTCAAATCAGTGTTCACTCATGCTTCCCTTATTCATGGGTTAGTACTGTCAACTTGAGCTTGATTTTGCTCTTCATCTGTAATGGAACTAAATGATGTGACCTTTTGTGTTTCTGTGTGACCTTTGAAAGCTGATTTTCCCCTAGCGACCTTTGTCTGTGGTAAAGTTGAAGGACGAGAAGTAAGGAAATCCAGTCAGGGCTTCTCATGTGTTTATAATTTGCTTGAAAATCAATATATGTATGGTTGAGCTTTTCCAGAAAATATTGTACCTTGTCTCGGATTTAGCAACACTTCCGAAAGACGCCCTGCAGGTTTTTTATGAAAATTAAATGACATATTTAACTATGCTTTTGCCTGATGCTTATTTATGGGAAACCGCTTGTCTTGCACCAATGTGCTTTTCATATATCTGTAACATCACGTGGGGAAAGCTTCGTCAATAACTTGCCAAAGGTCTGTGGTTTTAATCAGGCATTTTCCATTTGTCTTCCAGTATGGTGCTATAAAATACAAATCAGTCTGCATGTGATGTAACATCAATGTTTTTAACCCCCATCCAGAGGCTTCTTGTTCTCAGCAGTGTAGTATTTTGACTGGAATACTGTTGTGTTGTTGTTGTAGTGTGAGAGATGACCCTTACGATACAGAGGGCAGACGATGTGACCAGCCGGCTCGGGTCCTCGACTGTGGGGATTATGTGTGGTCGCTGGACATTGGCACTGGTCACTCCTACCCGTCAAGGAAAGGCCAGTCCTCGCTGTGGCGGCGATTCTCCTTCTCTGATGAGATTATCTTAGCTGTAGGGTTACAGAAAGGCCACATCAAGCTATGGGACTGTCGCACAGGTACCCTGTTGTTGTTATCGTTACCTTTTTTTCCTGTCGCTATAGAGCAAAGAAGTGATATCATCTCCCTGGCAGTCTGCCTGTCTTTCCGTTTCCTCTGTCTGCCTCTCCGTTTCCTCTGTCTGCCTCTCCGTTTCCTCTGTCTGCCTTTTTGTTGGACTGCTTGCCTTTCCATTTGTCTCTTCCTCTGTCTGCCTTTCCGTTTCCTCAGTCTGCCTCTTTGTTTGACTGCCTGCCTTTCCGTTTGTCTGCCTGCCTTTCTGTTTGTCTTTCCATTTGCCTGTCTGTCACATTTATGTGATATCTCAGAAGGTATTTTATAAAGTTTTGCAGAGTTGATTAATCACTCTGACAGGAGTCCTTTGGCCTTTTCAGGTCTATCCTTACATAAATTGCATATTGATCAAACCAACAGAACATTGGCTCTTAGGAAGTATAATACGTTTTCCAGAGTACTGCATACTTTTCCCAGCAGAAAACTTTCTCAGGGCAAGCTATTACACCATGGATGTACATGCAAGCGTTTCTTGCTACATTGAGTTAGTTACAAATATATTTACTTACATATACTGTGTTTCATGTTATGTTCAGCTTTTGTCATGGAATGTACATTTTGCTTGATTTCTTGCAATTCATGGACCTTATTGTGTCAGGTAGTTTTTTTTTTGTTGTGGATTTTGATTAAATGTTTTCTTAACTTTAAGTTTAATACCTTTATGTGCTTTTGAAAATGCATTTCTACCGGCCACACTGTGGGTGACTTGGAATATTTATTTATGTGTGTAGTGTTGTACTACAGAAAACAATCTGTATGGCACACCTACCATTATTCTGTAGAGGGTCTTGTGCCATTCAAGGGGATCAGTTGGGCAAAAATCTGAAGGCATTAAACTTTGATTGTGTTAATTTTCCAATTAAGAATTGATTCATTTGTAAATTTTGGTGTTTTTATAGGACTTTCATTTTTGTTTCTTTCTTTTTCTTTAAAATTAATCATTTTTATTTTTCTTGAAAAAATTAATCATGTTTTTTTTTCGGTAAAATCAATCATGTTTTTTAATTAATTTTCTTTTTTAAATTGATAATTGTTTGTTAAAGTTACTCAGTAACTATGCGAAAATTGGGGACATAACTTTGGATATCTTCTTCTGTTTTCTTCTTGAAATCCCATCCTGTCTAAAGCACCTTGTTAATGTCCGAACAGACACATTTCCAAGGTGGTGTTTTTTTACGTGCATCATGATGTAACCTTGGCATAGGGTGGTATGAATGAGGCTGTGCTGTGCTCTATATAGGTAGATGGTTTGTATCACATTGTAGAGGGAATACTTACATGTGTGTCATAAAAACCTGATTCGATACATGTAGACCCTGGTGATGCCGAAAGTGGGACACTTCACAACATGTGTTCTGTTGTAAACACTCCAAAAAATATCCTCTGCGTCTGGTTGAGATCTGTGTGTTAGCCAGAAATTGACAGTTTGGTGGTTGAACGTTGACAGCTTTATTAAACTAAGAAAGGTCATCATGGGGAGCAGGCAGTGGTCAAGTGGTTAAAAGTGCTTGCCATTCCATTGCAACCTAGTGATGCAGGTTCAAACCCAGCCGTGAATAGGAAATTGGTAGATTCAGCATCTTTCACTCTTTTTGGGGACTGTGTGACAATTAGCGGCCAATGTCAACGAATGTGGTGTGCATTGTAGCTAGGTTCAGGAATTTGTGATCAGCAAGGTTCAGGATTCTGCAACCAGGATGAATTGGTTAGTTAAGTTCAGAATTTTGTGGTGAGCAAGCAAAGTGAATTGGTTAGCTGGCTTTAGCTGCAGCCAAAGTGAAATAGTTAGTTAGGTTCAGGATTGTGTGGTATGCAACCAAAGTGAATTGGTTAGCTGGGTTCAGAATTGTGGGGTATGCAACAAAAGTGAATTGGTTAGTTTTTTTCAGGATTGTGTGGTCTGCAACCAAAGTAAAATGGTCTGCAACCAAAGTGTTTCATTAAGCTAGCTTATTGAATGTTGGACAAGCCACCAATGAGACAAATAATTAAATTGAAATTACAGTAGGAATTTTAGCCCATTATTTTCATTGAAATGTGATATTATGACAAGGAAAAGAAATCCTTTTTCTTGTGTCAAATCTTAAAAAATCGACAAATTTGAAGAGCTGTGGTCTTTCACACCTGTGTACAGTTATCAGTCCAACGGCTTTGTTCATTACTGCGCCACCTAATGGCTGACATGAACTCAGCCACTACACAAACCTGACCACTGTACGCAGACACCCCTGTAAACTCTCCACAGCGTTGACCTGAGCAGGAGTTCAGGCTTTGTATTGATCTGTGTCTGTCACACCGTGGTGTTCCCAGGGTAAGTTGACCTCTGACACGGGCAGATCTCTGACAGATGTATCGTCTGCATGTAGCTGATAAACAAATGATAACTTAATATAGACATTATTACCTCAGTTAAGTACATTTGTTAAAAAACACAAAATTAACATTCATAAAAAAAATAAAAAAAGAATAATAATAAAAAAACAAACAAGTAATTAAACTTGTTTGAATGTTGTGTAAATATCTGATGAAGTTATTGTTTTACATGTTCACCTGAGGAAATGAATCAATGTGACCATTGACATCTCCAGAAGGGTTCAGTTGTAAAACAAATGTAACAGGCTTGAAATCTTCATATGTTTTTTAAATCTTCATATGTTTTAAAATCTACAAATTTGTACTGTGTGAATGTAGTTATAGGTAAACTTTTTTTTTTTTTTTTACCGCTTAAACTTACCAGTGGAACTTCAAAATATTCATTACATGTAGGAGTTCCCTTCTATGCTACCCGCTACACTTACGTGCTAAGATAAAGTTAAACTTCATAGATGTGTTTTTTTGTGATGTTTGTCATAGTTGGTGCACATATAGGTCAAGGGAAAACGGGTGAATTGATTAACCTCTAGCTGGAACGTTCCAGTATGTTGTGACAGGGAAATGTGAATTTCATGTACCCACACTTCTGGTCAAAAATACCATATGTCTCCTTCATCCTTTGTGAGGAGATTGATTTGAAAAGTAAATGTAAGCTCAGGGCACAAAATGAGCCCTAAGAATAAATCTACTGAACACGTAAACAACTTTGATATGATGCCTGGTGGTAAGTAAATGACCTATTTGTACATCCTGCTGCAAAGCACGCACACCTGGCAAGTGTCTTGTTACCCTACACGTCAGTTTATATTGCTTTAAAAAATAAAAGACAATATTTCATTTGTAAATCCAGTTGTCTTTGAAAACACATTGTTTATGTTAAAATGCTTAAAACCTTCCGACCCGCTTTCCCCCCTCTGTATGCTGGCCCTCAGTGTATTAGTGAAATATTCTTGTGTACAGCGTAATACACACATGAAATAAATAAATAAAAGTTAAATATTCTTGAGTGTGGCGTAAAACACCAATCAAATGGAATAAAGAATTTAAATGAAGGGGTTCCTGATTTTCCACCCATGGTAATGCTGTCCCCATTGTATATAAGTGAAATATGCTTGAGTACAGTGCAGAACACCAGTCAAATAAATAACTGAAGGAACCTTAAACAACATTGGAAAACATTTTCTTACAGTGATAGTAACACTGAAATCGATGAAACATGATTTTCATGTTTTCCTGGTGGTAGGTCTAGTTCAGGAATGTTTTGCATTTTAGTTGAAACTTGGATTAAGCTTTTGCAAGTATGTGCAGGGCCCAACTTCTTGATGATCTGCATGTAACTGATGGGAAAACAGATTAAGTTTCTACATAAGTTTGCCCCTAAATTTTTTTTGTTAGATTTTCAGTTTTGATGTATTTTTTTATACCTGTTAATTATCCATCTGTTTATGCATATATTCCATCAATGGCTGGATTTTTTTTTTTTTTTTTGAAATTATGTCATGACCTTACTTGGAGAGCAGCGAACACCCCTGAAGTGCCTCGAGCCTGGCGAGCCCGAGTGTATTTAACTAATCAGTGGGCGCCATTAGTTTTGCTGAGATTTTCTTAAAGCAAACAACATGTTAATTCACAGATATTTCCCTACGTTGAGGGATGGCTTGTTGTACTGATTTTGGTTCCTCCTACAAGAGTGAGAAGGTTTTGTGTGGTGACATTTTGAAAAGAATGGGCAACGAAAACAAAGCCAGCCAACTTTTTTTGCAAAATGACCGAATTATCGGAATGCTGTCAATATCAAAACTTCTCTAATAGACGTTCATAGATTCCTGCTTCAAACTGATATGGTTGTAGCCTGAATGACAGGTCTTCCATGGTTTGTAAATTTATGTTGATCTCTGTTCAATTACACTGCACATGATTTATTGTGGACTGGCTGATAGACCTATATATATATATATATATAGCTGACGTACAAAGACACTGCCTGGCTTCACTGGGCTGGCTCACGTCAGCTGTTGTTGTCTTTACAGGTCAGTTATTAATGGGGCTGTTACTGTTGTATTTTCAGGTCAACTGTTAATGGAGTTATTGGACCATAAGGACATTGTTCGTAACCTGCATTTTGCTCCTGACCATAGCCTCCTCCTGGTCTCTGCATCGCGGGACGGGACACTCAAACTCTGGGATCTCAATGATGATGGGAACATGATGAAGACGCTGCGTGGAGACGCCAAGTGGGTGAACGGCTGCGCTTGGTCGCCAGACGCTACAATGTTGGCTGGCGTTGGAAACTTCAAGTCTGTAAGCGAAACTTTATGTGGTGCAGATAAAATGTTGCTCTTAGATTCCATTGGTGATGTAATGCCTTCAGTTTTAGTATTTATTTGTATAAGTTGCTTGAACAGTTGTGTTGTTATGCTTGTAGTAATTTTGCGTAACATGGTTTGTTTGTTTTTTTGTACAGGAAAATTATCATTTACAAGGTTATTTTACTCCCGAGTTTTTTTTTGTTTTTTTTTGTACGATGAGTTGTTCATTCTCTATATGCTATTTTTCAGGTGATAATCTGGGACATGAAACTGAAGACAATAGTGCGGAAGTTAGTCGGCCATCTTCATGATGTGTCAGCCTGTAAATTCTCACCAGACGGTGCTCTGCTGGCGACGGCATCATTCGACACACGAGTGATAATCTGGGATCCTTACATTGGAGATATCCTCTTACAGCTTCAGTAAGTTACCTTATACTGGAGCTCTTAGAGCTTCAGTAAGTTACCTTATACCGGAGCTCTTAGAGCTTCAGTAAGTTACCTTATACCGGAACTCTTAGAGCTTCAGTAAGTTACCTTATACCGGAGCTCTTAGAGCTTCAGTAAGTTACATTATGTGGGAGCTCTTACAGTTTCAGTAAGTTACATTATGTGGGAGCTCTTACAGCTTCAGTAAGTTACATTATGTGGGAGCTCTTACAGTTTCAGTAAGTTACATTATGTGGGAGCTCTTACAGCTTCAGTAAGTTACATTATGTGGGAGCTCTTAGAGCTTCAATAAGTTACATTATGTGGGAGCTCTTAGAGCTTCAGTAAGTTACGTTATGTGGGAGCTCTTAGAGCTTCAGTAAGTTACCTTATACCGGAGCTCTTACAGCTTCAGTAAGTTACCTTATACCGGAGCTCTTACAGCTTCAGTAAGTTACCTTATACCGGAGCTCTTACAGCTTCAGTAAGTTACATTATGTGGGAGCTCTTAGAGCTTCAGTAAGTTACATTATGTGGGAGCTCTTAGAGCTTCAGTAAGTTACATTATGTGAGAGCTCTTAGGGCTTGAGCAAGTTACCTTACACGAGAGCTCTTAGAGCTTTGTTAAGTTACCTTATACTGGAGCTTTTAGAGTTTTGGTAAGTTACCTTATACCAGAAATCTTAAAGATTCAGCATTAAAGTTCCTTATATTCTGGGATCCTTATACTGGGGATATCTTTTCACAGCTTCAGTAAGTTACCTTATAATCTGGGATACATACAGTGGCGATATCCTCTTACAGCTTCAGTAACTGAGCTTATACCAGAGATCTTAAGGCTTTATTAAGTTATCTTGTAAGAGGGATCTTAGACACTCAGTAGAAGATTATCAAAACTGAGCACACATTACAATGATGTTTGACTTGTCTGTGTTACAGCCACCTATATCCTCCGCCCAGCCCTATCTTCGCAGGAGGTGCTAATGATCACTATGTGCGCGGGTTGTCAGTCTCCTGTGATGGGCTCCACCTCTCCACAGTAGCTGAGGATGGGTATGTACCCTTACCACTGTTCTTACCGCTCTGCTTACCACCTTGTCAATGCCTCGTTTCTCTGTGTGAAAGTAAGGGAAGGATGAAAGGAGGATAAGGCTAGTTTTCTACACTACCTCACCCTGCCATTTTTGAAGAGACATAGCACTTTAGTCCCCAGATTGTTGTAAAACTTGTGGCTGCTGCTCAGTATTGTGTGGTACTATACAGCCATAACAGTACTGAGTCAACAGCCCTAAAGCATCATTGCAATGTGGCAAATAGGCAATTCTGCAAGGTTTGGCACTGCAGAGCCATGTTTTATCACCATTTCTCACATTTTCATATTATGGTTATGTATGTCCTTGAAATTGTATGGTTTAAAACAAGCCAAATATATCATCAGTATGCATGTTTTTTGCATGTCTTTGCTCATGGCAAATTGTTTTTGAAAAGGTTTGCTAGGAACTGAAAGAGATTGCCGAGGTTTCCTGCACCATTTCAGCTAGTTGTACAAGCTTGTCATACAAAAATTGGTGGCTAGGATGTGGTTAAGTGGAAAGAGTCACGACTCAAACCACGAGGCACACCAGGTGCGGGTTCAATCCCAGCCTTCAGCAGAACTTTTGTAAATTTTTCCTCACTCTGTGCTCAAAGGGTCCTCACTGTGAGGTACAAGTCTGTATGTCATTCAAGGCAAAAGAAGTGTTTGTCAGTAAATAGGGTGGGTTACCCTGGGCACTGAGGTTTCCTCAACCAACAAAAATAACCATCCTTGATTCTTAAGAATGAGATTTATTAACAACGCTTACGATAAATAAATAAAAAAACTGGTGATTGAAGAAAAATAAAGTGTTCTGTTTTAATATGAATCCTCATCTACATTTAACATAGAACACCTGTGTGAAAGTTGATGGGTGATTGTGTGATTATTTGCAGTTGGAGCTTTCTGCTGTAAACTGGGGAGAAGGATGTGGCCAAAAGGCCTTGGCGGGAAGAGGGTGGGGTCATAGGGGTTCGTGTCATTCTGGATCATGTTTTTCTTCACTAGGAGGAAAAAATCAGAATTTCCAGCAATTATAATAGTGGCCTCGTGAACAGCAGAGAGAAAGCGGAGCGGAGAGGAGAAGACTCATGTGAACTCTCGCTTCTCCATGGTTTTTAACATTACTCCAAACTTGTGAAGAAACCAGTAAGAATGTCAGTTTTGTCTGCCTCTCCTATTGTCAAAATGAGACCAAGCTCTTTGACCAGGGATTGCTCCTCAGGAGGAGTGGGGTATACTGAGCAGGTAATGGTTAGGAATTCTCAAAACCAAATGCACTCTTATGTTTAATGGGGAACCTTTACTGAATAAAGTAATTTGGGCCTAAGCTACGTTGTCTGCATTTCTGCTCTTGTGAGGATGTTTTGTGGACAAACTGCTAAGGTAGTGCTTGTGAACTATAAAAGAACTGTGGTCAGCCCAGCTTGGACCTGAGAGGTCAATACAGCTTGGACCCGAGAGGTCAACCCAGCTTTAGAAACGAACCTCTATCTGGTTTAGGCAGCCACCCAGCTGACTGATTTCTGAAGTGTTTGTAGCGTTTTGGAGCAACACAAAAAAACTTGTAAGGGATTCTGTTCTGAGTTATTTCTGTGGACATTCATATAAAACTGTACCATCCTTCACCAGATTAAATTGACAGTTCTAAGACGCAACCCGTCAAGATATTATTTGGATTAATACTTCTGTAAGATATAGATTTACATGTTTACATATGTGTATTTTGCGAATATATTCAAGGCAGAACTGAATTGACATTTTTACTGGATTTTTTTTTTTTTTTGTCTTTTAAAGAATGTGAAACTTCTGTTGTCTGTGAAGTGGTATTTCATAGGTATTTCTTAGTGTATGATAAGTTAATATACAAGTGTAAGTACAAATATGTTGTATTGATGAAACATTTACTAAAGTTGTACATACGTAACTGTTGAGTAAACTTACATTAATATTGTATTAACACTATATTGTATATTAGCACTGCACGAGAAGTGTCATGTGACTTTTGTGTGAAGCATAGGATTTTAACATATTACGTTCACTTTATACATTAACGAAAGCTGCTGAATATTGAGTGAATTAAAATTTGTGATGTTGGATATTATTGCAGTATTTTTTTTTCCATCATATTTGTGTGTTTATTAGATGTAGTTTTACAACAGTTTTAGAAATTGGATTGCCATATTTCTGGCGAGAGTTGTTGAGAGTTGGACATTTTGTTTTCCTTACAGATATGTGAGATTCTGGGATCTGGAAGACTTTGCTGACCCTATTCTTGTTGGGAGCGTGAACAACGCAGTTTGCTGCTCCTACTCACCAGATGGCACAGTTGTAGCTGTTGGGTAAGTTGTTGAATATCACGTACAGAGTCTCAGCCTTGGACAGCGTTAATTTTCATGATTCTCTTGCCCCTATCGTTTTTAAGGCCTTGATGCAGTGAGTGGCAGACTGCTTGTTGGACTGTTTGGTGCGGTCTAACATGCAGATCTCTGAATGAAAATCTGGGCATCGCGTGGGGATGTTTTTTTAGTTACTCGCCGACACCCCTCAAAATTTCTTCAGCAATGATTGATTGAACTGTAGAAAAAGTTGTTGATTGCACAGAACATGCACTCCTTTATGAGTAAACGAGAAAGTGCGAAACAGGAGAAAAGGCAGCAAAGAAATTTTGTCAGATTCAGGAAATTTGTGAAAAGATTCAGGTATTGTGCATATGTTGGAAGACTGTTGTTGAATACTGGTTTATATCTGGCATCAAGATTAGTGGTTTTACATCTTGTTATTGCAGAGATACGAATGGATCGGTGGAATTTTTCGCTGCCCCTCAAGAGGTTCCCACCCTCCAGCACTGTACCCGCATGACAATACGAAGACGTGTTCCCTCCACCAAGATAGACATGCTGTTCTTACCGCTACGTGTTAAAGAGTACCTGAAATACAAGATCTGACAGCACTCCTATTTTATTGGGTACGTACTGGGGGTGGGGGGACTTTGTGCAGACTGAGAGAGAGAGAAAATTAACACTATTTGGTCGGGGAAAGGCGGAATGCCTTCTCCTGAAAGCATCCTTGAGGTTTTGTCAGCTGAGCAGAGTGAACATGTCAACAGATTATAAAGTGCTTATTTTTCATGTTTTAAACCATCGTCTCTTTCCTCTTGGGTGAAAGAGTGGGTACCCTATATTTCCCACTGCTGGCCAGACTGGCTAACAATTGGGGGAGGGCGTTGTTGGGGTTGGGAGGGGGTGGGGGTGGGGTGGTTTTTATGCGGTGAATTAAATGAACATGCGTGAAAATGAATCTTGTACTACCTCAGTGACGTTGAAATTGAGTATGTTCTAAACCAGAAGTCTTATCAAAGAGCAAACAACGTGCATAGCCACCACATGCTGAGAATGCTACAATTCCAAAGTATTATGTTATGTTCATGTATATCCGCACAAGAGATTTCATTTTTGTATTCAAATTTACAATTTGCATCCGGTGTCATAACCCAATAATGTGATGAAAGCACATTCTAAGGTTATCATGTGTTTCTATATTGTTCCTACTGCCTTAATGCTCATATTGAAGTGCTTCACTGATCACAGCCAGCGTGTGTACGAGCATCATGAAATGTGCTACCAAGGGTGTTTATACCATTTATCTATGGTCTGTGTTGTTGTCACATTTTTTTAGCGGTTATTACATGTTATCTCACATGATTATGTATTCTTGACTGTTATCCATAAGTGGCTGTAAATGGTAATGACTTCTACAACCCAGAGCTTCTGCCAATATATTAAGTACATATATGTCATTGAGTGAACAGCAGGCCAGTGGGTTATCTCCCTGTTGATCAAATCACTTCATTTCGGGAGTTGGTTTATGAATGGTTTTGATGGAGAAAGATCAGTTATATTGGGCGGGACATGCTCTAACAAAATTAGAATAACTTAAAATATGTTGTTTTTTGTAATGCAGTTTAAGTTAATTGGGTTACCAATTAGTGTCTGTATGAAGGCTTTCTACTTCTGTCTTCACTGCAATGGTATGATTGTGTCTGTAAATGGCGATTTATTGTTAGCCAATGTAGCATATGGGAAGAAGTTCAAGCAGACCTGTCCAGCGAGATCGAAGAGTGGACGAATGTAATTCTTGTGTTATAATTGACACCCGTTTCTGAGAAAATACTGTGTGCATGCCAGACTTTTGGTCATTTAAACTTCAGGCTTTTACTTTAAAATGAAGCATGTATTCAATTTTCTTTGTGAACTCAGATTCTGGTATGGATAACGTAATAATTGAGGCACATTTTTTTTGTTTTTTTTTTAAATTAGGTCATACAATTGATCATCCAAATATTTAAAATCTGGGTGAAAAATCTTTCTCCTGTGTGAAGTTTTCAATGCAAGTGTAGATACTGTACTGTATGTGTGAAGTTAGCATGTTCTGGAAGAGTCCAATGTGTGTAGTTCTACACGTACTTACACAATCTGTGGGCAGCAATAAGAAATAGCTGAAAATCCGTAAGCAGTTGTAGGAAAGTTTTTTTTTTTTCTTTTCTTTCTCTGTATTATTGTTCATGGCTTATTTTATTTGTGAACACTTGTACACATTTTGAAATCTGTCTTTGTAATGATTACTGTAAGGAATCTACATTTAGCCCTGTTTTACATGTCAATAACTGACCAAATTACAAGGATGGTCATCTAGGGTTAGTTTTTAAATATAATTCAGCTTGACTGACAGCAAACAGTGGTCTCAAATTTTCAGCTTAACCAAATTGTGTGCACGTGCATAATGTAACTTCGGATACTAGACTGCTGATTCAGATTTCTCTACGATATCGATGCAATATTGCACACCGAGAGAAAAGTTTGGGTTAGCGGACTCAAAAGTCTTGAGTAATTCAATGGAACTAATTCGACTCAGAACACAGAGTCGTATGACCAAGTTAGCTGAGTCATCAACGACTCTTGCGAGTTTTCCGACTAACCAAATGGGTCAAAATATAACAAGATGAGTCACTTGACTCAGTTGATCAGGCGATATGAGGTTTTTTTGAGTCAAATCAGCTCCATTAAATTACTCAGACTTTTGAGTCAGTTGACCCAAACTTTTCTCCCAATGCAGTAACTCCACTCGGTAATAGTAGGTATTGACAAAAATCCAGTATTCCCAGAGTTGAAGTCTGTTATTCCCATGATTTCACTCTGCAGCTTTACCTACAGTATTTCATCATCACCAAAAGACAACGACAAAGACAGTGTAACTGCCATGAAGAGCATGGGTGTGTGTGCAAATATTGCAGTTGTGGAAACCTCAAAAAACAGAATGTCGATACGAACACTGTCCAATCCAGGGCCTGTTTTATGGGGTATATTGCCATGTCAAATCTAACCTGTACAGTATGTTTTGTTATGACAGTTATGCCTGACATAAGCTACACCCTCTTAGAAAAGGGGCCCCTGAAAATAGGGCCATAGGTCATTTTCTATAACTTGCCCTGTTACCTAGCTAAGTGAGCTTCATGAAAACTAGCCCCAGGGGGATGGCATCGAGTCAGGAACCAAGATATGTAGGACATCAAGAGATATAAAGCAACTCTGTGTTTCAAAGCTTGCAGTTTCATTCTTGTATTTGATAAAAATCAGCATTTTATACTTTCATCAAGGCAGCTCGTAAAATACCAAAGTGTACATTCTTAACGCACCAATAACGTGTGAAGATGAATTACAGTCAAACTTCGATGGGTAGTGATTTTGTTTATACCCTTCCTTTTCCCTGAACCCATAGTATTTCCTCTGCTTTACACATACTGACTTACAATTGGTTTTACTACAACTTTATACACATTTTCTTCCATAAAAAGTGTAACTTAATGTAGTATTAACAACACTGAGAAGAACATACTGTGGGGTGTCGTGCAAGTGACCCTGGGTTACATGGGGCAGAAGATTGCCCTCCAACGGTAAAATGACTCTTAACTGTCTAGTATTTATATTATTGTGTGTTTCATTATCTATTCATTAGTCTGGATCTTGGTAGACCCCATTCTTGTATATATATATATATATTGTTACAATATAAATGTATAAATTGACAACAGCTGTGGTGTTTTCCATGAAAATAAAACCCCATCAAGCTACTACATACCCAAGTTGTCTTTGTTTGCTGAGATAATCCTGAAGCAATCCTAACATATGTAGCTTCTAACTGTGCATATCCTAGAACATTTATGGCTTGCAGCAGACATTTGGTCAGTCTCTGTGGTGTTGCCTCACTGAAACAGTATGCCCAAGACACTCTGCCCTACACAACCTGCGTCAATAGCCTAATGGTTAGAGCGTCTGCTTTTCAGTCAGAAGACCCGGGATCAAACCTGGGTCACACCAGAGACTTTAAGCACTAGTTGCTGCCTCACTTGGCACCTAGGACGGTTAGAACAAGGAAAAGGGACTGGTTGACGCAGTGTCAGTATAATATCTACTGGGTGGGGTGTCTTTGGCATGATACTTCAGTTCCAGCAGCACTTTGGTGGCATACACACAGAATGACTTATCATCATATGACTATTGTTAAGTATGTCATAAAAACTCCAGCAAGCATACATGCTTGTCTTACAACACTGATGGCTTGTAGCAGGGGCATGCTGTTGTGCTGCCAGACTAGACACCCCGTATACTTCCACAATGATGGCTTGCAGCAGGGGTAGGCCTTCATCTTTAATATGCTGTCTCAGTAAAACAGTATGCTCAAGACACCAAACACCTGTACTGCAACACTGATGGCTTGTGGCAGGAAGCATGCTTTCGGTTTCATTGTGCTACCTCACTAGAAGTGTGCTCTAATTAGCAACAGCAGACCTCACCAGACACCACAGCAGTGGGAGTAATGCTGCATTAAAATTTGCACAAATTCACAACAGCTGCGATCAAAAATTTTACGGACCAATCAGATAAATGGTACCACATTTTGTCAATGGAAGCTAGATCGAGCAGTCCTAAGCACCAGCACCAGCACCAGCACCGGATAATGGCATGTCTGATCAAGAGCTTAAATCCATCAGAAGCACTTCTGCATAGTGGCTTCGATTCACATCAACACTCCTGTGTAAGCAGAAACTTGTAAAAAGGTAACCATTCTCAGGTGTGGTATATCCAGATGTACTGTGGAGCTCGTCAGTGTAACACTGACTGCAGTGTCTGAATGGCTGAAGACCTGTAGCCATCGCCAAAGTGGTTCCTGGAAAGATAGATACAACAATAACAACACATATAGGGCTACAGCCAGGAACCAAGGAGAACCTAGCACATTAGGTTTTCCGAAAAAATTGTTTTGACCCAGAGATTTGTTCAAAACAGTGCATTGTCACTCAAATAAAATATTTGAAACCTTGAGCTGCAAAAGTGTCAAAACTTCTGCATCTTAAAATTAGGGTCTCTCTTTCCTCCCACCATAATGCTATCCGCTGTCGAATAAATGAAATATTCTTGAGAACGGCATCTAACACCTATCAAATAAATAAAAGTAAGGTTAAAGGTCAAGATATAAGTCTTAAATACCTTCCGAAATAGCCACAAATGCTGTAATTCCAAATGCTCTTGACATCATGCCATCATAATTGCCTTTGTATCTTGCTGATTCAAAGTGTATCTCCCTGATTAAAGTGTTACTCCCTGAATTAAAGTGTATCTCCCTGATTCAAAGTGTATCTCCCTGATTAAAGTGTTACTCCCTGATTCAAAGTGTATCTCCCTGATTCAAAGTATATCTCTCCCTGATTAAAGTGTTACTCCCTGATTCAAAGTGTATCTACTTGATTAAAGTGTTACTCCCTGATTCAAAGTGTATCTACTTGATTCAAACAAGAGATACTAACTATCAAGTCTCATAAGGTTGACAGAGGCATTACTTATGGATAACAATTCCTGGATTTATTGTGTTGGTGACGTTTCGATGTAGGTTCTTACATCGTTATCAAACCATATGGTTTGATAATTGTTATCCATAAGTAATGCCTCTGTCAATCTATACCATCCCAATTCCTAAATGCCTCTGAAAGAAGTCTCATAAGGCAAATTTTCAGAAAACTGACGAAGAATTCTTCAGATTAAATATTTTTCTTCATTGTCAATCTTCCTGAACGATGGTGTTGGCTCTTTCCCATAGAGTGTGTTCCACAGAGTCTGTTCCATAGAATTTCCTTCAGATCATTTCAATACTTCCACTTAGCCTATCTTGGAAACGATGAAGCACTTTAGAACTTTGGAATAGAATAATAACCCTACATACATGTATGTACCTTCAAAACAATCTTCAAACCCCCTTCAATATAACTCAACCCAGGGATAAGTGACACAGTTACGAACCAAAATTTGTATAAATTACACTGAATGGAAAACTGCTGTTCTCAAATGAAACCCAGTTTGGTGTGCTCCGAATTGCTCACCTGAAAGCACAACCATACGGACTGATTGATTATGTTCAACATTACACTCAAGAATATTTCACTCGTACAGCAGCTGTCAGTTTCATTGGTGGAGGACACTGAAGTCATTGGCCAATCACTGTTGAACTTTGCCACATTAACTCTTACATGCTTCCTTCCTCTCAGGTTGATGTGGAAAGGTCTGTGACAGCAACCTGTGGAAGGTCGTGGATTTCTACCAGGTTCTGCCTAGTTTCCTTCTACCATAAAGCTGCTTTTGGTCGTGTAAGTGAAATATTCTTAACTACTGGGTAAAACACCAATCAAATAAATAAACAATTAAAATAGCAATCAAATAAATAAATAAACTCCTACAGAGTCAGCTCAATTTGTGAAAATCAACTTATTAACCCCCAGAACTGATCATCAAATTGTAACCAGCAGACTTCTATCCCAAACTTAATATTTAACACTTTGGAATTTGATCTCACGTTACAAAAAATAAACCTGCACACATACTCTTATCAAAATCGGACAACATTTGACACAGTTATTACACAGAAGCCAAAGCAGGACAGACAGACTGACAGCCTCAAATTAACATCCCTTGCTTTTGCCAAAGTTGGCTAATCAGGTCAATATCTTACCAGTGGTTAATATAATGGAAGAACTTGTAGAGGCTCAATCTTTTCCTGTAGCCAGGAGCCATTGGCAGGATGTTGAAGTAGCCTGAATAGAAGCTCTCGCTGAATCCACCGAACATCCGAGCGATGGCCAGATCATACTCAGAGTGGCCGTAAAAGCTCGCAGGGTCAAAGATTACTGCAGAGAAAAGTCACTGTGAGGATTTGTTACAACTTAACCAATGAAATATTTAATTATTTGTTTAGTGTTTAGCTTTGTACTCAGGAGATGTCATATGTGCATATGTGTGATGGTGATTCAGTGTATTGTCAGAGGAAACTACTGTAGTACGGTTTACCTGACAAATTTGCTATGTCCTCACTCACAAAGATCACATGACTACCAGATTAAATCTCAGTGGAAAGGTTAACTTCAGCGTCCCATTTGTACAACGCAGTTTTCGGAGGAAGTGGAGTACTAGCGTGTTACTCATGGTAACAAATCTAACTGTTCATGTAGATATTTACCTAGGAACATATACTACAAAACTTTCAGGATTAAATCAGCGAATCAGCAATAACTGGATATGAACCAGCAATCTCTCACACAACACGGTTTACCTGAACATACCTGGCTAAGCAGTAAAGGCTTACCTGAACAAACCTGGCTAAGTGGGCAAGGATTACCTGAACATACATGGCTCTGTGGGTATTTTTACCTGAACATACCTGACTCAGCGGTCATGGTTTACATGAACATACCTGGCTCAGTGGGTAAGGTTTCCATGAACATACCTGACTCAATGGGTAAGGTTTACCTGAACATACCTGACTCAGTGGGTAAGGTTTACATGAACATACCTGGCTCAGCAGTCATGGTTTACATGAACATACCTGACTCAGTGGGTAAGGTTTACCTGAACATACCTGACTCAATGGGCAAGGTTTACCTGAACATACATGGCTCTGTGGGTATTTTTACCTGAACATACCTGACTCAGCGGTCATGGTTTACATGAACATACCTGGCTCCATGGGTAAAGTTTCCATGAACATACCTGACTCAGTGGGTAAGGTTTACATGAACATACCTGACTCAGTGAGTAAGGTTTACGTGAACATACCTGGCTCAGCAGTCATGATTTACATGAACACACCTGGCTCAGTGGGTAAGGTTTCCGTGAACATACTTGGCTCCATGGGTAAGGTTTACATGAACATGTCTGGATCCATAGGTAAGGTTTACCTAAAGATACCTGACTCAGTGGATAAGGTTTACATGAACATACCTGGCTCCATGGGCAAGGTTTACATGAACATACCTGGCTCTGTGGGTAAGGTTTACCTGAACATACCTGATTCAGTGAGCAAGGTTTACCTGAACACACCAGGCTCTGTAAGTTAGGTTTACCTGAACATACCTGGTTCTGTGGGTAAGGTTTACCTGAACATACCTGACTCAGTGGGTAAGGTTTACATGAACATACCTGGTTCAATGGGTAACGTTTACCTGAACATACCTGGCTCAGTGGGTAAGGCTTACCTGAACATACCTGACTCAGTGGGCAAAGTTTACCTGAACATACCTGACTCAGTGGGCAAGGTTTACCTAACCATACCTTACTCAGTGGGCAAGGTTTACCTGAACATACCTGACTCAGTGGGCAAGGTTTACCTGAACATACCTTACTCAGTGGGCAAGGTTTACCTGAACATACCTTACTCAGTGGGCAAGGTTTACCTGAACATACCTTACTCAGTGGGCAAGGTTTACCTGAACATACCTTACTCAGTGGGCAAGGTTTACATGAACATACCTGACTCAGTGAGTAAGGTTTACGTGAACATACCTGGCTCAGCAGTCATGATTTACATGAACACACCTGGCTCAGTGGGTAAGGTTTCCGTGAACATACTTGGCTCCATGGGTAAGGTTTACATGAACATGTCTGGATCCATAGGTAAGGTTTACCTAAAGATACCTGACTCAGTGGATAAGGTTTACATGAACATACCTGGCTCCATGGGCAAGGTTTACATGAACATACCTGGCTCTGTGGGTAAGGTTTACCTGAACATACCTGATTCAGTGAGCAAGGTTTACCTGAACACACCAGGCTCTGTAAGTTAGGTTTACCTGAACATACCTGGTTCTGTGGGTAAGGTTTACCTGAACATACCTGACTCAGTGGGTAAGGTTTACATGAACATACCTGGTTCAATGGGTGACGTTTACCTGAACATACCTGGCTCAGTGGGTAAGGCTTACCTGAACATACCTGACTCAGTGGGTAAGGTTTACATGGACATACCTGGCTCAGCAGTCATGATTTACATGAACACACCTGGCTCAGTGGGTAAGGTTTCCGTGAACATACTTGGCTCCATGGGTAAGGTTTACATGAACATGTCTGGATCCATAGGTAAGGTTTACCTAAAGATACCTGACTCAGTGGGTAAGGTTTACATGAACATACCTGGCTCCATGGGCAAGGTTTACATGAACATACCTGGCTCTGTGGGTAAGGTTTACCTGAACATACCTGATTCAGTGAGCAAGGTTTACCTGAACACACCAGGCTCTGTAAGTTAGGTTTACCTGAACATACCTGGTTCTGTGGGTAAGGTTTACCTGAACATACCTGACTCAGTGGGTAAGGTTTACATGAACATACCTGGTTCAATGGGCAACGTTTACCTGAACATACCTGGCTCAGTGGGTAAGGCTTACCTGAACATACCTGACTCAGTGGGCAAAGTTTACCTGAACATACCTGACTCAGTGGGCAAGGTTTACCTAACCATACCTTACTCAGTGGGCAAGGTTTACCTGAACATACCTGACTCAGTGGGCAAGGTTTACCTGAACATACCTTACTCAGTGGGCAAGGTTTACCTGAACATACCTGACTCAGTGGGCAAGGTTTACCTGAACATACCTTACTCAGTGGGCAAGGTTTACCTGAACATACCTTACTCAGTGGGCAAGGTTTACCTGAACATACCTGGCTCTGTGGTAGTCTCTGCAGCATTACCTCCCCAGAGGTCTCCGTGGAGAAGAGCAGGTTTTACTTCTACATTTTTGAACAGTGAAGGCACTTTGATCAACGCTAAGGACCAGAGTTCACGCACTTCTCTGTCACCATGCTGTGAAGAGTAGAGAGAATCGTTCACAAGTAAACATGGACAGATACACAGTTTATTGTAGCTCGTCAAATTATATCAAGAAACACCCTTCACATTCAAAAAACACCTTTTAACAATCCTAGGGAATGATTGCAACATAGCTTTTGAAGTTATCTGATGCTAGTACCAGTATTCACTCTGTATCACATGCATATACTGGAATCTTCATATAGTGTTGGCAAGCATGAGTTTGTCTCATTTAAGCCAGTATTTTTCGCTGGTCTCAGCAATTGTACAATAAAGCATATCGTTTGCTTCAACTTTTGTGGTGCATTCTTCTGGTTTGAAGGCCCCAATGTTAAGAAGTTATAGTGCTACTTCAATGGAGCACTAAGTCTAAGACACCAGACATGACACCCCCACAATCACAGTACAGTATACTGACACCAGGCATGACACTGACACTATTACAGTACACTGACACCTGGCATGACACCCAAATAATCACATTATACTGACACCATACATGACACCCACACAGTCACAATACATTATACTGACACCAGGCATGACACCCACGCAACATACTGACACCAGGTATGACACCCAAATGATCACATTAAACTGACACCAGAGATGACACCCACACAGTCACAGTACAGTATACTGACACCAGGCATGACACCCACACAATATACTGACACCAGGCATGACACCCACACAATCAGATTATACTGACACCAGATCATGCAATACTGGACAACCTCTTATGCTGAGCGTCAAGTGAAAGTACTGTATTTTCTCAAAACTATATAAGTTCAATGATGCAGACTGATCTGTCTCTTACATCTTCTTCCACCTTTTTCACTTGATATTCTATCTTCTGGGCATAGAACTTCTACAAGATAAAAAAATACAGGTAATTTAATATCACATTCTCAGTCATATATTAAACAAATATAGCAGCTGAGCCAATGAAGATGAGGATATAGCCTCATATATGAATCTAGTTTACACTGACCACGTCCAAACATTAAGCACTGCACCACTGTTGCAATGAGTTAGGCCTACTTTTTCCCACATAATGGCAACTCTGGTCCAAGCTGAACAGTTCATTGTTCTCATACAATGCGCGATGAAAATGTTACCAGTTTGCACATTACACATCTTAGCAAAGACAGGAATGTACAACAGATTACACACCAAAGGCTCAAATTACAGCAGGCAGGGAACGTTTCAAATTGCACACAAGATAAAGAATCAGCTGTGTACTGACACAAGGAGCACAATAGCAAATACAGTTTCACAGGTGTTTATCTTTAAAAGGTCCATTTTTTGCATGCACACAAATTTACATTTCAATGTTTCAAATTGCACACAAGATAAAGAATCAGCAGTGTACTGACACAAAAAGCGTTATAGCAAATACAGTTTCACAGGTGTTTATTTATAAAGGTCCATTTTCAGAAAGCACAGAAAATAACCCAAACTTACAATCCAATCCTCATTCCATGTGTTTTCTTGTGGAATGTAACCACAGCAGGTAGGAACATGGAAGCCGAATTTGTCAATGTGCTCCACCTGGTGGCTAACATGAACAGAGCTCTCCTGTTTCTTCTGCAATTCACCCACCTCTGAATTGTGGAGATGAAGTCTGAAAACAGAATCCAGGGAATAACGGCAATTTCAACACTTGGAATTTATTTTGTAATTGCTTAAAGTTAAATATCAAAAACTAATTCGGTGATAATTCTATGAGTATCTACAATGGGTAATAATGTCTTGATTATTTTCAGTGTTAATGTTCACATTTAAGTTCATTAATACTGACATCAGGGATTATTATACAATAGGTGACATGTACACAGAGAGTAAATCTGACATCAACCATCTAATTTACATCTCTACACATTACAAAAATAACAGGATTGATTAATTATTTATTTATTTATTTGATTGGTCAAGAGTATTTCACTTATATGAGGGCGGCCAGCATTATTGTGGGAGGAAACTGGAGAAAACTCATGGCTATCTGCAGGTTGATGTCAGACAGGACTGATTACAGCTAATTAAATAATAACCCGTCCACAAATTCCTGAGCTTGGTTGAGCCTCACGTAAATGAGCATTCTGACGCTACATGTAGTTTGAATTGTCAGAATAAACAGCTATATGTATGTTTACAGTGTGAGAACAAGAACAGCAAAAAATTTGGTGAAAAGTCATGATCTGAAACTCAAATTTGATCCATAATTTGTCTTGTTGGAGCCCTGTCCATGTACAAAGTTTCAATTCAGAATAATAAACTGATTTGATAGAAAGTCTGGAAAACTGTTTCAAGACAGACACATGGATGGCGTAGAGGCAGGGAACCAATAAATAAATATCCCAACCTGCGGATGTTTGTGGGTTTTCCCCCTGGTTCTGCCGGATTTCCTCCCACCATAACGCTGGCTGCCTTTGTATAAGTGAATTATTCTTGAGTACGGCATAAAACACCTATCTAATAAATAAATAAAATAAATACCCCAATTCTTCTAATTCTTGGGACACCTGGTCTGCTCTTTTTAGCCAATATACATGTAACTGTAGCAGGAATATGTAGTTTCTTTTTGTTGCACAGTTAGTCCATTTAATGAACAATAATTCATATCTTTATTTTTCCATAAAACTAGGGGAGAAATGTAATTCTTTGCTTTCAGCACTACTAATATCTGTCCTAAAAACTAGACGAATTAGGGTACCCCTAATCCTAAGCATTGTGCTGTTCAAATTCCATTTCAAAAGATTAGATGTGCAACTGTGAGGAAAGTTTACAGATTTCCAGAATCACTACTGACTGGTTGACAGGGCAGATAGGGGATCCTGGGTTAAAACCTCTGAAGTTCCACACTACCTTAATTGAAACACAGCAAAGTCTGGAATTATATGTACCTCATTCAGCAACTAGCAGCTAATCAGTGATGATTATGCTTCTAACAAGGGACAGTATAATTACCTGGCCAGCTGCTTCCCGAGCAGAGCTGAAAATTTTGACAGGCCATGACCCATATCCATGAATTCTGCCACCAACAATGCCCCGCCCCCTGGCTTGTCAATCACCTAGGCATAAACAGCAGAGGCATATATTTATTTGTTTATTTAATTGGCATTTAACATTGTACTGAAGAATATTTTACATATATTACTTGAGGTAGGAGGAAACCAAGAAAAGCACATGTGAAGCCTACTATCTTCTGAAGGTTGCTGAAGGATCTCCCCATGTATGCAGCTGTATGAGTTATGGTTGCCTATCACTTCGTCCAATGTCTTCAACCTTTATTTTAACCAATCCATAAAATACCAACAATAGAATATGATTAATTTATCTGATTGTTATTTAATGCCATGCTCAAGAATTTTACACTTTTACGATGGAAATCAGTTTTATGGGTGAAGAAAACCATCGACTTCTGGCAAGTTACCCATGAACTACAGATATGCACACCATCTTGGTGGAAGACAAGTGATGTTCAACAAACATTAGACAGCGCAAATAGCCATAGGAGCACTGCTTAACGCCACCAAGGCTTCAAAAGTTGTGAAAGCAGTGGAATCTACAAATTCTGTCCTAACCAGATTTGAACCGGCAACTTCTGTGTTCCAATGATACAAAAGGCTAAAACCAATGACCCCTACCATGGCCCGCTTCAAAAAGAACTGGTGCAGACATAAAAAAATACTAACTAATACAGCTTGCCTTATCATGATAGCTAGCCACGTATAAGTCTTCTTGTACATGGACAGGTCTGTCAGCAACCTGCGGATGATCATGGGTTTCCTCCCACCACAATGCTGGCTGCTGGGCAATGTCGTATAAGCTGTATATTCTTAAGCATGGCGTAAAATACCAATGAAATAAATAAATAAGTAAGTCTTCTTGACTACACGGCTGAACTCACAAACTAGGTTATCTTTATATCTCATGTACCTTTACAGGCTGAGGCACTTTTACGGTCTGTGTGGAGTGGAGAGCTTTCAAACTTTCAAATTCTCCATCAAACATCTGTCTTGCCTGGAAAATAATTACCACTGAATGGACAAAATAGTGACGAAGAGGACAAAATAGTGACGAGGAGGACGAAATAGTGACAAGGACAAAAAAGTGATGAGGAGGACGAAATAGTGATGAGGACAAAATAGTGATGAGAAGGACGAAAGAGTGATGAGGACAAAATAGTGATGAGGAGAACAAAATAGTTATGTGGAGGACAAACAGAAGACGAGCGACCGAGCAACCTAAGGTCCCTGAAAATGTCAATACACAGGACTTAAATTTCCCATTTCCATGTATGTACGGTCTTTTAAGCGTACAGACCTACAGAGTAAGTGCTTCTGACAGACCATTTGAAAATGAGTGACTGATGTTGAACCCTGATTTCAAGAATACGTCCTCATACAGCACTTGTCAGTATCATAGGGGAAGGGAACTAAAAGCTGCACACTTTAAAACAAAATTAGCAATTCATAAATTTGATGAATCTATCAGACCTTTGTCTTGAAATACCATCTCATTTTCAAATAGATGCAGCCAACTTGTGGTGTTAGATAAATAAAAAAAGGTAAACTTGACTTTAAAAGTTTCTCATGAAAATCTTAACTGTTCATAAATAGGTGAAGATGACATATAAGTATGCATCTGGTGGAAACAAAATGCATGTTTGCATATAAATGTAATAGCAACTTACGCCTTTTGCTGAGTTTTCTTTGATGAAGACTTTCCCCTGGTCAGTCTGATAGCCCTCTCCTTTGTTGATACAGCCTGACCCTCCCACCCCCAGCCGAGTTAGAGTCTGTGTCCCCAGAGCCTCCTTAATCACCTCCTCCATGCTGTGTCTTGTAAAATCCTCACATGAAAACTATAACCCTCCTTATATCTTCATATCTAAGACAGTAAGATTCACTGAAATTAATAATTATAAAGTGATATCAATTTATCCCAATGGTGCCTAGCTCCTTGTAGTCATCAAAATGATAAGGTATTCAGTGCCCAGTACAAGGGTATTTTGATACCTTTTAGAGGTTCCCAAATTACAGCATATGTTTAAATAGCCCAAATTATAAAGAATATTACCTGATAAATTTAACTCAAAAGTTTGTAAAAATTCCTGTAGTCAAGGTTATTGTCTCTACAAGGATTTATAAGTAATTGTGGCACTATAATTTGGTGTAAAGGGCATTAATTTCAGGTTTCTTAATCCATGAAAAGGTTTTATTCCAATTTCGTGTCCTAAAAAAATTCTCAAATCAAAAAGCTGTATTTGGCACGTGGTAATTAGAGATACTGTGTTATATTTCTGATATTGGTAAGCTGATGCACAGTGAGTTACCAGTACTGACATGACTAAACTAGCGAAAATTAGTGGGGTGGGGGGCAGGGCAATTCAGCCAAAATCCAAAACAAGATAATATTAAGTATTTAGTTCATGGTAGATTTCAGTGGGAGGTGGGTAACTTATTCCATTACAGACATGGATTTATTGACAACAGGCCTTTTCTGAATGGTATCTGTGACATTTCACCCAGTTTCGCTTTTAAGCCTTTACTCTGTATTTCTTCATCAATCAGTATACCATGATCAGTAGGCCTGCTACAGTACTGTACCTAAGGAAAGTGCTGCCTCAGTGGAATATGACGCTGAATTTTAAAACAGGGTGGCCCAGGACCTGCAGTGTCTTACCCTCATGTAAATATTTGATAATCACCAATTATCACTGAATATTTGAGCAAACGAGAGAGGCATTAGAGGCCTAGCTGTGACCTGAATCAGGATTGAACTCTGGCTTTCCAGAGACTGATATACAAGTATTTTGCTCCTGTGTGTTCATGTATGTATAGGGTCGTTCATTGGTAGGCCTATGATTCTTACTTTGTTTCATTTATTCAACAATTTGATTGGTTTTCAAAGGATTTTTCACATTTAAATGTGAGTTTTAAAACCTGAGTGCCTGAGGTATATGTAACAGTACCACCTCTTGATTTCAGTTTGAGCAAGGTTCTCTGTATTCATGTAGTGGTCTACATAATATACAGGACTGGATAGTTTAAGTTGCCGGTTGACCTATAAGTCACCCCAGATAACAGCCCAAAAGACTCCAACTCCTTTTCTTTTTCTAGTCCAGTATAAGAAAAACAGGTGGAGTCTTTCAGGGCTACCCAGTATATTGCGAATGTCCGCCAACCCCGGGATCCCGTGCCCTCCATAGATGTCTTTTTCTGTACCAACAACTGCAACACCTTGGATATCGGCCAGTTTCCCTCACTGGGTGTACTTGCAAAACATGCACAAGTTATCAAAAGCTGACAAAATATTCCTGACTTATTCATCGCAAGAACCCGACGACTGAAGCCATCAAAGCTCTCACCGTGTCAGAGTCGGCAGACATTTATTAAAATTACGTCACAAGACTGCAGACTTATCCCCCCTGACTTCGACTAAATTGTCTCCCCTTAATCTTATTTCGCGTCAAAGCCAACGTCTCATAGAATAGATCAAAACAAAATAATATACAGTAGCAGATGCAACAAGCAGAATACGAGAGTTTCGAGAGTGTTACCCCTTTACAGCAGGCTGGAGCAAATCAGAACACTTTATGACTGATGGATATATACAGTGAAAATTATCCATTACAAAAAGTCATTTTCCTGGAAATATTCAGAAGGTAAATCAGGTGATAAAAATCATCATCTTTGTGGATAATTCTGATTACTGAATATACTTGCCATCTTAAAATGCACAGATTTGTACGCCTTTGCTATAATCAACTTCACAGGACATCTCTGGATGTTGAAACTATCTACTCTATTGATTTGGCCTTCTCTTGGCCCAAAATTGTCTAAAAACTACAAGGCACTGAGAAGTGAAAAGTTGGAGGTTTCACATTGTTGATTTTTCAACAATTTAGATAAAGAAATAAAATATAAAGCACAGAAAAATGTGAAAGTGAAAATATACAGTTTATTACTGCGTTGAATACAGAGCATATAAACACAATTTGCACAAATATTAAAGTGTTCATTCAATACATGTAAGTTTTGTGCGTGTTGTGCACTAATGGAAATCAAACATGAAAGAGATGTGCTGTATGAGAAAACCTGATCAATAAATACACGTACTATAAACAAATAATCACTTTAATCATGCCTTCATAACTAGCTGAATACATTCCATGGCACACACTTCAATTGAATAAAACATCACAAACATAAACTTATTCTTCAACTTTTTCACTCGCCTCTGTGACCAATATTTTGAAACATTCTGAAAGAACTATGGGGTGCAGAGAAATAATTTGCACAGTTTTTATGAAGCTTGCATCCTTATTGTCAAAAACAAATCATGCTTAGGGTCATTTTCATAATAATTGTATGCATAAATTCCACTGAAAAAAGTGATTTAGTCGTTGAATAAGCTGAAGATTTAGAGTTACTCGGACTACCGTATTTCTTCTAGTTTTTGGGTCACCTGGTCTCCTCTCTTTAACTAATATACATGTAGCTGTAGCAGGAATATTTAGCCTCTCTTTCTAGTTAGACCATCTAATGAACAACACACTCATATCTTTACATTCCCAAAAAGCTGGGAAAAAATATAATATTTATTCTGCTTTCAGCACTACTAATATCTGTTCCCAAATTGGAAGAATTAAGGAAATGACAATTGTTGAGTTTATGTTGAATATCAAAGTCATGCCCTCCAGTTTCTGCATAGTAAAGCATAGTTTTTTCAAGTGGAATTTTGAATTTTTTGGAACTCTTGTGAATTTGCAAAACATAGAATCATAAGTGCATGAAGTGAGATTCAGGTCATGACTCAGCATGAAAATAAAAAACAAATGAGACAAAATTACACAAATGATGAAATTAGGCAGCATGAAGCATCTTTTTAATTTTAAAATTCTACATTTATACTTTAATGGTTAAAAAAAAGAGAAGAAAACTGTTTACATTTTTATTAGTTAATTTATGTATTTTGAAGAGATTTTAACATTTAACATAAACCTCATTTGTCAAGCAGTAGACATTAGTTCTTTCCTTCAGTGAAACCCTTCTTGTTTTTCAGTTTGATACAGGATATGATTAAGGCTTATCGATGGAGGAAATAGGACTGTCCACGGGTAAATCACCCACCTTCGCGAAATACCTGACAAACTTTGTGACTCTAAGCCGCAGGCAAAAAAGCGAGAACTGAATTCAAACAGATGACCTCCTTGGTCAAGGGTTTGATTTGTGAATGAATAGTTAATCTGATACAAATTAACTTACCTTCATTAGAAAAAGAAATACTCAAATATAATATTGCCAACTTTGATTTGCAATTGACCTACTTGCACTGCACACTGGTCTTAACAGCTCATTTCTCCAGCAAAGAGCTACTAACACTTGTCTGAATCTGACAGACTATTATCCAGGGAAACTGTATCATATTGTAGCAATAACTAATTTACAGTTGATGGACAATTCCACTTTGGTCATTTTGTGTGTTTAACTAAAAAGTACAGATCTGCAAAAAACACTGCCATCCCTAAAACCAGTCCATATGTCAGTTTCTGAAAGAAAAAGAAACAGAAATACACTGTAGTTACTTTCTATACAGATATAGATACCTTTTAATTTAATATATTCGTTTACATTGTAGGAAACGCATAAAATATATAAACAAAACAAATATTAAGTATAGATTTATTTATTCATTTTATTGGTGTTTTATACGGACTACTGAGTAAGTTTTCATTCTGTGTAAGGCCAGTCAGGCATATCAATGGCAGATATTAGGCGTAAGCTGGAGGAAACCATCAAACCTTGCTAAGTACCTGACAAACCTCCTCACTTAAAGTCTAACTTTGAAGTAATGACAAAGGATGAACTATTTCATTGCTCATTTCTTGTGCAAAGTGAAGATAGCAAACCGAGTAGAATATTCTGGTGCGACATTGTACGCATTAGTTGTAAGTTTGCAACTGCATTTAGAGACAAAGGGTCAAGTGTATAAACTCCTGACGGACATTTCCTTTTTGGAAATACAACACACTTTCAATCAACCTGCAAAAAGCATCTTTTATGAACTACTCAACAAATTGCTTCTGGGTGTCCTTTGGGACGGGTGATATGGACTTACACTATATAGGTGAGCTTGTACGCAAGCAGGCTCATAGATTACTCGCTGATGTTTGTGTTCTGTTATGGTTAACATCGTAGTCCCTTAAAACACCAAACCTGTATAGCCTGCCCTAATAACTCAGTCAGACAGATGACCGTGTGTCAAGCAGCAGTATTTGGGTTCAAATCACTGACAAGTTGTTTGTGAGACAATTGGTTGAATATAGTCTATAAAAGCTACAAGCCCACAGGCAGAACTGATTCCTTAAGAGACACAGCTGAAGTGTTACACAACAAATCCAGACTTCCACATGTGGATTCGTGAAAAATAATCCACAGCTACAACAATGGTGAGACGTCACAACAATGGCTTAACTTCCCAAAAAATCTATGTCCAAATGAAAAAGGAAGACTGATTCCAGTGCAGTTTAGTGTTCTTTTTAAGTGACTTTAAACAAAGCCAATAATATGTGTGGTTAGCATCTGATCGCCTTCTCCATCAACCTGGAGATACCAGCCAACAGTTTACCTATAAAGCAGACAGGGATTCAGACTTGTGGACATACTAACCTGAGCAACATTGGAGACACCCAACAACAACTCGGAGCCTTTGTAACCAAACATAAACGCTGCCACAACAGTGATGACGAAGTTAAACACAGCTGTCATCTGTCTGTTTATGGCCTTGACTACAAGGAAAAGAGACATAAAAAGAGATAGCCCTGAAAGATTCCAACTCCTTTTCTTAATGTCGTTGGCCTGACGTCGATGGAGTCTCAATGCTAACAGTATTAATTTCGTACTCAACAAAGTTCCAGGCCGATTCTCTTTGTTATTGAACAAGTCTAGTGGAAATAAAAGACACCAACCTAAAGAGCTGCTTTCTGAACCCACCGTACTGCCACCATACGTCCCTACGCAAATTAGTATAGATATATTATAGACATAAACGCTTCCATAGTAAATGCTTCTCGGGCGTGCCGCCATGTGGAGCAGCTACATGTAGTTGTGCATGTCCTGCTTCATAGTGGAGCAGTAGAGCTTGTACCGTGGAAGCTTTCATGGCTGAAATATATCTGTTCTATTTGAGTGGGGATGTATGGTGGTGGTGCAGTGGGTGCGGAAAGCAAGTCTTTAGGTTGGTGTCTTTTATTTGCACTAGACTTGATGATGATGCTAGGCCAATATAATAAAAATATAAGAGTATATACATGTAACAGACAGGAACAAACATGATGATCTCCATTTTATTTGTTTTTGGCTTGTTAGACTGGGAAGAGCGGGGTGGGGTAGGGGGGCAGAGCTAAGTTTATCTTGTTGCCAGATCTATCTTTGCCCCAAAGATGAGTTAAAAAGTTGATCACATGCATTACACAGAATGTGGAACTGGCCTAACTGACCACTCACCATCTTCCCCAATTGAGAAATCCAAGGGGCTTGACTGTAACAAACAAAAGGAAATAATCACACAAACGCCTATGATATAAAGTGTAATAAAAGAGTTTCAAGTTAGAACTGTTTTATTGCTCTTGAGCGGATTTACTGGGCATCTGCAAGACATTCCACAAAAAGTTATTAAGGTAAGGCGGACAATGGAGAGAATTGAGGAGCTGAGCATCTGAAAAATTCCTGCAGGTAAGAGGTGATTTATTTATTTGACTGGTGTTTTACACCATACTCAAGAATATTTCACTTATATGACAGCGGACAGCATTATGGTGGGAGCAAACTGAGCACAGCCCATGGGAAACCCACAACCATCCACAGGTTGCTGGCAGACCTTCCCACGTATGGCTTGGGAGGAAGTCTGTCCTCTAGAGGATGATAAGACAGTTGATCGGTAAATTAATATCAACAAAATTTGCCAAACTTTTTTCACAAGTCATATAATCAGACTGACGGTTTTTGCTTTAAAAACAACACAGTTTGAGCTCATACGTCATCTATTGTAAAACACTGTGTCCTCATCTGTAAATGAGTGTATTCCTTCTGATGAATCCCGATTTGTACATGTATAAAAACACAATGGAGGGGCTATAACTGGCCAAGTGATTTAATGGCTTCCGGTTGTAGCTCACAGGTGAATGAACAGAGAGATTTAAGTCAGGTTGTTTGTCATGCACCTGACAAGGTACCATAGTTTCCTCTACTTTCCTTCCAGTTTCCTCTTTACTTAATTACACCTGCCATTTAATTATTAATTTGTCTAGTTGTTGTTTAACACCACTCTCAAAGTGCCATTAAATGAAATATTCGTGCGTACGTGGTGAAAATAAATATCAAAATAAAACACAGGAATAAGTAAAGTAAATGAATCTGAAAGTATCTTTTTCAACCAATTCCTAAAAAAAACCAAGCGATTCAATGATTTCCAAATCAATATGACTCCTTATACCACATGATACTTCTTAGCACAGCCAAAATTCTCAATGTGAAAGTGATTTTGCTTAGAGCTTGCTACCAGTGATTTTGTATCCCATTTTTGTTTAAACGATACTTTTAAGAATTCACAAATAAGACATGCAACATAAGTTCACTGTATGGAAGTGATGTAGACAAACAAAAATCAGAAGCAGGCATGTAAAACTGATTTGACAATCCGTTCTGAATACACAGACAACTTCGCAGTGAAACTTCTACAGGAGCTCTTATAATTTGATCATACTCTCTGCGGCTTCTGCCCACAGCTTCTCTAACCTGGCCTCACCTTGGGGACAATGCTCCCCACCATTTGTTCATACTCTCTGTTTTTGGCTTCTGCCCACAACTTCTCTAACCTGGCCTCACCTTGGGCACAATGCTCCCCACCATTTGTTCATACTCTCTGTTTGTGGCTTCTGCCCACAGCTTCTCTAACCTGGCCTCACCTTGGGCACAATGCTCCCCACCATTTGTTCATACTCTCTGTTTGTGGCTTCTGCCCTCAACTTCTCTAACCTGGCCTCACCTTGGGGACAATGCTCCCCACCATTTGTTCAAACTCTCTGTTTGTGGCTTCTGCCCTCAACTTCTCTAACCTGGCCTCACCTTGGGGACAATGCTCCCCACCATTTGTTCATACTCTCTGTTTGTGGCTTCTGCCCTCAACTTCTCTAACCTGGCCTCACCTTGGGCACAATGCTCCCCACCATTTGTTCATACTCTCTGTTTGTGGCTTCTGCCCACAGCTTCTCTAACCTGGCCTCACCTTGGGCACAATGCTCCCCACCATTTGTTCAAACTCTCTGTTTGTGGCTTCTGCCCTCAACTTCTCTAACCTGGCCTCACCTTGGGGACAATGCTCCCCACCATTTGTTCATACTCTCTGTTTTTGGCTTCTGCCCACAACTTCTCTAACCTGGCCTCACCTTGGGCACAATGCTCCCCACCATTTGTTCATACTCTCTGTTTGTGGCTTCTGCCCACAGCTTCTCTAACCTGGCCTCACCTTGGGGACAATGCTCCCCACCATTTGTTCATACTCTCTGTTTGTGGCTTCTGTCCTCAGCTTCTCTAACCTGGCCTCACCTTGGGGACAATGCTCCCCACCATTTGTTCATACTCTCTGTTTGTGGCTTCTGCCCACAGCTTCTCTAACCTGGCCTCACCTTGGGCACAATGCTCCCCACCATTTGTTCATACTCTCTGTTTTTGGCTTCTGCCCACAGCTTCTCTAACCTGGCCTCACCTTGGGCACAATGCTCCCCACCATTTGTTCATACTCTCTGTTTGCGGCTTCTGTCCTCAGCCTCTCTAACCTAGCCTCTAATTCTGGGCTCTGAAAAACAAGATCATTTACTAATTATTTACTACAAGATCATGATTAATTGGTTGTATATAGGTGCTATTTACCGCCCTGTTCAGAAGGAATTTCCTTTCAGTTTTGTGGTAGAATCATGGACTCCAGTGCCAGAGATCAACGATTGAAATGTCCAGCTTGTAAGCCCCATCAAAACTGACTAAGTGATTGATTGATTGATTGTCTTTCAATGCCATGCCCAATGAGTTGCAGAAACCAGAGCACCAGGAGTAAACCACTAACCTTTGGCAAGTTACTAATTTTCCCACAAGTGCCAAGTGCTCTTCAGCGAAGAGCTATACACAAGCATAGTCTCACTAAAGTCCCACAAACAGTGACACTTTTGATGGATACCTAGACTAAATATAAGACTTGTTAAACACAAAGAACTTGTTTTTCATAGTACACACATGGCTGATATTCATTTGCTCCATTATTCCTAGTTCCGAGCACCCGGGCTTCCTGGCAAGGAGCAGGAGGTGATAAATAACATGGAGGCGAATGAGCGATTTCTGCCCATTCCTAAAGTTCAAAGTACTACAAGACACTGAAACTACCATATTTGAAGGCTAGACACATACTGACAACTTTTATACGGAAAATTTCTTACCTAAAAGCAATACTTTTTTTATGATAGAATCTACTTCAATAGAATAATAGCACAGGTGAGAGAATGACATTCACATGAATAATAGCACAGGTGAGAGAATGACATTCACATGAATAATAGCACAGGTGAGAGAATGACATTCACATAAATAATAGCACAGGTGAGAGAATGACATTCACATGAATAATAGCACAGGTGAGAGAATGACATTCACATAAATAATAGCACAGGTGAGAGAATGACATTCACATAAATAATAGCACAGGTGAGAGAATGACATTCACATGAATAATAGCACAGGTGAGAGAATGACATTCACATAAATAATAGCACAGGTGAGAGAATGACATTCACATAAATAATAGCACAGGTGAGAGAATGACATTCACGTCAATAATAGCACAGGTGAGAGAATGACATTCACATGAATAATAGCATAGTTGAGAGAATGACATTCACATGAATAATAGCACAGGTGAGAGAATGACATTCACATGAATAATAGCACAGGTGAGAGAATGACATTCACATAAATAATAGCACAGGTGAGAGAATGACATTTACATAAATAATAGCACAGGTGAGAGAATGACATTCACATAAATAATAGCACAGGTGAGAGAATGACATTCACATAAATAATAGCACAGATGAGAGAATGACATTCACATAAATAATAGCACAGGTGAGAGAATGACATTCACATAAATAATAGCACAGGTGAGAGAATGACATTCACATGAATAATAGCACAGGTGAGAGAATGACATTCACATAAATAATAGCACAGATGAGAGAATGACATTCACATGAATAATAGCACAGGTGAGAGAATGACATTCACATTTTGGGATGCGTGCCACTACACTCGCCACAACACAGTAACCCTGGTCAAATTAGCACACGGTTGTGGTTAGTGGTCAGTGCAGTTTGAGGTTGAAGCTGCTTTTCACAGCCAATAAAACGACAACTTTTCAAAGTAACGCTTTGTACTTGGCCTTTTCAGTTTTTCCTTTGTTTTGGCTATAAGTTACTCTGTATGGCGACAGACTTTCCAATGTAGAATTTCAGAGAAACAGACATTTTATGTAGCACTGATGCTGCCACTGGGTTAAACCACAGGATGTGGAGGGAAAATCAGCGTAAAGCAAGATCTCGCAACATTTCTATTACAGAAAATGGCGGCCATCTGAATTGCTCAAGTGACTTATATACGTGTAATACTCTTATGGATCTATATCACATTCAGTTATATTTATTATATTTTGTGGAGGACTTACCCTTTTAGGAATATCAACTGATGGAAGATGGACATCACTTCCTTTTAATAACTCATGTATGTATACTTTCTTTCCTGAATAAAAAAAACACAAAAAAACAAAAAAAAAAAAAACAAACAAACGAACATGTATTTGAAAATATTTAAACACTATTTGTGTATTCTAGCAGTCCTCAGGTTTCTTCCAATGGCGTATGAATGGAGAAATTCCTAAGCATGGTGTTTATTGCCATTCAATCGATCAATCATTTGAACACGGCATAAATCATTGGTACACCCTCTCCTACCCCACAAGACTTCTTGTTTTCCCCCCGCCTTTGTAAATTATAGGCCTTCATGCACGTACCTAACTGCTGTCAAAGCAAACCCCAAAATATCCAATAAAAAGCTCAAAGACCAACCAAATAGAAGAGTAATTAACTATGACAATATTCTGGTGATGAAATAAGGACATTTTAGGGGACAAATACCCCCAGTTTTCATATTTTTCTATACTGACATCTACAAATTTAAACGTACGGCTTTATAGATCCCTTATTTCATTACATAAGGAGATGACTCCAAGGAATTTAGCTTACCTACTATAAATGTTCTTCTTGTGAGTAATGAATGATCTCTAAGACATGTACAATTTTTTTTAATCCTTGAAATTCATTCAAGCCCGTTGAGCAGCCCAACAAGACATTTGACCTTACATTATGCTGTGTGTTATTTAGCCTACCTGCGGTAGTCAATGCCTTGGAAAGGTTTCGCACTGTTTTGAAGGGAATTGTTTTCTGCCCACAGCCCTCTTCGTTCAGTATATTTTTAAATGTCATTTTGTCCATATTTGAAATTCTACTATCGTCGACAGCATCTTGGAGGGCTTTGCGAATTGTGTCTGTCAACTTCACTTCTGACTCGCGTGCCATCTTAGCTGAGGATTCCCTGTCACATGTTGAGGGAACCGCGTATGACGCTTCAAGCGAGTCGATTACTTCCAAGGGTGTGTATATATCAAATAAGATATATGTATCCACGTATTTACATTGATATCCTTTTGTAGGTTAAATAAATACAAAAATTTACAATACTAAAACAAAATCTGAAGTTCACTATCGAATGTACCCAAACAGTGTAAACTTACAGATTGTAATGGATGCTTTTCAAACCTTATCATTCTACGGCGATGGACTCTTCCATTTTCGGATACATGTACGTCATACCGACATTATTCAAGATGGCGGGCTGCTGAATTGAAGGCGTGTTGTTGATGATGGAAACCTTCTAAGAAGTCATGGATGAGTTATTTGTTTTCGGTTATGGCTGTAAAATATTTCGCGATGATGAGAAGGCGATGTATATCGAGGAGAAGCGTCACTTGATCCCATGGATGGGCGATGACAAACTGATGATTGACAGGTCGGTGCCCACTTGGACCCGTTGTTTCATGCTCGATTTCATTCGTTTTCGATTTTTTGGACGCGTTTTCTTTGACATGGCTTCATTTTCTAGCACCGAATACCATAGAGGGCAGATGGTCGCAGTTGGTAGACGAAGGTCCGGGCACAAAGGAGTAACATCAGCGGTGGATGACGTAAAAATACATTGATTTCGGGTACAAACTGTTGAAATGGCCACCATGTTGGCTCACCGCCATTGTCCTTTCGACGAGGGGCCCCACACTGGGCATGGCCGTCTTGTCATATTTGTTGATGCTTTTGTTCTTGACTGTCTGTCATGTCCACAACCTTGGTTATGTTAATATTTGTAACGCGTTTAGTAATTGACGATAGCGTCAGTGATTTGCAAATGTAAGAAAGTAAAAGCAGAAGGGCCAAAATGATTTGTCAGTTTCAAATTACAAGCAGCCCCCTCCACCGACCTTATCTGTAGGACATCTTTAGTACAAAAGTAAGGCTAAAGTCACCAGTTTACAGTTCAAAAAGATAATGGAATCCGAATGTCTTTATAATTAGCTGTCACAAATTATGTAAATTAAATGATTTTTAAGAACTAAACAGTTAGTCCTAGAGACTAAAAACTAAAACATTTAGTTTGCCAGTAACCGTGGAAACTTGCCAGAGGTCAGTGATTCACTCCAGGCACCCCAATTTCTGTCACTCATAAAATTTAGAATAATTTTATCAGATGAAAAATTGTTAAGAGCGGCTTTATACACCAATAAAATTAACAAGACAGATCATAATTTTAGACGTTATAAATTAACTCATCATTCATGTGGAACTTTTTGAAATAACATTTTCTTAATATACAGAGTACAGTAAGTTAGGGAGAACAGATTTGAATCACTCAGTAAACATTTTGGTTTGTCCTTTTCAGGTATGATGGGCGTGGTCATCTTTATGATTTAAACAAATACGACGCCAGCAATGTTACCCATGAACCGTGGATGCAGATGGAATCAGAGCGTGCGCTTGAGGCAGCATGTGACGAGGAACGCTACTTGGAGCTTCACGTGGATTTGGCAGAGCAAGCCGTGTATGAAGGTACGCATGATCTAAAGGTGTACCGCAGGTTATGCTGTGCCTCTAAGATGCCTTTTATGCAGAACTCTTTTCAGCAGGCCTTAAAACCACTGGATTGGAAAAAATAGTTAGAAGATGATCAGCCTGGAAGTATGAGCCAAGCATTGGAAGATGACTTAATGTAAAACAGAACTGAAGGACGACTTAACTGGCAAATTCGGTCAGGAGCCACTCGCATTAACAGTCCACTGCCACAAACAGAACAGTGGGGAGTTGAGCTTGACACAAAAGTATGATCATAAGAAACTTGGTTATCTGGAAGGTAGGTATGATATATTTCATGGAACGCAGGAACAAAAATGTTGCAGTAAGTGAAGTAAGCATCATAATCTGTCCATGCTGAAACCTGGGCAGATTGTGTTGGGAAATATGCCAAAATATGCTGTTATTTTGTGCTTTTTCTATGGTACTGAATGATTTTCATCAGGTTTTGGCTTTGACAACATTTCTTACTTGTAACTATAATTACACTGTTTTGTCCTGTATTTTCTTTGTTTAGGGCAATTCACCTTGTTCTTAAGTGTTATGAACCTGTTGATGATACATATATTTGATGTTGTCACTATTCTTTGTTTTTCTTTATGACAGCTGAGAAATGTTACATATCCAGTTGCTGTTACCAGATGTTTCATCTTATCAACAGTGAATATACATGTATTTATTTTACACAGTAGATGTATGCGTTGACTCTTTTAAGCTTATTTCCTTATTTATACCAAAAGATTACTGCTCCGGACGTTTCTGGCTACACCTGTTGGAAGAGTTCACCCTGGACACAAGAGAGCTCCTCCAAGGGCAGTAAATGTGTGTAGGCTTACTTTAACATGCAAGTGTGTTCATATTTGCAGGCAAAGGCTTGTGGCTGTATAATTGGGCTATTGAGATGTGAGGCAACACTTGAGAAATATGCAAAAATTATGTTTGTAAGTCTGAGAATGCCTGGTACCATGGCAACTGCCTGCCACCCACTGGGGTGATGTTAGGTGGTTGTTGAGTATTCACTATGGTAGTTTTCTTTTCGTAGAGCGTGACAGTACAACATATTGTAATTACTACTGATGTACTCACCAAATAGTTTTATTATGTCATATTATTAAAATTTTGACATTCATTAAAGTTGTATTATACACACTCAAGATCTTGTGAGAGAATTTTTCCGTTGACATATATATTTTGCATGAGGAATGTAATGCTATCTTTGTAATTTATGTTTGACTATGACATGATTGACAGTTTTCCGTAAGATACAGGTGAACATGTATGAGAGTATTGGAACAGCTGAATTATTTCATAGGAACTTTGTTACAGTCTTATTAGATTTTTTTGTCTCAGACATGAATAAAATGCTCATTTTAGCAATGAAGTGCAGTCAGTGTGAGATTACATTGTAAACAATAGTCCAGTGAAATATATCATCGGCTGGAATGAGTGGGTAAGTTAAGGGGCATAACTCTGGACACAGGACTGAAGTATGGTCTTTGTTTGTCTGTTGTTGAACAGAGGAGGAGTGGAAGCGCTACTATGAGTCTCTGGGAGGTGACAGCTACAAAGCCATGGGATTTAACTACGACTATGATGGGACTGGTGCCCATGGAATGCCCCCAGGCTATGGTAGGAACTCTTGTCTTCAGGCTTCGTATTTTTGGGACAACCGGGCTGCTAGCACAGTTAGTAGAGCATCCGCTTCAGGAGCAGTAGATCCTGGGTCAGTCCTGGGTCGAGTCACACCTATGACTAAAAGAGGAAGTTGCAGCTTCCTGGCTGGGCGTTCAGCATGTAGGGGATTGTGCAGCTACATGAACTGGTTGACCCGTATCAGTAGAATGGCTTGGGCGGGGCAGTTTACTTGCCTTCAGTAAGGCGTCTCGGTGAAGCAGCACTAGACAAAAGAGCGGTGGAAATCCGTCCTGCAACAAGGAGGCACATTATATGCACTCTAAGGATTCGTTCGTCGTCATATGACTGAAAATTGTTAAGTATGACGTTAAACCCCAAGCACTCACTCACTCATTATTATGAAAATGACACTCAAAATGATTTGTTTAGGTCATTAAAGATGCAAGCTTCATAAATCAGTACAAGTTAGTCCTTTACTTTCTATAGTTCTCTCAGATTGTTGCAAAATATTGAGTACAGAGGTTGTTGAAAAAGTTTAAGAAATAGGGTAATCATTTATTTGAAAAACGTAAAGATTTGGCATTAAGAGTTTCATTTTAAGCCCTTTATGTGCTTTTGAAAGTTATGCAGTAGTACCTGGCAAACCTCCTAGCAAATGTCCAGTTATTAGGTAGGAAGTAAGGTTCATACAAATCCATTGTGCACAACATACAAAAACCATTCCTCAGATTTTGATTTAATTCATTCTGACGTTGCTTCAACATGGCAGCATTCGACTTTAGTTAAAGGTACAAACAAAATATGATCATTTTCACTAAACCCAATCAATCAAGAACATAATTCAGTAGATCATTTTATCCTTTTTAATTAGTTTTATATATTTTATATACCAGCCAGTGTTAAAGTTGGCAGACTAACCCTACCATTGTGTAAGGCGACAGTGTCATGTTGTAAAGAGACATCAGCCTGTTATCATAATGTCGGATCTGGAAACCTGCATATGTTGAGCAGTTATACCGTTTGTGTACATAAATGTATGTTTTGTTTGTTTACAGATCAAGAAGTGGAAGACACTTTTGTTCCTCCTGCAGAACTAGCCATTCCTGACAACATGGAAATAGTGAGTACCAAACTGACTGCAGTATTTATTTAGGTGTAATTGATTAGTGTTCATTGCCTTATTGAAGATTTTCTTCACTCATATCAGAATGAATTTATAAATAGAGAGAATTAGAGTAAACCATCGCCCTTCTGCTCATACCTAACAAGTCTGTCAATACCTCAGACAAGCTGGATTCACGATTGACTGACCAAAGCCGCAATAACAAGTAGCCAAAAAGAACTACCAAGGGAATCACTTTGACTGTTAGCTCTACCTGAAAATACAGAGTTCTCTTGAAATTGGAGGTAAATCTGGTGTGTCTCTATCACATTATCGAATCAACTTGCCCCACTAAAAGCCCTAGTTTGCCCTTTTTTTTAAAGAGTGCACAATCTTGCCAATGTGTCACATCTAAAATTAGACCCATGCCACCTCAGGCTGATATGTTTTGAGTGGGGTCAAGGTCAACGTAGGAAACTTGCATGTTATTTGATCGACTTGTATTCATGTTAGCTTTCTACATATGTTTGTTGCCTAATTGCTTGGGCTACCTGCTGAAGTATAAAACTTTACCCACCTGTGACCCACTTTTCGGCCATATTAGAGGAGTATGGAAATCTGAAAAAAAACTTCTCCAGAACCGCTGATCCGATTGCATTGAAAATTGATATGCATGTACATGACTACTGGGGGTGTCAGGATTGATAATTTTGTGCAAATCGGTCAAGAAATGTGGAAGCTCACCATTTGTTGTTGGTCATGTGATGACGTGAATGAATTTTGAAAAAACAAGATAGCAAATGATTTTAAATAAACATGAAATTATTAGGCACCAGACTAGCAACTTGGGCTTCAAATCCAGTCTACTCCTTATCATTCTTACCAAATTCATTTTGGATTTAAGTATGGACACTATGGTGCATTTGTGTGACATTGTGATTCTGGGTATTGCTGAAATAGTTTTGTTTTTGTTGAAAATAGGAGATGTTTCCAGAAGGTACATACAATTCTCTTGTTTCGGAGAGTTTATTGGCTATTACGGAATACGTCTATTTTTTGGCTTGTATTAGACAAACCTAGGGTCCTTTTAGAACAGAATAGAACTAATAGATTTGAATGGTCTGTGGTGGAGAAAGTGGAGAGTTTTAGAAAGTGGAAGCTAAAAGCTGTGTATACAGACATATGCTTGGAAGTTGTATTTCTGCATGCAGTTCTAGTTAGTTTTATTTTGGTTTGTGTAAACACCAATCAACCACCCTCTTAGGCGGCTTTCTCAGAATACCTGGGCCTCGGGGTGGGGATATTTTTAGAGTGTCCGAAATTCTAGAAGAATTATGATATGGGCACATATGAACTTTACAGAACTATAATAACTTTTTTCAGATCAGCTGATATTTGTTTAATATGGAAAATCTGGCTCTATGTTTGCGGTCGAGTTTGTTGAGGATTTTGGGTATATTTTATGTTAATTGTCAAGTTACTTGATGCAAGCGACTAATATGCCATTTGCAGCCTCGTAGTGACAAGGAGAATGTGATCATAGAGAAGACAGCAAAGTTCATCGCAGAACATGGAGCCCAGATGGAAATCATGATCAAAGCCAAGCAGAAAGACAACCCTCAGTTTGAGTTCATGGAGCATGACCATCCCATTAACTTGTACTTCAAACACATGGTGAAAATGATCAAGACAGGAAAGTATAACCCTGTCCAGGCCCCGAAACCCAACCCTCCGGAGAAGCAAGACAGTAAGTAGTATACGCAAACCTCAATACCATTTCTTCATTAGATTCCAGCATGTTATGTTAAATTGACCTAACTCGGCTGACCATCCAAATAGGGCCTTAAAGTGTTTATTGGGTGTTCGGTATTCTCTCTATGTTAAATTTTTTAAAATTTATCTTTTTTATTGTCTAGAAAAAAAGAAAAATTCCTTACCAAGCAACCTTCCATTTTATCATAGAAAGCTTAGAAAACAGTAAACATTATGTTAAACTAATCTTCATGTATTAATGTCAAACTAATGTACAAGATATGTTACACCCAGTTGATGCATTTTTGACATATTCATTCAGCTCTGTGTCACATTGCTTTCCCCGGCGCTCTTGCCAACCAGAAAGTGCTCTCCTCCTCCGGATTTCCAGATTTTATATGATTCACACAACAGTGTACACATTCAGTTAACACATTAGTGTTACATGAAGTTCTGTTTGTCCTATCCAGGCTCATACGATGATAATGATGAAGAACACCATGGCTACCTTCATCCTAGCTTGATGTCTTCCATAACCATGGTAAGAACTACAGTATCATCTTTGTTTAGGGGACTGTAAGTTAACACCTCTTCTGTTACTCCGTCCGTCTGTTTGTCTGTCCCCCCACCCCCACCTGAAAAAATGTGAATGTTTTTGGCGACAAATTTATTTACTTAAGAAAAAATACAAAGGTTATAGAAAATCTACCATGAGAGGTTTCTGGGGTTTTTAGCAGATTTTTGCAATGTTTCTTAAAAATTATCTACTTTTTAGATAGTAGAAAGTTACCTCCCATGAAAAATTTAAACTTGACCACTTAATAAACTATTTCTTTTGGATTCAAAGTAAATTAAATGTTTCAGAGTATGTGCCGTTGGATAAATGTGTATGCGGTCTGGTTTTCTACTGTCAGACTGTGTTACTCCAGTGTAATGATCAGAATGTTGCATTTAGATAAATTGAATGTACAAATTAATTTCGTAACAAATTTTTCTGACCGAGGAAATTGCAGTTTACTAGGATCCTACGGATAGGTTTAAAAAAGGATTGATTTTTTTCCCCTAAAAACAAAACATGCTGCCAAGCATTCGTCCATTATTTTGAGGGTGATTTTTGCTAAATGTAACTTTTGATGTACTCCAGATATAGCTGGAAAAGACCAAACTGATTCTAGTAGCTACACCAAGGCAGAAAAAATGAATTACAGAAGGAGACCTAAGGAAGTATGGCTAAAGAAAAATAGCATTCACTTCAAAATCTGATCAGTGGCTAAAGTGACTGGCTAAAAAAAATACTGACCCAGAGGAAGCGCTGCATAATGATATATAGCGTTCATTTTTGACTGAGCCAAGGCTGGGTCAAAGAATGTATCCCATTACAGACGTGAAGGGCAGATATTTCTTGCAAAAGCAAGCGTACTGTTCAGTATACATGCATGCAAATTAAAGCATCTATAATTGTAGTCTATAATTTGCACCATGGTATGTTTAAACTAGCCTTGAAAATGACACAAAACTCCTGGAAAACTTCTTGAATTTCATGTTCATATACTTGTACGAACCCTGTTAGATGATAAGCTTACATTTCCAGACAGCACCCAGCAAACCTGTGCCAAAGCCAGTTGTGCGTGTCCACGAAACCCCCTACGGAGATCTTATTAAGTCTGTTACAAAGAGCATGAGGAACGATGTGCAGCAGAATTCTGAGTAAGACCAGTAGACCTTTTGAAGCTTGTTTTATGAACATTTTTTTTTTTAAGCAAACAAGACTACACATGACATTAACATATGGCCTCTCTGAAGCTTGCTTTCTCCTGTGAGTTACTATTCGTCGCTGAGACAGATTTAAAGTTGGCTGAAATGAAACACGGACCTTGTTGTAAGAAAGTGTAAGTCCATTAGAGGATGGAAGTAAATGGTTCGTTGTTTTCCTACGAGATAAAATATGGCAAAGTTAAATTGAACTGTTAAAAAGTACTGTTAGCCCATAGAAGAGGATTTTATTCTCCTGATTTATAGACTGGTGTTGTCCTTCTGGTTTTAACGAGTACTTTTTGTGAACAAGCACTACAATGTTTGAATTATGATGTTAAACTGGAAGGGCTGTGTTGACTGCCTTTCTACAGCAATGGTCTCATTGTGGCCATCAAAAGGGTTTTTTTTTTTTTTTTTTAAAGTCAAGTGGGGGAATTTTAAAAATGGGTGGAATTCTTGGAATGCTTTTGTGTCCTGTTATTTAGTGCTTTGCACAGTATTTTGTACACATACATGTGGCTTTGGGCAAGGTTTGCACCTTCAAATTTCAAGTTTGTCAACAAATAATATGGTTTTCTTTTTTAAACTGGTCATGTATTTATGAATCTCTAATGATGTCTATCTGTTTCCCTGACCAGCAGTCAGCCCGAGAACACGACCCCACCCCTGGCTCCCCCACCCCTCCCACCATTCATGGCGCAGGATGTGTACGGCCCCTCTCAGAAGAAACTTCCCCCACCCCCGGGGCTAGAGCCAGTCACCCTGCCCAACCCTGGCTTTCCTCACTCCTCAGATCATGAGGTCTTGTCAGGGCATGAGCAGCAGGGGTTCAGCAAGAAGAACACCAGCAAAAAGCATATGTAAGCAACATTGGAAATGTCTCGAGCAAGAAATGTGTGTACATTTTAATGAGTGCACCTTAGGATTAGAAAGTGTTGTAAAAGAGGCTTCAGGACAGATGAAAGTGGGAGAAATTTATCAAAAAGCACATATCTGAATTCAAGTACAAGAGAAAAAGGATCAGTATTTTCTGTAAATTATTTACATATTGGAGTGTATATACATTTACAGTTTTGTGTACACTTCACTGTTGGGGATGCATGTTTTTGAGGGACCATACACTCTCCTCCGTGTATAGCTATAAAACCAAACAGGACAATAGCTTTGAGCTCATTTTTTTAATTTTTTTTTATTTTATAAACGGGAATGAGAGATGTGAAATAGCAGCCAATTTAAAAACATGCTTTTCAGGTCCATGCACAGGAAATACTTTGTTACATAAATTTGAATTCAGGTCTCACTCTTTTGTGTATTTTTTGCAGACAAGGGGAGATAACTGTGATGGGCCCTCAGATTGTCCCTCCTGCTCCAGACATTCAGCCAATCATTGACAGGATGGCTCTGTACGTGGCCAAGAATGGCGTGGACTTTGAGACGGTGGTCAAGAGCAAAAATGACACTCGTTTTGATTTTCTCAACCCTGGGCACATGCACTACGCTTACTACGACTTCAGGAAACGACTACATTTGGAGGTTAGTGATGTCTTAATTTCACAACTTGGTTCTGGTTTCATGAACTAAGAATGGTTATAAAGCAATTCTTTACTATTTTGAAAAAAACACAGACCTTGCTATAAGAATAGCATCTATGTAACTCTTCTGTTCTCTCTGTCTGTGAGTCAGTAAGTGGCCAACAGCGCCTTTTAGGTCATTTGGTTATACTTTTAGCACATTGGAGATCACCAGTATAACACTCTACTATATTGTGTGAATGTTTGGAACAGTTTTGTCAGATACTAATGTAAACCTCTGCACAGTCTGAGGTTGATTCTAGACACTCTGGTTTCCTCCACCCAAAACATGATCACCCCATCACATAAGTGAAAATTTTTTGAGCAGGATGTTAAACACCAGTCTGTCAATCAGTCGATCCATGACATGAATGATATATTCATTAGTATAGAATGTTAAATAATACATCAATCAGTCATTTAACAAAAAAAAAAAAAAGTGTGCTTCACTCTGGAACTAGATATTGTTAATAAGTTACTCATAATTATGACAAATCTTTCTGTTCTTTAAGGAATTAGAACAAGAAAAATCAGAAGATGATGATCGACAAAACTCCAGCAAAGGTGTGTGATGTATCGCTTTTTGTATATAGTTAAGAATACGGTTAAGAATCATGTCACATTGCAAAGTTGTGATGTCACATTGCAAAGTTGTGACGTTGCACTGTTGATGACAAAGTATGGTTGCTCGGTACAGTTAAATCTTAGCCAATCTTAAACTACTAAAAAATAATGCAAATGCCATTATCTGTGTATTCTAAATTTTATTCTGTTTAAAAGTTTAAGTAGCTCAAATTGTGTGTTAAGTGCTAAAAAAAAAATAAAACCCAGTGTTTTGGCAGTTAAAAACTGAGAAAAATTATATATATATAAAACATCACATCCTGTACAAGAAGAAAAAAATCAACCTTTTAATTGAAATCTTGATTAAGTCATTGAAATTAATTGAAGGTAAAAAGAAAATATTGAAGTAATGTAAATATTACCAATATTTTTGTGTACCTAGGTGTGAGTTTCAAGTTGAAAACGAAAGAACAAGAGAACACACAGCTGGATAAACGGAAAGCTTTTGACTATGAGAGTACAGACGATGAGGACGAAGAAGGTAAACATATCTCACTATTGAACCACACCTTTCATACCTTAGAATATTAAGTTAACAAGATTCTTGTTTTTAATGACTGGAAGTTAGAAGATGTGGCTTCAATCCCAGCTTCCGACAGGGAATTATTCCCATGTCTGCACTGTTCATGCACGCTGTTGACAGTAAATGATCAACTGGGCCCGAAGGACTGGTGATATTGTTTTACTTAAATTTCAGTAGAGATCACTAGTGAATGGTTTATTGTTCTTTGTGCCAGAAGGTTTATTCTGTGGTTTCATTTATTAAAACTGCTGGCTATTATATAAGTGAACACTCGTGAGTACAGCCTGAAACCCCAAAGAAAGACAAATGTTTAAATAATACATAAGTCATGAGTGAAAGTGTTTGAGTGATAAACCTGGTTTTGTACAGAAAAATTTGGGTCTCTGATATACATAGACTCTCGTGACCTATCTGATATGTAGATCTTCAGTTTGTAAGAAGTCGGTTGACAATTCAGGACTAGCTGCTTTTGTATTTAGACATTATTCACTTTTGTCATTATCCAGTTTTGTCATTATCCACTTTTGTCATGATATGGCTGAGGTATTGCTGAAGTGGAGTTAAGCCATAATTATCCCTTCATTCATGTTCTCTACAGATAAAAAGGTGAAGGAAGGCCATCAGTCCCCGTCAGAGCCTCGTGACCCAGTCGTCCCCACAGAGAAACCTAACCAAACTACCCAGGAAGACATAGAGAAAAAGAAAGGTGAGTTATGTCACCAAGGTAATGTCATAGTTCAGGCAGCTTTTGGTTGAAGAGACTAAAGACTTTTACAGAAGATATGTAAGCCTTGACCAGGGAGATCTGAGGATCAAATTGAAGCCTCACTGATTCAGATGCGGCATTACAAAGTTAGTTTGGAAAGCCTTGGTTTTCTCAGAGGCTTCAAGTTTCTTCCATCCAAAAGTGAATGACTATCACTATGAAAGGAAACAATTTATGAGTACTGGGTACAGCACAGATAAAGTCATTTAGGCCATTCTTTAAATATTCTGTGTTGGACATAGCCCAACCATATCATATTTCTATTCTGAGTATAGAAAAAGATAAGGATTTTAAAGCAATTTACATTGAGAGAGAAATAAAAATAATAAAAAAAAATACTTCCGTCCAAATACCAATATAAACTTCAGGGTAGGAACCTTTTTTGAAGGGTTGTTCAGGTTACACTTATCAAACATATTCTAGGTGATACCCTCTCAGTTTTACCATAGTAGAACTCCAGTATTTCAGCACATTTAATTGTGTTCAAGAAAAGTTTTTAAAATGTGTTTTTGTTTGATGTTGCCATATAAGTACTTCATACAGTAACAGTACTCCCGGCCTATAGAAATTTCTGTATGAAGGAAGAAAATTCTGTTTTGTCAAGCCACATTGAGATAACTTGATTCGGTTGAGTGAGTGATTTTCTCTGATTTGTCTACATCCATAAAACTGAACGCCAACATATACATGTAAGGGAAAAATGTTTTAGTATGGCATTAAAGGAGAAGAAAACATAAAAATGATGCCAAACTTGAAACATGAAACAGCATCAAAACTTATTTTGCAAATATGATCTTTAATATTTTTTTGGATTTTTTTTTTCAAGAGAAAAGGTTATTTGAAAATATTTTTTTATGGTGGGTATTTGGGACCAACTTTTGGTATTTATCGTTGTTGCATAATAATGTTCTAAATAAGGATGTGATGCCTGTCTTATCAATTTATTTGAATGTAAATTTGTTGTTTATATCGAAACATATGCATATTAACCTAAATTATGATAATATTTATGAACATATGAAAAATATAAATATGATCCAAATTGAGGTTTAATACAGTTGTTAGCTGAAAATAACAAATTCTAGTGCAAAAATATTTATTAAACCTGTGTTACATTCTCATGTATGACATTATTAAACAAAGACTATAAATACCAAAGAGTGATCCCAAATACCCACCATACAAAAATTATTATCAAGTGTCTTTTTCTCCGTAAGGAAAAAGCAGAAAAAATATTGAAGACCACATTAAGGTATAACTTTTCGCACTCTTTCATCTGAACATTATGTCATTTTTATGTTTTCTCCACCTTGAACAACGATCATATAAATAAATAGATAAATTTGCTACTCTAGCATTTATTTTCAGAATTCAGAAGGCAGTGATTTACATGTATTCCTTATTTTTTCAGCGGAGGAGAAGTTAAAGGATCGCCTGGCACTTGCTGCACGAGAGAAACTGGCTCAGGCGAGTAAGGAAGAACAGATCAAGGCTGAGAGGAAGAGGAAGGCTGCCATGTTTATTACGCTACTGAAGTCTGGGAACCAGGCAGCTGGGGCAACAGACGACAGTAAGTGATAGAATTTGACCCAAAGTCTCACCAATGTGTGTGACACTTATACATTGTTTGATAAACTATGACAAGTTGAACAAGCATCAAACATGACAATATGTAACAAACAAACAAACAAACATATAACTTAAGAAACTATAAGTATATATGGTATGGACATGAAAAAAATTTGTTCATTGAATCAGGTGTGGATTTTCATTAAAAAAAAAAAAAGAGTTCATAATTGACAGCTCCGATGAGGTCTGTACAGCGATTGTTTGTGGTTGGACCTTCAGGCCCTACACGTGGTAATACGTACAGTGCAGATGATATTTGGATATAACACAGGAATGACTGGCTTGTATTCAGCATTTCCCTTTTCATGTGTTGCAGAACCTGACGTGACTGTGGGAGATGCTGGTAGCGGACCTCCCTCTAGAACCTCCTCTCGACCTTGCACTCCGTATGACCTGCTGTCTGGGAAGACTTCCCCTGACCGTCCAGTCTCTCCGGGTGAGACCACAGCTCCACCCCCTACCTCAGAAAACCAGACAGCCAAAGCGAAAGGGTCACTGCCGCGTGCATATTATGGGATTCCGGCCTCAATGCGACGCTTCCCACGCTCCCCCACACCACCATCCTCATACAGTAGAGGCTGGAGGTAAGACAACCCGATCTCACTGTTCCACAGGTCATCATTCCTTCAGGCAACTTTGCTGGGTTATTCAAGCTCAATTCACCATAGCTATTCACCTTTGACCTATGAGGTTGTGTTTTCCAAAATCCAGCCCTTGCTTTAACAAGGCCATACTGGAAATTTAATTTCAAAAAAAGTGATCAGTGCAAATCCAAATTTTTGCTATTATTTTATAACAGCTTAATTAATTTCATTTAACAAAATACCACCTCACCTGTGACTGCGTTACTATTCAAAATCGGTGGCTCAGTTGGTTAACGCGCCAGCACAGCCTAATGACCCAGGAACATCTCACCAATGAGGTCGCTGTGAGTTGAAGTCCAGCTCATGCTGGCTTCCTTTTCGACTGTACGTGGGAAGGTCTGCCAGCAACCTGTGGATGGTTTCCTCCCATCATAATGCTGGGTGCTGTCGTATAAATGAAATATTCTTGAGTACAGCGTAAATCACCAATCAAATAAATAAACTAATCAAAATCAGTAATAAAGTTGATAAAATTTGTAAAGCAGGTTGCATCATAATTGTTTGAAACATTAGAATCATTTTGATAAATTCTTGGGACATACGGAAAATTTGATTGATCAACTTGCCCAAAGTCTGTGGTATAGTAATGACGTTTACGACCAAACAGCTCTTTAAACTGGTTGATCCCCCAATCGGTTTGTCAATTTTTGATATTGTATATTTTATTATGTGCCAATCTCATAATGAGGGGCTTGGATGAAAGGTGACACAAATTCCTGTTGGGGAGGTGAGGGGGATAGCGCAGCTTCTCTGAATTTGCACTTATTTAGTGATATCTGATGAAGATCAGGGGTATTATGTGGGGTGCACCTGTTTTCCTTTTCACCTGTTAAGCTTGACCAAAGTGTTATAATTCTGGAGGACAGGGTCAAATCAGAGTTACTTAAATATAAAAATAATTGTTTTTTTTCTGTTGTCATGGGAACAAGTATAGTATAATGAGAAATCATTTTTGGACAAACTCTGACTGCATAACAGTATATTTGCTTATGTCATCGCTTTACAGTTGTTGCTGTTTATAGGTGACTCTATCATGACATGTCTCTGTTAAACAGGTCCCGTTCCCGGTCACGCTCGCCTAGGCGTTTCCCTCGGGGGTCCAGTCCTATGCGCTGGTCAGACAGATCCCCGCGACGCTTTGACCGATCCAGCACCTCGAGACGCGCATCACCGTCTCCCCCAAGATCATTCTCTGGGCGTTCCAAATCTCCCGGCTTTGACAGAAGGAAAGCGAGGTCAAAACGAAGCAGGTCAAGATCACCAAAGCGTTCCAAACGTTCACCATCACATTCCAAGTCGAAGAAGAAAAAACACAAGAAATCTCGCTCAAAATCCAGGTTGGTTTGAAATCTCGCTCAAGATTCAGGTTGGTTTGAAATCTCGCTCAAGATCCCGGTTGATGGAACATTCTGTAGCAGATGGGAAGATTTTGTTCTACCTGCACCGTGTCTCCTCTATGCCAAAGTACTACATCTGCAGAAAGGATCCATGATTTCACTTATCACCCATTTTATGTGATAGTTAAAGAGCTACTACAGTTCTGACAGAATGGTAGATTGAATTTTGAAAGTGGTATAAAGAATGCCCCAGAGCCAGTGTGTGTATATGTATGTTCACATGAAAAGCCCAGTTTCCGGATTATTGTTGAGACCATGTATAAGAAAAACAAGAAAACTTACTAACTTTTCTACATTGGCGTAATTCGAGTTGCAGTTTCTCATAAGGGAGACTGACAGTTTTGTTCAAAACAAATTTATTTGCATAACACATTTAAAGTGTTCTTATAAACAGTCTTTGGTAGCTTCTGTACAGTTCACCTGATGTGAGATAAGACGAGCTTGTATCATTGGTACAGCATGATATTTGGCTTTCCCTCACTGCAGGTTGATTTTGTGTGTTCTAGCATGACATAATATCTTTGAGGCAAAATCACAGAATTATTTTGTTACTGTGTGATGCTTACAAAAGGCATTGATATCCTGCAAATGAGTAATAAAGTATGAAAGCAGGGAAGATTATTTCCATCCTTAAGAGAACGGTCTTATTGAAAGGTTGTGGAAGTTAGCTGTAATCTGACAGTCAGACCAGAGACTGTTATGTGTTGGGATTTGTGTGGTGTTTGTTGAAGGTATTTGCCTCCATACAATATCACACAAACATTAAGCACTGGTATAAATAGTTATAAACCTCAAATGTGACATGGTTCGGCAGTGAAACTTACTTGCCGATTGTCATTGGTGTTTCTTGCACTTGCAAACGAGAACACTTTTTCAATACAGGGTTAGTTTCCAGTCAAATAAACAGTTAAATATAATTTTTAGTTTTATTTCCTCAGGTCTCCGCGTAGGAAGACAAAATCCAAAGAGAGTAGTCATGGAGATGCAAAATCTAAAGATCCAGTGACAGTCATAGATCTGGAGCCAGTGAACAAGGGGAGTAACTCAGCATGTGATGACAACAGCAGGGGGAGTAATGGTGTCCGACACACTAACAGGTACAGTGCTTCCCATGTAGTAGACTGCACCATGATGCAGCTGTAAAGTAATACAGTGTGTGGGGTAAGGAAGTAATTCTTGTCAGATAGACATCATCACAAAGTAGCTCTTACCCTTTAGTAACACAACCGTTACGAAATAAAAATTGAATAATTGAATTTTTCATTTAGCTTTAAAATTTGAAGATATGTATCAAGGAAGTTAAGCTCATTATTTCTGTGTGCAAAATGGTTTTCGTATCAGAAAAACTACAAAGTCGACTCAAAATTCTTCATTACCTCTGTGAAACAAAAGTTGACTCACTTGCTGGATCCCGCTGGCTGAATTTTGTTTTAGTCAGCTCAGCTTACATATGATCTACAGTTTCATGTCAACACAGCCAAATTAAGTGAAACTTTATATATGGCGCCCTTGCTGAGTGGTTGAGACAAAATTACATTGACTGACCTTTGAACTATTGTCGCTTTTGCCTAGTCTATATTATGATCATCTGTTCTTGAAGCTTTAATGTTTCTAAACCTGCTGAGCATCGGTAATATTGACCTTTATTGGCCACTTAATAATGCAGTTTTTGGGGGTGAATTTTAAGGTAATTGGAGTAAAGATTGATGTCCTAAACCCTACTCTTAAGCTTCATCATAGTATTGATGGTGTTTTGTTTCAGTTTAGCGGACTGTACAAGCTATGAACAAGTTCTGACTGCAGCATCAATGATAAGAGGAGGCAATGTTTCAGCTAAAGTGGATACAAGCCGACCATTTTCCCAGGTGTCTGACGTAAGTGCAGACAGTTTGAGCAGTAGAAAAAGATGGGGGTAGAGGGCTGTGTCTTGTTGATAACTGGGTTATGTCACCAGTAAATAATGGCATTTCTATTAATGAATGTGTATACGGCATCTTTATAACTGAATTAAATGCTTGTTTAATAAACTTTACTAGCCCAACCAAAATTTCACTGGCCATGTGGACCAGTGGACTGGTTTTAATTTTGAGGCCTGCAAATTGTGACGAAAGGAAAAAAAAACAGTATTTAGCTTTGTAGTTTTCCTTTTTTGTATCGTTCTAATTATTCTTTGTCCTGCTTTTGGAAATATTTTACACATATCATGTGTGTTGCTTCTACTTCAGTGATGATCTTTTGCATAAGTTATGGTCTTCTATACACACCTAAAATAACACCATTAGTAACCAGTATGGCTTTGTACATATTTGTCACATAGTTAACCATGTGTGGTGAAGTGTGTCAGTAACATACATGTATAACAGATGTGACCAGGTGTAAAATGTTGCATGTTACAAAAATGACAAATCAAATTTTGCTCTGTGATGCAGGGGAAAAAAACGAAGGTTTGTTGTATTGTCTATAAACATTTTCTTTTGGGAGCTAGGACAAGTTTTGTTTGGGGCTAGGACAAGTTCTGTTGGGGGTAGGACAAGTTCTGTTGGGCTGGGCTAGGACAAGTTCTGTTGGGCAGAGCAAGGACAGGTTCTGTTGGGCTGGGCTAGGACAGGTTCTGTTGGGCCGGGCTAGCACAAGTTCTGTTGTGCTGTGTTTTCTTTGCTCTGAACTAAAATATGTGCCTTATCTTTCTAGGAGAAGATTTCCAAAGTGAAAGCCATGTTAAAAGCCAGCAGGAAAGCCATTCTGAAGGAGGAGGGCGTTGACCTGGACTTATGACCTTGACCTCCAGTGTCAGGGCAGCGTGATCATTCAGTCATGAACTCTGACCTGTTCAAAATTAGAATAAATGTGTACAAAATTGCAAGTGTTTTAAAGTTTTCAAAAATTTAGAAGAAAAAGGTAGTACATGTATGTGAAGTGCTAGATCTCAGTCAGTCATCAATTACTGGGGGGGGGGGGGGTGCAACTGTGCAATTGAGGTCTACATTTTGGATCACACGTGTCAATCCCTCTATTCTGACCCAACGATTGCTAGTCTACTTGTGAGTTGACAATCAATTTTGCTAATGTAAACCTCAGTTAATATTTATGTATATGTTTTATCTGTAGGAATGTATAAAGATTGAATTTTGTTTTTCAACCACAAGAATTAGCATAAATGCTGTGGTGTCATCTGCTGTTTTTTGAATTTCGAAATTTGTGGGGGGGTGGGGGGGGCGAACGGGGAAAAGTTTTTGGTGGGGAGGGGGAGGGGTGGATTGACAGTTACGGAATAACACTTTATGCTTTGTTATTGTCAGATGTCCTCAGCAAGAAATCAGAGTACAATTCATGCCTTTTTCGTTCCCGTGGAAATGAAGGTTAATTACAGATACATCAATATTTTCAAATTAGTGCGACGTAATGTCAAAGCCAGATTTGAAAAGCCATTTCTGTAGATGTCTGCAGATAAGTGCTGCACACACCATTACTTTCAATTTCGATCATGGCTTTAATTCTGGGGGCTGGGGGCTTGGTACCTGGTACAGATGGTTGGTTTACTCTGGTTTCCTGATTCCATTATCATGAGAGCGGTGTATAAGCGATAACACACCTAAGGGATATCACCTTTATTATGTTAAACGTATTATTTAGTTCATTGCTTGTTCAAAAAACAGGGTATTCATACAACTTGTCCTGACATCACAAAATAACTTATAGCTTGTCCAACTGTTCCAGATTTCAGTCTTCCTCACATCCACACTAGCGTCTGCTGTTCCCTGTTAGGACTTTGTGTGGCAGGACCATTTGATTATCTGCAGCATTAGAAAGTTCTGACCCTTAAGCAATAACTCGCTCACTTGTTCGCACAATGGCTCCTCCTGTTACTTCCTAAGACGTGGAATTCCAGTAAATTTGTCTTGATTGTGATATTCGTTTGGTAGGGTATATAAGCATCACTGTTATCCATGTCTTTAAATGCATATAAATTTTTGATACAGGCCTTACTGTCTCTTTTGTATTCAGTTGGTGACATTCTGTTCTATCCTATCTTTGTCATCATGACTTTTGTCCATGCTGGCTTCCTCTCCGGCCGTAAGTGGGAAGGTCTGGCAGCAACCTGCGAATGGTCATGGGTTTCCCCTGGGGTCTGCCCGGTTGTCAGAAAAATTAATTCCCGTTTGATAACACTCAAAATATAAATTGAAAGACAAATTCCAAAAGCTGTTCCATAACAAGTTTAGTCAGTTTTCCTGTTTTGATCTCATTTTATCCATGACATTACCGCCACTTGTGTGCCTATGTTTTTCAACTGCAGCAAGAAATGTGTGGAAGTCAATGGATTCCACTGATAAAATAAAACGCCATTTCCTTTTTCATGTAATGCAAGTATCACACTGTCACAGCATGAGGTTACCATTAACTGACAGGTACGTGCTGATGGATTCTTCCATACTGTCATGACTGGTACATACATGTAGCCGTTCTTCTGTCATTTTTGGGATTGTAAAAACACCTTTTCACTGAATGAAAGAATTGAAGAAAGTGTTTAATGCACTGTGTTCATAGTGTACATGTTGGGTCTTACTCTTAGACATTATTTAACTGCTATGCAGTTTGTTTTGTGCAAAATGAACATATTTTTTCCAAGTGAAATGTAGAATAAAGAATAAGAAAACCCTACCACATGCCCTTTCAGTTTCTTCATGTGAACTGCACAATCTGCCATGTCTGTCCTCGAGTGCTGTATTGAAAAAGCCTCAAATAGTAACGATCTCCCTAATGTCATTATACTGGCTCAGGTGTCATGCCTGGTGTCTACAGCATGGTGTGCCGATAAGGCAATATAATACCAAATACTGATGTCCCTAATGTCATTATACTGGCCCAGGTGTCATGCCTGGTGTCTACAGCATGGTGTGCCAATAAGGCAATATAATACCAAATACTGATGTCCCTAATGTCATTATACTGGCTCAGGTGTCATGCCTGGTGTCTACAGCATGGTGTGCCGATAAGGCAATATAATACCAAATACTGATGTCCCTAATGTCATTATACTGGCTCAGGTGTCATGCCTGGTGTCTATAGCATGGTGTGCCGATAAGGCAATATAACACCAAATACTGATGTCCCTAATGTCATTATACTGGCTCAGGTGTCATGCCTGGTGTCTACAGCATGGTGTGCCGATAAGGCAATGTAACACCAAATACTGATGTCCCTAATGTCATTATACTGGCTCAGGTGTCATGCCTGGTGTCTACAGCATGGTGCGCCAATAAGGCAATATAACACCGAATACTGATGTCCCTAATGTCATTATACTGGCTCAGGTGTCATGCCTGGTGCCTGCAGCATGGTGTGCCAATAAGGCAATATAATACCAAATACTAATGTCCCTAATGTCATTATACTGGCTCAGGTGTCATGCCTGGTGTCTACAGCATGGTTTGCCAATAAGGCAATATAATACCAAATACTGATGTCCCTAATGTCATTATACTGGCTCATGTGTCATGTCTGGTTTCTACAGCATGGTGTGCCAATAAGGCAATATAATACCAAATACTGATGTCCCTAATGTCATTATACTGGCTCAGGTGTCATGCCTGGTGTCTACAGCATGGTGTACCAATAAGGCAATATAATACCAAATACTGATGTCCCTAATGGCATTATACTGGCTCAGGTGTTGTGCCTGGTGTCTACAGCATGGTGTGCCGATAAGGCAATATAATACCAAATACTGATGTCCCTAATGTCATTATACTGGCTCAGATGTCATGCCTGGTGTCTACAGCATGGTGTGCCGATAAGGCAATATAATACCAAATACTGATGTCCCTAATGTCATTATACTGGCTCAGGTGTCATGCCTGGTGTCTACAGCATGGTGTACCGATAAGGCAATATAATACCAAATACTGATGTCCCTAATGTCATTATACTGACTCAGGTGTCATGCCTGGTGTCTACAGCATGGTGTGCCGATAAGGCAATATAACACCAAATACTGATGTCCCTAATGTCATTATACTGGCTCAGGTGTCATGCCTGGTGTCTACAGCATGGTGCGCCAATAAGGCAATATAATACCAAATACTGATGTCCCTAATGTCATTATACTGGCTCAGGTGTCATGCCTGGTGTCTACAGCATGGTGTCTCAAAAGGCAATATAATACCAAATACTGATGTCGTTAATGTCATTATACTGGCTCAGGTGTCATGCCTGGTGTCTACATCATGGTGTGCCAAAAAAGCAATATAATACCAAATACTGATGTCCCTAATGTCATTATACTGGCCCAGGTGTCATGTCTGGTGTCCACAGCATGGTTTGCCAATAAGGCAATATAATACCAAGCAACAATCTCCCTAATGTCACTGCACTGGCAGAGGCTTCATGTCAGGTATCTACAGCATGTACCTTTGATGATTCTGAAGAAATGCATCATTCACACTCTCATTCAAAAAGAAATGGTAACACTCCCTCCATCCGTCAACTGTGTATCCTACCATTGTGAGACCTGACCATACAAGTCTTTCTATCATCCCAAACTAATTCCTCCCAGCTTTGAAACCTATGTTAAAACACTCTGCTCCCCATCACTCGTTAAGAACAATTTGTCCTTGAGAATGGAATAAACTACCAATCACTCTTCATAGTACAAATTCCGCATCTGTTTTCAATCCAGACTTGAATTACCTTGGAACAATTTAATTAAGGTGTAATTTAGTTCACACATAAAGGTTCATAAGGTTTCTTACGTCTTTTTTGTATTAATGTTTTTTGTTTCCATGTATATCTATATGTGACACACTAAAATATTATCACTGCACACAAATATTCCCTGTGTGCTCCATTAATATTCTACTATCGACGCAACAGAACAAGCTCCCATGAGCTTTATTCCTGTCAGATGTCTTCCACATGTATATCTATGTATTTATTTCATGATTTGCATATACAGGTATGGTGAATAAAATGAAATGAAATGGCGATCCCTTTAGGCAGGAAACACCATCACATATTGATAGCGGACAGAAGCTGAAGCACTTGTTGTCCAGTTTAGTAATGGATTTGAGTTCTCGCTGGCTCCGTCGGCTATGGCCTTGTTCTTGTTGGAGTGTATTGGCATCTGACAAACAATGTGTCAGGCTTCAATCATGCTCTCGAGGGGCCTCCGTGGCTCAGTCGGTTAGCGCGCTAGCGCAGTGTAGTGACCCAGATGCCTCTCACCAATGCGGTCGCTGTGAGTTCAAGAACAGCTCATGCTGGCTTCCTCTCCAGCCGTACGTGGGAAGGTCTGCCAGCAACCTGCGGATGGTCGTGGGTTTCCGCCGGGCTCTGCCCGGTTTCCACCCACCATAATGCTGGCCGCCGTCGTATAAGTGAAATATTCTTGAGTACGGCGTAAAACACCAATCAAAAAAAAAAAAAAAAAAAAAAAAAATCAATCATGCTCTCATCGTTAGGGCATGACGTCAGAATTTTCACTTCCACTAAGGCAATGAGTTTTAAAAATGAAAGAAAACTGGCATTAACAACTAACAAAATCCAAGTCAAAGATGGGGATTGAACTCACACATTTTGTCTCGGCAACTGAAAGACATGTTATTATTACCAAATCACTCCCTGATCTAATAAATAATAGCCTTTTTACTCCTAACACAAATGCTGCATCTAACCTGAGGTTGTAGTTGTATATTCCAAACACTGGCTGTATATGTTAATTTCGCTCTTTAAACTACAGCGTAATAAAAATTACTTCAGTAACAGGAATGGAGTCGCTCACTAGCTGTCAATTACCACTCTTGCATTTATTCATGTATTTATTTATTTTTACGCCGTATTCAAGAATTTTTCACTTAAACAACAGCGGCCAGCATGACGGTGGGAGGAAATCACGCAGAGGCCAGAGAAAACCCCACTACCATCTGCAGGTTTCTGGCAGACCTTCTCACATACCACCGCAAAGAAAGCCAGCGAGTACATTGGTGAGAGGCTTCTGATTTACTGTGCTATTAACACACTCGGCTACACAAGCCTCTCTCCATATTGATGATACACGTATCTACACTTAAGAGTATGGATGTACAGGTTCATATATGTATTGAAGTTCTGGACATTCAAGACAGCCTGTACAGCAATGAAGCACAGAGGAAACCTGTTTGGAAGATGTTCTGCCAGCGTCGGCTGGAGGGGTGGTGCAGCGGAAAGTCACCTTGGATCAATCTGCCATAAAAAAGCTTTCAGTTTGCTACTGTACATTTCCTATGTGTCTACGATTACATTTGACTGATGCCTGTGACGCTACAGTTCTAACTTGTATGCAGGACGCAGAAATAAACAAACCACACAAACTCAAAGCCTGACCACAGTGTCGCCAACAAATACAAATATCCTACTCAACGTTGATTTAATTGAAATCAAGTCGCATTGTTTTTTTTTGTTTTTTTTTTTAACAAAGTAAAAGAGAGTCAATGAAACAAAATCTGCTTTCAATCCTTATTTGTGAGGAATGGCATAAAATTAGTCAATAGACAACACACCCTCCAAATTTGATTCACTGATTTAAACAGTCCTAGGCTCGACTTGCTTGACAATATTTTGAACTCTTTAATACGCGCGATGGCTTGTTCAACATGGACATGATGTTTAGCGATCTTGTTCATTTGAGTCACATCAGAAGCAGACATCTCACTCGTAGATGATGGAGCAATGGGAGGAACATTCAGTTCCAGTCCTAAATTCTGAATTTCTTTTTCTATTGGGAAATCCTTACCTGCCATTATTCCATCTCCTTCCTTCATCACTCCACTTTGCAGCAACTGTTTCAAAATTCGATAGAAGCCACAAAGCTTTACCAAGTCTTTATTTGACATAGAACTGTAGTGAAGCATAGATACAAATGTAATGGCTCCTCTAGGATCCACACCAATGATTCCTTTCAATGTGGTGCAGGTCTTGTCCGAGTAAAACTGACTCTGGCTCTCTGTCCTCACAGTCTGTGGTCTTTGTATTTTGACTTCTGTTACATCAATAATGGACAGAGTGTTTGGAAAGTCCTGCTTAAACTCAGTTGGCATATTTTCAATGATTGTATCCCTGTGAGGCCATATAGATGTGGGCACAGATCCAAACTTATAAAACATGTAATTCATCCAGTCACTGAAAACACCACAGCAGTCTTGTGATGAAGTTCCAAACAATGTTGCCAAATGTCTAAAGTCAAAGTCTTGACGTAACTTCATCAAAACTAACAAAAGCTGGTCCTGAAACGTTAACTCTGATAAACAATTCAGGGGTTTGGAGTGTTGGAAGGGTGCTTCATCACTGGGAATGAGAAACTTACTGAGCTCAAGAAAGCTTTCATAGAGATACCCAGTATAATACTCAAAGTCTTTCAGCTGCAGTGTAGAAAATCGAAAATAATGAACTTTGGTTTCTTCTTTTGCACGCAACTCATGCTGAAGATATTCGACAGCACGTTGTAGGTCTTCTTTTTCTAGACATACTCTAGCTATTTCCTCACGAAGTCTGTCTATCTCCGCCATCATATCAGGCTTTTTGGCACTGTCGCTTAGTTCAAGACTTTCGTCTTTAACAGAAACCTTTCTATTTCCAGCGGCTAACGCGAGGATATCAAACTTACTCAAAATTCCTGAAACACATCAGAAAAGCACATATCATATACAGAAACTATGCAGAGTAAAATGACCGAGAGTACATTTCTTTAGAACGGATGAGTCCCAACTGATGTTTTGATTGGCCACGAGTGACACTCTGATCGTACTAAATGACATTAACTCCAGCCAGAACATCTGAAAGTCAGAGAGCTCAAAACACTTTTTTTTTATACATTTTTTATTCATTTACCATAATAACTGAGGGTCTAATGTCTTCACCCAATAAAATGTTCCACTTTTATACACCATTTGTCCATTAACACAGGCAGATCAATGCAGTGCTTTTCTAGCCACTTACTACAACAGAAAATTCACAAAATTCTGGGGTTTTTTTTTTGGTTTTCTTTTTTTTTAAAAAGATGAAATTTGCATATTTCATGCCGGAGTCAATTTGTACTGTGTCCTGCTGGCAGAGAGCAGCTTGATGCTTTTGTTGTTTTATGACAGTTACACGCAGAGGATGCCTGTCCCTCATCCGACATCTCAGCTCAGGCAAATTAGGTGAAGGTTATAAACTCTGTCCTTATGCTAATATAAACCTTTCCTTGCTAACAAAGCCTAATTAAACTCATGAATATGTCTTACCACTTTGTATTTCGTTTTCGTCCTGCTTCATACTTGTAGTCTCCATTTCTTGTGCTGGCTCCCTTGCTAGGTCTGGTACGGGTACAAGATGATCATAAGGATTATCAGATACTGGATCTGGGTTTTCTACAGTTGGTTTTCCATCTGCAATATGCTGCGGGGAAAAAAAAAAAAACAAGACAAAAATAAACAAAAAAAACACAAAATAAGACATTAAAGTAACGTTGTAATTTTAAAATTCAGTGGGCAACGTTATAATTATGTTATAACCTTTAAGTTCAAGGAAACTGCGTATGTAGAAGTTAAATTAAAATGACAATGTAATGAGTTACATTTTTGATGGACATACAATTATCCTTAAAATACAAATGACCTCCTGTATGGTTGGATTTTGCAACGTAACTTATGTAACCTTTGAAAACATGTGGTCTTAATGAAGTGGAAACAGAGCCATTTACAGTTAAATTAAAATCTTTGAGAAGTTCATGAATATTTGCTCCATCAAGGAATACCTGGTTGAATGAAGAATGGCGGTTTGTAGTAGCAGCCTCAGTTGTAGTGTACTCGGGTAAAGCTACGTCTTGTTGTGTCACCTGAGAAAGCTGCAGGTGATCAGACGAAAGGCTTGTCCTCAACGTATTGGCCATTTTCGATGTGTTATCATTGTCAACCTTTGCAATGCTTGATTGGTGTTCTATAATGCCCTGAATAATAATTCTGTCAACCTTCTGATACACTGTCAGTGCCTGAACAGGCTTGAGGCCAGTTACAGTAATTACTTGATCTGCTCCAAACACGGCTTTTGACAAAATAACAGACCCAGTGGTTCTGATGGAATGGTTTGAATAAACCTTGGATAACTCAGCGGCCACGCTAAGTCTCGTCATGAAAGATGACAGCATTTTTTCACCCACGGCTACATTATAGTACCACACGGGGTCTTCATTCAAAAATTTAACAAAAGGCCGTTGCCACAAGCTGTCACATCCAGGATGAAGTTTCGCCAAATAAGCTTCAAATGACGCTACAGGACAAAATGGCGAACCTACAAAACAAAATCGGTCTTGTACTAGAAAGAATGCAGCATTTGATTATTCTACATAATTCTGCTACAATGATATTCACATATATGCATGTAAATCAATTATTATATACTGGGCATTATAATGTTTCATTTGTGACAGAAAATTCATAATTTTTACTGTATACTGTTTTATTCTCGATGATCTACCTATGCAATTGTTAAACATAATTATACGTATTTTCAACTTGTGAAATACAATCAAAGTGCTCTTTTTGTGTTATTTACAAAACACAATGTTTACGCAAAGTTAATATAATTAAGGGCTTGATCTGTTTATAATAACCATAGGCCCCTACATATTATCAATTTATATGAATTTTTTTTACATTGAGATATATTGTAAATTTGACGACACATGACTCCAGATTCATTAATATTTGTATTCACCTGGGCTTTCGGGCATGACACAAGCGCTCTCCTTTTCACCATGCAGCCCTTGGTGTTTCTTGGTCACAAATTTAAGTCCTGTTTTGGGATCAGTGTCGACGACGAATGTTGACTTGGTCATGGAGCGCATATTTTCTGCTCTACGTCGACACAGATAAAGTCTCACATCAAACTGAACCTTATTGAGGAGACCGGTGGGTGTTTTCGTGGACATATGTGGCGAGCTGTATAACTTGGCCCGGTCATTTTCGCCAATGGGAAGATGGTGTGTTGTATCTCCCAGGCCTGCCTTTCTCAACTCCACCATAGCGGCTTTAAAATTCTTGTTAGCCTCATTAAATGCTGGGTCCTTGATGATGTCGAATGTTTTGTTGTGAGGCGGCGCTTTGAGATAGCGATTTAGTCCATGGCGAATCGCTTCCAGCGATGCAGCCTTGTATTGTTCGCCGTCCGGTTTTCGTGCATCGACGTAAAAATGCGACAACGCTTCACTCAACTCAGCCTCACCAAAACTTTCAAAGTCTGCTGGCTGACATTTTTCAACGAGGTATGCACGCAATATTCGACTGCACTTGCCGTTGGCCTTCACGGTGTTTTTGGCATTAATGTTGATACGTTTTACTTCAATCTCTTCCTCCGTTGTGTCGGCGAATCGCTTTAGCGACGCCATTATTGTTTTTGACAGATGGACAAAGGGAGCTAACTTAATCAACAGACGCATATGCGTGCATCTGCTGATTTTAGTTCAGAATGCCATTAGAGGAATATTTAAGTAAAAATGTACACATGTATCCTTTCAAGGTAAACCCACTAAACAGTGCTAAAGAGACCTATGCAGAGGTGGCAAAAGCTGCAAGCCATTGCCATATACTGCATTTGCCCCCAAAGGTACACTTTTAGAAGAAAAAAAAAATATTAAAGGTCATATTAATTAACGCTGGTGCTGAAACTTACAATTTTATCTTTTCTTGAAGGAAAAGTTTAGGTCTGATACAGTACATATATAAGTATTAATCCTTGTACCATGATATAAGTCACCTTTGATGTTTATTGTCTTTCCATGTGAAGGCTGCAAATACTGTAATCTCACCCACTTCTGTACCAGTCTGCTTTCTGTAGGCCCTACCACTCCATGTCCTCAATGTATGTCGACATGTATCATACTTTTGGCCTTATCAACCATTTAGAACAGTTGTGTAGCTAAGACTGAACTATTCCTAACACTAAAGTACCCTAATTATGGAGGGCAGTCTTTAATTCAAAGAGAAGGCAACTGAAATATCGTAGTTCAAAGTAAGCAAACACATGAATATTTTAACAGTTAAGAGCCCGCCATGTTATCAGTTTTATCCAATCAGATGTGCTATTTCTATAACCAGAGGGCACATCTGTTTCCCCTCAATTTGACTTGTTAACTTGTTAAGGGAAGAGAAAATCTGTAGGCTTACATATATTTAAACATCTGTGTAATATATAGTATAGTTGTGTATAGTATGTAGGCCCTATTTGTTAGAGTACAAGCAGAAATTCGGGTTTACATGACCTAGTTTTGGTAGCCATATTGGAGAAGGCTATGCACACATGCACAATTCAGGTAAATGGGTCCAAGATTTGCCTCCGAACTGAATGATTGACATAGAATTCGTTGTTAACATTAACACAATTTATGTTATATCGAATGATATATTCTGACTGACCTGTTTGTAACTCTTCTTGGTTTCACGGGGCAACAAGAGTAATAATGCTTCTGTGACAACATTGAGGGACCTTGTCTTCATTTCACCCGCAAAACTCGCAAAACAGCAGTAAAGCTGACACCACATTTATAAAATACGACAGTGATCCGTTTCACACCTACATGGAAGAAGCCTGCACAATACCTGGAATAAAACACCACCAACCGTTTAATGAAAATTTGGCATTCTGACTTACATGTATGTGCAGTATTTTTCTACTCAAACTTCATCAATGGATGAAAACAATATAATCTTTTATTAATTATCTATATACAGCTATGTCTGAATAAAGAAGGTCAGTATGAAAATGCAATGTTATTAATAGTGTTACTTAGATAATAAAGACAAGATATGCCTCATGTGGGATGATCAGTCAGTGAGATTGTGTGTCCAGATCCAGGTTCTGCATGTATGCTGGTTTGTCAAGTACATTGGTGGTTTCTCCTTCAGGCTCAGGCTGGTTTCTTCTGGTTCTGACTGGTTTCTTGTCTATAGACTTTGACATTTGTCACCCAAGCTCCGATTCCATGGTTTCCTCTATGACCAGATCGACTGGCTTCTTGCAGACTTTGACTTACTGATTTCTCCTCTAGGCTCTGGCTGGTTTTCCCAGGCTCTGACTCATTTTTTCCAGACTCAGACTGGGTTCTCCTCTAGGCTCTGATATGTTTCCTTTAGGATGTGACTGGTTTCTCATCCAGGCTCTGATCGATTTGTTAATTCTGTCAGGCTAGCTCTGCCTGCATGCATGCATGGTTTCTCCTCAAGACATTGACTGGTTTTGCTGGCAGTTTCTGATGGGGGTTTTCCAGACTGACTGGTTTCTCTAGCTGGCAGACTTTGGCTGATTTCTCCTCTATGTTTTAGACTGCATTTTCCTCCATGATCTGGCTGGTTTTCTCCAGCCTTTTAATTGACTATTTTTTCTGGCCCTGATTGGTTTCTACTCCAGACTGTGTTATTTTCTCCAGGCTTAGACTGCTTTCTCCTCCAGGCTCAGAATGTTTTCTCCTCATGCAAGGCCCAGATTGTTTTCTCTTCCAGGCTCAGACTTTTTTTTTCTCCAGGCTGAGATTTTTTCTCCTTCAGACAGATTGTTTTCTCCTTCAGGCTCAGATTGTTTTTCTCCTCCAGGATGTTTCCTTTAATCTGTGACTCGGTTATTCCTCCAAGTTTAGGGTGGTTTCCCTCCTGGCTCAGACAGTTTTGACTGCATGGTTTCTCCTCCTGGCTCTAATTGGTTCCACCTTCAAGTTAATTGGCTTGTTTCCCCCCCTGGCTCAGACTGGTTCCACCTTCAAGTTTTGGTTTGTTTCTCCTCCTGGCTCCGATTGGTTCCTCCTCCAAGTTTTGGCTGCATGGTCCCTTCTCCTGGCTCCGACTGGTTCCTCATCCAATTTTTGGCTGTATGATTTCTCCTCCTGGCTCAGACTGGTTCAACCTTCTAGTTTTGGCTTGTTTCTCCTCCTGGCTCAGATTGGTTCCTCCTCCAAGTTTGGGCTGCATGGTTTCTCTTCCTGGCTCCGACTGGTTTCTCATCCAAGTTTTGGCTGCATGGTTTCTCCTCCTGGCTCCGACTGGTTCCTCCTCCAAGTTTTGGCTGCATGGTTTCTCCTCCTGGTTCAGACTGGTTCCTCCTCCAAGTTTTGGCTGCATGGTTCCTCCTCCTGGCACAGACTGGTTCCTCCTCCAAGTTTTGGTTGCATGGTTCCTCCTCCTGGCACAGACTGGTTCCTCCTCCAAGTTTTGGTTGCATGGTTTCTCCTCCTGGCTCAGACTGGTTCCTCCTCCAAGTTTTGGCTGGTTTCTCTTCTGGGTTCTGATGTGTTTCCTTCAATCCTTTACTCGCTCCTCCTCCGAGTTTTGGCCCTGGTTTCTCCTTTAATTATAGGCTCTAACTGGTTTCATCTACGTATAAACTATGATTCATGTCTACTGTGCGTCATAGGAGACATCTTCATCCAGTTTGTGATTTAACACCAAATATATATATATTAATGTCTTTTGGTGATGTAGGCTACCTCCAAATATACTAAATATTGGCACGTATACTAATACTGGTATATTATATACTGGAGATGTCTGAAATAATAGGTTTTCTACCTTCCCCACGGTACCCTCCTCAATACAATAAAGTGCATTTTAATCAACAGCCTATTATGTGTCATTACCCCATTTAGGCAAACCGTTAATTTCTGAAGCGTAAGATCGCATCCCTAACGTTACAGTACAGGCATAGTGCTGAAGACATGTAAGACGGAGTTAAAACAGGGTCATAACCTAGTTTTACACCTTATGTCGATTCTGATATTTAAAGGCCGGTGGTTTTCAGGGGGAAAAGGCGGATGTGATCATTGCGAAATCAAGTAGCGGAAGATCTGCGGACAAAGTTTTCGAAGATTGTGTCAAGACAGTAGTGACATATACCGTTAACATGGCGAGCATTAGCCCAGTGACCATAGTGTCATGGAATGAATTCATGGCGGATCCAACTCTGATGTACAACTTGTTTACAAGGAATCCGAGGTCGGGCCAGTTTCAGTTTGATCCTGCTCGCGTCAATGTAATGGCAAGTTCCACTTCCAGGTAAGAAAAACACCAAGAACACACAAACACACACACAAGATAACGAGAAATGAAGAAAAAAGTTTTACCCAGAACTGAAAGACAGCGTGTATATAAAATTGTAGTTTTGATGTGTTATGCTGGATACTAACCGCAGTGGTAACTTATCTTCGGTATCAAAGGCCGTCTTATCCTGTGTTTCTCGGCCAATGGATATTCGATAGTGGAGTTGGAAGGGGATTCCCCTCAGGACAACGGCCATGAAAAGGAACAAATAAGAACTTGTATCTCTCTAACGTGGAAGATATTTCCTGTACTGTAATAGATTTAAGCAATAGCCTAGGGCAGATTAAAGTTGTGAACTTCCCCAATGAAGGACGAGGTGATAAATAGCTTTGTAGCAAATTGGACATACTGGAAGGACATTACTTCCACTTCTTGAACTGTTCACACAGGAGGCCTACTGTATAGTTTACAAGGCCGGGGTATTTCTGGTTCAGGTCGTAGCCGCCAGAGGGGCTGTGCTGGTATGGGTAATTCTGACCCCTATTAAATGTTTACAAAGTTACAATAGGATCGTGTACAACTGGATTCATGCTCAATTCTGACACAAATGGAAATAAATCTAAGCACCACTGAGGCTGATCTAAGCATTCGTGTGTCGCTGGATCTTATCCTTCAGTTTTGTTGTGGTGGCTTCTAAGATGGGCACAGTGCTGACCTAGTTATTGCGGAAGTCAGAGAAAGCACCTCGGCGTAAACAGGGCCTTTCAATGTATTTTATAAAAGAAAACAGAAAAAAACATTCCTTGTATGAGAGAAAGACAAAGGGCAAAATTTAAATTCTTCAGTTCTAATAAATTCAGAGAAAAAAAATATCATTACGTAGGATTTAATTAATTTTAAGCATTGTCTGATGAGATGACGTCTTCTCATTCCCATAAATCTTTGCCATCCCTAAATAATTTTTCACTGACTTTGATATTTGTTATTTAGCAACTGCATGCTGACTAAACGCTAACATGAACGACAAAAAATGTATTTGTATAATTTGAAAAAGTAGGCCTAAGGTCTACTGGGAGATGAATGCCGTTTGGAGCTGAGACGGTATGCTGCTGGCTGACATAATTTGTGATGCCGTCGTTGAGTATTATACGACTTGTAAATCAACTGATTTTACGTCTGTGGTGGTTTGTAACTGATACAGACCTGTCCCACAACACTGCGTGAAATGGCCCTTCGGCTACAGTAGTTCTGTGTTATATATCACTTCATGGAGTCAGTGAATTAATATTTTTGTATGATAGGTATTTGGGACCAACTTTTGGTATTTATCGTTGTTACATAATAGCATAGGCCACACAATCTGATAGCAATGTTTTTTATTGGGGAAAATTCTTAAGAAGTCTGTCTCGATTGACACCAGCCATTTCTGCGGTGTTGTCATTTTGTTGTACATGTTATTCGGTGAAAAAGCTTGTAGAAAATGTGAAAAATCACATTAAAATAATAAAGCATGATATTTTTTAGAAAGCTTGAGTATCCTGCTTTTGATGGAAATATGTTTTAACCAGGTGCTGTTTTGCCCTTAAAGTGTACAATGTGTACTGTGGACAGAGTTAAGCACGTTTCCTCATACAGAAGGGCTTATTTATGTGATCCAGAAAAAGTAAGAAATTTGTTAATGAATTTAAACAAAATTTTAACAATGTACAATGAGCAGAATGAGCATTTCAGAGTGTTCTGAGTTCACAATGATTTGGACAATGTGGGGACTCTCGCAAACCAACGGGGCCAAAAGGCATGATTTTACAGAAGTTACTAGACAGAATATAAGTAACATCTTGCATAATTGGGCCTGTCGGCTTAAAAGACATCATTATCAACTACTGTAAATCACATCGCCTAAACCTGCGTGAACTTCGGAGGCCTTTTGAAATGTGGATTCAGCTTATGAGACCATGTTGTCATAGTTCTAACTTGCCCTTACTGCAAGCTCTGAGGCTGTGGGCCATAGCCAAGTGGTTAACAAGATTTTTTTGACTTGGGCAAGGTGTGAGTTCAAAACTGGCCATGGGCAGGGAATTTGTGGACTCTCTTGCTCTCATACACCTCGTAGGGACACAAGTTAAATATATACCGTCACATGTTTATACTTGAGTACATGTCTGTGTTGTCAGAGATGCTGTCTGTTTTATTTTCTTTACCATGGACGGGTAAATAGCTTTGCACATTTACTGTTCAGAAAATGTTACCCTTGAATAGTCATGAACATCTTTGCCATGCAGTCATGAGCATCTTTGCCATGCAGTCATGAGCATCTTTGCCAGGCACTCATGAGCATCTTTGCCAGGCAGTCCCGAGGATGTTAGCTATGCGATCATGAAGATCTTTGCCAGGTAGTCATGAGCATGTTAGGCATGGGGCGCGAGCATCTTAGCCATGCAGTCATGAGTGTTAAAGCCTCGCGGTCATGAACATCAAAACTATGTTGTCATGAGCATCTTAGGCATGTGGCCATGAACATCTTAGCCATGCAGTCATGAGCATTTTAACCATGCAGTCATGAACATCAAAGCCATGCAGTCATGAACATCAAATCCATGCAGTCATGAGCATATTAGCCGAGTTGTCATGGTTTGCTTCCCCAACCCTGAAATACATGTATGTCCACACTGTATGGCTGGTCAGTGATCATTGATTTATTTATTAATTAGCTTATCCTACATATCGTACACAAGATTTTTGTTGCTTATATGACAGAGGTCAGGGTTATGAGTGGGGCATACCAGACTGCCCAGAGTAATCAAGGCCAGGCAACTATTACTAATTATAGGATGTACATTCAGTGCACAAGATCAAGGCTTACATGTACATGTACGTCATATTGGTGAAATGCAATCTCAGGTGATATTCATCAGATTTTCAGATATGTTCTGATATATTTCTTTTAAGATTATTTAAGTGTTTTTTTTTTCCACTTTCGTTCAGGACTTTAAAGGTGGAAACTATGGAGGAGCTATTAACGTGGGAGCGAGATTTGCTGTCCAAACCTCTGTTGCTGGATATGATGGCTGTTCATTCCAAGACAGATAACTACGTGTATGTCAGGGTCACAACGCGCTGGAGGGGTAAGGTCACATCAAGCACTGCTACTGCTGCCAAGTTCAAAACAACATAGATTTAGTTTAGAATTTGTGTGGCTGTTTTTCTTTCTTGTGGACTGTCAAACCTTTTTTCAATTTAATAATGGTGTCTTAGACTTGTAAGTTTTCCAGACAAATTTTTTTAAAGTTTAGTCGTAGTTGGAGGAATATTGTGAATGAAAAGATCTTTGAAAATCAAAGTATGCATCATTTAAAAAAAACATTCAAAACTATGCATAAATATACATGTAGTTTCATGTATTTTTTTTTAAGTTTTTGGGAAGAGAGCTAAAGGAGAAGAAGCATAGAAATGATGCTAAAATCAGATGAAAGAACGTCAAAACTTATTTGCAAATATGATCTTCAATATTTTTGGGGATTTTTTTTTCAAAGGAAAAGGGTCTGTGGACCAACTTTTGCTATTTGTCGTTGTTGCATAGTAATGTTCTAAATAAGGGTGTGATACTTGCCTGATAAATTTATTTGAATGTAGATTTGTTTTTTATATCAAAACATATGCATTTAACCTAAATTATGATAATATTTATGAACATATTAAAAACATAAATATGATCTAAATTAGGTTTAATTATTATCAAGTGTCTTTTCTCCTTAAGGAAAAATCTGAAAAAATATTGAAGACCACATTTAGGAATAACTTTTCGTGCTCTTTCATCTGAACATTATGTCATTTTTATGTTTTCTTTTTTTTATGTTTGAATTCAAATGTGGGCTTTATAGACCATACCATCAGAGTTTAGGAACTCTGGCGGCACAGAAAGTTTTTCCAACTATCGTTACAACATTGAATTTTGGAATGAGTCTCTTTACCAAAGAATAAAATATTACTGAAATAATGTTCTCAAAAATTCCTTTCTTCTGATGAACATTGGGAAAAAAAAAGATGATGTGACGTCAGAATTCCTCGATACAGTCAATATGGTTGATAAAGCCCACCATAGAATTCAGATATATGAATGCCTTTCAACACAACAACAAATCTAAAAAAAAGTAAATGAAAGTATTTTTATATTTTGTTTTCAGTTCTCTGTATGATGAACCTTACTTCATATTTTAGCATTTTTTGCTTTAATCAAAAATGGTGTGTAAAAGACCCAGTGTCCTTCTTTTGTGTTCTCTGTCAGCAGTTTTGCAGCCAGAGGCAATTCGCCTTCTGTTGGCCATTTCACTTTCTGTTAGATGCAACACAAAGGATGCAGTTCATTTCATAACTTTCAAGATGCTTGTTTGGGCCATTGCAGGCTGTTAATAGTGCTCCTGAGCAAACAAAAACGTTAGTTTGTACATACATGTTGTTGTTCAAGTGGTGATAAATTCTACTTAATGGATAGTATTTTATGTTCTTTCATCTGCTACATCCATGATTAGTTTTGTTGAATATACCAAGTGAAATCTGTCCAGAGTTGTTCAGGGTGTTTTTAGATACTGTATACCAAATTAAATTTTCCGTAGTTGTTCAGAGTTTCAAGAGGGATGTGATTTACTGTATACCGAATGAAATCTGTTCTTAGTTGTTCAGATTTTCATGAGAGATGTGATTTTCCGTATGCCAAATGAAATCTGTTCTTAGTTGTTCAGAGTTTCATGAGAGATGTGATTTTCTGTATACCGAATGAAATCTGTTCTTACTTGTTCAGAGTTTCATGAGAGATGTGATTTTCTGTATGCCAAATGAAATCTGTTCTTAGTTGTTCAGAGTTTCATGAGAGATGTGATTTTCTATATGCCAAATGAAATCTGTTCTTAGTTGTTCAGAGTTTCATGAGAGATGTGATTTTCTGTATGCCAAATGAAATCTGTTCTTAGTTGTTCAGAGTTTCATGAGAGATGTGATTTTCTATATGCCAAATGAAATCTGTTCTTAGTTGTTCAGAGTTTCATGAGAGATGTGATTTTCTGTATGCCAAATGAAATCTGTTCTTAGTTGTTCAGAGTTTCATGAGAGATGTGATTTTCTGTATACCAAATGAAATCTATCCACATTTCTTCAGGGAGTCATGAAGGATGTGATTTAGTGTATATCAAATGAAATCTGTCTACAGTTGATGTGTAAATGGCAGTTTGGCTTTGTCCAGGTCATTTTGCTGTGTTACTGAATCCTCTTAACCCGGCTGTTCGAAGACCCATGGAAGAAGAATTCCGTAAAGCCAGAGAACACATGTCCAACGGCGACAAATTTTGCTTGGAGGTAAACACTATTGCCATTGATTGTTGTAAAGCTGTTCCTATAGCCCAAACTGCACTGCCTTACGTGGTAAGGCGTGCAGCAACCTGTGGATGGTCATAGGTTTCCCCAGGGCTTTTCCCAGTTTCTGCCCACTATAATGCTAGTCGCTGTTGTATAAGTGAAATATTCTTACGGCGTAAAAAAACCAAATAAATAAATAAATGAATCAGACAGCATTGTGGGAAAACATCAAGCCAACCTTAAGAAAAGTCTTGTTGAGAATCACCCAACCCTGTTAGATAAAATATTGTGAGTAATTTAATTTAATTCTCACTAATGAAAATCATTCAGGTTTTAAAAGTAAATATTTTCAATCAAAACCGCAATAAAAACTTTTATTGTAGAGCCCTTTAATGGAAGGTTGATCTAAGACATCATCCTCTTTACCTAGTGATGCACCGGCCCAGTCCAAAGCATGCTTCCATTGTGCTTGGTGCCTGGGTGACAGTAGCCTAGCCTTACATGTACATGTGCTTCCCTTGTTCTTGGTGTCTGGGTGACAGTAAGCAGTGGACACCTAGCCTTACACGTACATGTGCTTGCCTTGTTCTCTGTGCCTGAGTGACAGTAAGCAGTGGACACCTAGCCCCTTACGTGTACATGTGCTTCCTTTGTTCTTTGTGCCTGGGTGACAGTAAGCAGTGGACACCTAGCCCCTTACGTGTACATGTGCTTCCTTTGTTCTTTGTGCCTGGGTGACAGTAAACAGTGGACACCTAGCCTTACATGTACATGTGCTTGCCTTGTTCTGGGTGCCTGGGTGACAGCAGTGGACACCTAGCCTTACACATACATGTGCTACCCTTGTTCTCTGTGCCTGGGTGACAGTAAGCAGTGGACACCTAGCCTTACATGTACATGTACTTGCCTTGTTCTGGGTGCCTGGGTGACAGCAGTGGACACCTAGCCTTACATGTACATGTACTACTTTTGTACTACAGTAAACAGTGGACACCTAGCCTTACATGTAGATGTGCTTGCCTTGTTCTGGGTGCCTAGGTGACAGTAAGCAGTGGACACCTAGCCTTACATGTACATGTACTAGCCTTGTTCTGGGTGCCTGGGTGACAGTAAGTGGTGGACACCTAGCCTTACATGTACATGTGCTACCCTTGTTCTGGGTGCCTGGGTGACAGTAAGCAGTGGACACCTAGCCTTACATGTACATGTACTACCCTTGTACTACAGTAAACAGTGGACACCTAGCCTTACATGTAGATGTGCTTGCCTTGTTCTGGGTGCCTGGGTGACAGTAAGCAGTGGACACCTAGCCTTACATGTACATGTACTAGCCTTGTTCGGGGTGCCTGGGTGACAGTAAGCAGTGGACACCTAACCATATATGTACATGTGCTACCCTTGTTCTGGGTGCTTGGGTGACAGTAAGCAGTGGACACCTAGCCTTACATGTACATGTACTACCCTTGTTCTCTGTGCCTCGGTGACAGTAAACAGTCAACACCTAGCCTTACATGTACGTGTACTACCCTTGTTCTCTGTGCCTGTGTGACAGTAAACAGTCAACACCTAGCCTTACATGTACATGTGCTACCCTTGTTCTCTGTGCCTGGGTGACAGTAAGCAGTGGACACCTAGCCTTACATGTACATGTGCTGCCCTTGTTCTCTGTGCCTGGGTGATAGTAAGCAGTGGACACCTAGCCTTACATGTACATGTACTACCCTTGTTTTGGGTGCTTGGGTGACAGTAAACAGTGGACGCCTAGCCTTACATGTACATGTGCTTGCCTTGTTCTGGGTGCCTGGGTGACAGTAAAGAGTCGACACCTAGCCTTATATGTACATGTGCTACCCTTGTTCTCTGTGCCTCGGTGACGGTTAACAGTCAACACCTAGCCTTACATGTACATGTGCTACCCTTGTTCTCTGTGCCTGGGTGATAGTAAGCAGTGGACACCTAGCCTTACATGTACATGTACTACCCTTGTTTTGGGCGCTTGGGTGACAGTAAACAGTGGACACCTATCCTTACATGTACATGTGCTTGCCTCGTTCTGGGTGCCTGGGTGACAGTAAAGAGTCGACACCTAGCCTTATATGTACATGTGCTACCCTTGTTCTCTGTGCCTGGGTGACAGTAAGCAGTGGACACCTAGCCTTACATGAACATGTGCTTCCATTGTTCTTGGTGCCTGGGTGACAGTAAGCAGAGGACACCTAGCCTTACATATACATGTGCTAAACTTGTTCTCTGTGCCTGGGTGATAGTAAGCAGTGGACACCTAGCCTTACATGTACATGTACTACCCTTGTTTTGGGTGCTTGGGTGACAGTAAACAGTGGACGCCTAGCCTTACATGTACATGTGCTTGCCTTGTTCTGGGTGCCTGGGTGACAATAAGCAGTGGACACCTAGCCTTACATGTATTTGTGCTACCCTTGTTCTCTGTGCCTGGGTGACAGAAAACAGTCAACACCTAGCCTTACATGTACATGTGCTTCCATTGTTCTGGGTGCCTGGGTGACAGTAAGCAGTGGAAACCTAGCCTTACATGTACATGTACTACCCTTGTACTACAGTAAACAGTGGACACCTATCCTTACATGTACATGTGCTACCCTTGTTCTGGGTGCCTGGGTGATAGTAAGCAGTCAACACCTAGCCTTACATGTACATGTGCTACCCTTGTTCTGGGTGCCTGGGTGATAGTAAGCAGTGGACACCTAGCCTTACATGTACATGTGCTACCCTTGTTCTCTGTGCCTGGGTGACAGAAAACAGTCAACACCTAGCCTTACATGTACATGTGCTTCCATTGTTCTGGGTGCCTGGGTGACAGTAAGCAGTGCTTACGTGCACATGATATCATATGTCCCATGTGAACAGTTTTAATAGTTTTCTCCGGGCATACCAGTTTTCTCAATGCTTAATGAGTAACCACTAATGTATAGGAAGTGAAAAGTTCTTGGTTATGGTACTTTTATGGTAAAAAATCAGTTGGGGTATGTAATGCAATCACAAAATGTGCACTTTGACACTTATCCTGATTATTTAAACTTTGTTGCATGCCTGTTGTTGCTGTTACAGTTTGACCTCGGACCTTGTATAGAGAATTGGTATGCAGAAATGCTGGATGGAGCTCAAGGGTGCTACACTTCAACAAAGAGTTCACAGGCCCGCTTCTACATTACCAACTCGTCCAAGTACCAGCACTGTTTTGATTGCAATGCCATCTGGTGTGTTTTGTGCCTTCCCTGTTGGATTCTCTCTGCACCCTGTTATATGGTAAGTAGCGAAGGAGGTTAAAGGTGGAGAAAACATAAAAATGACACAAAGTTCAGATGAAAGAGTACGAAAGGTTATTCCTAAATGTGGTCTTCAATATATTTTTCCTTATTTCTTTCCCTAAGGAGAAAAAGACACTTTAAAGTGATTTTTGTATGGTGGGTATTTAGGACCACCTTTACGTATTTATAGTTTTTGTTTAATAATTTCATAAATGAGGACGTAACACAGGTTTAATAAATATTTTTACACTACAATTTGTTCTTTTCAGCTAACAAATGTATTAAACCTCAATTTGGATCATATTTATATTTTTAATATGTTCATAAATATTATCATAATTTATGTTAAATGCATATGTTTAGATATAAACAATAAATTTACATTTAAATAAATTTATTAGACAAGCATCACATCCTTATTTAGAACATTATTATCCACAACAATAAATACCAAAATTGGTCCCAAATCTCCACCATACAAAAATATTTTCAAATACCCCTTTCTGTCGAAAAAAGGAAGATCATATTTGCAAATAAGTTTTGACGCTCTTTCATCTGATTTTGATCCTTTTCATGTTTTTTTACTCCTTTAAAGTTGATGGAATAACAGTGGTAGATGTTAGTGTAGAGTGGCCTTCCTTGGCATGCTTGGTACAGGTGTCACACTGTGTGTATTCAGAATAGCAATTTCACGTGCTTGTGGCTAAACGAGAAACACCTGCTCTTTGTGAAAACTGGGGCAAGAAAATCTAAAGGAAAGCTATATTTGTAGGAAAAAATACACCCAACAAAGCTTATCTAAGAGACACACAATGGACTAATCCATTTTGCCTGGAAAAGAGCTGCGGTTTTATCTGTGCTCCACAGGGATTCTTTTGACCTATAAACTTAACTGCCAATGTACAAATGTACATGTAAGTAAAATATATACAATCACATATATATATTTGAGTATGGCATAAAGCTCAATCACAGAAGTAAAACAGATGCCCCCGTTGTTTTCAATGTTTCATCATGGACAGTAATTAACTTGGCTCATTTACTGTCCAGAAAATATTAGCCTGTCTTTTATTTTCTCAGTGTTATTGTTCAAACACTGAGATCTTTATAACATTATTTCCGGTGTAAACAGTAAATGTATTATTCATTTATTCATTTCGTTGGTGTTTTGCGCCGTACTCAAGAATATTTCATTTATATGACAAGGAAGGAAACCAGGCAGAGCATTGGGGAATGATGGTTTCTTCTTTATTTATTTGATGGGAGTTTTACGCCCTACTCAAGAACATTATGGTGGTAGGAAACTGGGCAGAGTAAATTATGTGTGGCTCTGTGATTATTTTCTCAGACACACCGAGCCTGCACGGTGAAGGATGAGTCTCTGATCTTCAATCTTCCAATCATTATGCGCACTCCTCTGGCAAGAAACCTTGTGGTGGAGCTAATTCCAGGTGAGAAACGTAGGAATTGTGTGTGTGATGTACAATCCCATTCAGGGAAATTATGTCCATTCCACCCAAGAAGATTATGTCCATCCCACACTTCATGTCCATCTCAAGCAAGAGGGATTATGTCCATCCCACACAAGAAGATTATGTTCATCCCACCCAGGAAGATTATGTCCATCCCACACAACAAGATCATGTCCATCCTACACAACAAGATCATGTCCATCTCACACAAGAAGATCATGTTCATCCCACACAACAAGATCATGTCCATCCCACACAACAAGATCATGTCCATCTCACACAACAAGATCATGTCCATCTCACACAAGAAGATTATGTCCATCCCACACAACAAGATTATGTCCATCCCACACAAGATCATGTCCATCCCACACAACAAGATCATGTCCATCTCACACAAGAAGATTATGTCCATCTCACACAAGATCATGTCCATCCCAAACAAGATCATGTCCATCCCACACAACAAGATCATGTCCATCTCACACAACAAGATCATGTCCATCCCACACAACAAGATCATGTCCATCTCACACAAGAAGATTATGTCCATCTCACACATCAAGATCATGTCCATCCCAAACAAGAAGATCATGACCATCCCACACAACAAGATCATGTCCATCTCACACAAGAAGATTATGTCCATCCCACACAACAAGATCATGTCCATCCCAAACAAGAAGATCATGTCCATCCCACACAACAAGATCATGTCCATCCCACACAAGATCATGTCCATCTCACACAAGAAGATTATGTCCATCCCACACAAGATCATGTCCATCCTACACAACAAGATCATGTCCATCTCACACAAGAAGATCATGTTCATCCCACACAACAAGATCATGTCCATCCCACACAACAAGATCATGTCCATCTCACACAAGATCATGTCCATCTCACACAAGAAGATTATGTCCATCCCACACAACAAGATTATGTCCATCCCACACAAGATCATGTCCATCCCAAACAAGAAGATCATGTCCATCCCACACAACAAGATCATGTCCATCCCACACAACAAGATCATGTCCATCCCACACAACAAGATCATGTCCATCTCACACAAGAAGATTATGTCCATCTCACACAAGATAATGTCCATCCCAAACAAGAAGATCATGTCCATCCCACACAACAAGATCATGTCCATCCCACACAACAAGATCATGTCCATCCCACACAAGATCATGTCCATCTCACACAACAAGATTATGTCCATCTCACACAACAAGATCATGTCCATCCCAAACAAGAAGATCATGTCCATCCCATCCCACACAACAAGATCATGTCCATCCCACACAAGAAGATTATGTCCATCCTACACAACAAGATCATGTCCATCCCACACAAGAAGATCATGTCCATCCCACACAAGAAGATTATGTTCATCCCACCCAGGAAGATTATGTCCATCTCACACAAGAAGATCATGTCCATCCCACACAAGAAGATCATGTCCATCCCACACAACAAGATCATGTCCATCCCACACAACAAGATCATGTCCATCTCACACAAGAAGATTATGTCCATCCCACACAACAAGATCATGTCCATCTCACACAAGAAGATTATGTCCATCCCACACAACAAGATCATGTCCATCCCACACAACAAGATCATGTCCATCTCACACAAGAAGATTATGTCCATCCCACACAACAAGATTATGTCCATCCCACACAACAAGATTATGTCCATCCCACACAACAAGATCATGTCCATCTCACACAAGAAGATTATGTCCATCTCACACAAGAAGATCATGTCCATGCTATACAAGAAGATTATGTCCATCCCAAACAAGAAGATCTTGTCCATCCCAGATTTTTGTAGCAATTATTAATGGGCTTACACAGATAAGTGGACTTCATGTCTCCACAACATACATGTACATACACATTTTTATGGTAATTATTAAGGAGCTTGGGCCGCTAAGTGCATTTTGTGAAACTGGTGTTGACATTATTATTACTGTAATTCTTCAACCTTTTCACATGTTTGCAAGGTGTTTATTCAGGCATATTCTGAAGGCATTATTCTGTGTATTCTGTCTCCAAAATAAAATTAAAAGTGTGCATGAGTTGAACTGGAAGTTGCTCTTTCATATGCGAAAAGGTTGAGGAATTAGGGTATGTCTCTGTTGAATACTTGAATTCATGAAACACCATTGTCTTATTTCCTCAGGGTTTATCTCCATGATGATTCATGATTTACAGAACAAATGCACTGAGACTTAAGTTTTGTATGTTACTCCAGAGCGAGATCAGCAGAGAATGGCCGCCAATAGGCAGCTAGTGCAGAACCGTGCCACCCATGACCAACACATGACAGTTCCTCAGGTGGTAGCTCCGGAGAGACAGGGCCACCCTTCCACAGCCCATCACAATTACCCAGTGGGAACCCCAGCTGCCCCACCCCCGTACTCCCCACCAGGCTACAATACACCACCGGGCTATGCTACACAGCCAGGTAAGGATTAGAGAAAGTATCAGACTGTCATGAAACAAGGATATTAAATTGGCCAATGCAGAGATTTCATGTTATGCTGCATGAAGTATGTATATTGAACACATGCTTTATGTATCAAAAGAGTTTCATGAATCCAATTTATTTCATAATTAGACTGTAAAGTTTTAGAAATGAATTGTTTTCTTTGATAGATAAGGTGTGTTCTCAATCTGTAAAACATTGAAGACAAATGTTAATTTCCAGACGAAGACACTTTTCCTTACCATCTTGAAATTGTTTAGCTAACAACCTGCAAATGGTCGTGGGTTTCCCCTTTGGTTTCCACCCACCATAATGCTGGTCGTCGTGGTATAAGTGAAATATTCTTGAGTACGGCGTAAAGCAAAAAACAAATAAGTTTATTAAAACTGTTTGTGCATTTGATGTTTTCAAAGTTACCAGTTAGTTATTATTCCTTGCTTCAGAGAAAGCAAAGGATATTAATTTAGGCCTGTTGGTCTGCCTGTTCATCGTCCGTTCATAGGTCATTGTAGTTTCAACTAAATAACTGTACTAAAATATTGTGTGGGAAGGTCAGCCAGCATCAGGCGGATGGTCATAGGATTGTCCCGAGCTCTACCCGGATAACTTTCACAGTAATGCTTGCTGTGGTTGTATAAGTGAAATATTCTCGAGTACGGCACAAAACACCAATCAGATAAATAATTAAGTAAAACATTGCCCAATTGTGTACGCTTTATGTAACAAAACATCAAGTTAGACAACCACCTTGATGCGTGCATAAGTTATTTAACATGTTTAATGAATTGTGGCCCTCATGGAGCCAGTGGTTTCTGTGCAATACCTGTTTCAAATATTGCCTAATTCTAACAAAAGTGCTCTGATTAATTTCTGACTTTTACATGTTCAAAAACTAGCTTGCTGCATGCATAACTTTTGCATAGATAACTTGAGGTGTACATTTCCTGACTGCATGTTTCTCATGTTTTTTTTTCTAGGTACTGTGACAAACCAACCCTATGCTCTGCCGCCTCCACCTGCCGTGTGGAGGGGCCCCACACCTCCGGGGCAGGCTCTGCCTCAGTCCCAAGGTCAGACGACTGCCCCACCCGCCGGCCAGCCGCCCCCTGACTACCAGCCATGTGCACCACCTCCGTCAGCCCCCAGGGTGTAGAGACTAAGGGTCTGGGGCATATCTGTATACAGTTCATGTATGAGGTTGTGTATAGTGTACATGTTGCTTTCATTGTTTGACTATGGAAAGGCATTTTTTAAAAATCACAGTTGTTTTATATGATCTGAGATGTAAGAATGTTGAGAGCTGGAACATTTTGAATAAAGAGATGAATTCAAAAGGGATACCTATAACTTTTTTAATAACTTGCCAGTATATGGTAAATGACTGTAACCAAGTTGCACACTTTGCCTGATTCTCGAAGCTCTACTAGTGTATGGACCAAAATTGATATTTAATGACATTTATTTCTATAAATGCACTGTTGGCAGGCAAAACTTTAGGTCATTTACATAGTAGATTTACAATGTATATTTAATAGTTGGGTTGCGAGAAAGATCTATTAAATAGGGCATTGTGGGCAGTAGAACTGTACCTGTGGTAAAGTAGATGTCACAGAGGGGAACTTTTTTGGGGGACATATCTGTGTAAATAATGAAAATGGTGATTCGTATATATTGCATTATTTTTGTACTCACAGTTAAATACGTAATGGCTTTGAGCTAGAATGCTTGTTGTGTAACATGGAAACATACAATGCTGTAAAACAGATTGAATATGCATATTCAGAACTACAATATAGTGAACACGATGGAGCTAGCCAAACGAACCCATGTAGCTTTTGTGTCTCACAAGTTATTATTTTAAAGATTCAAAATTGCTTCCAATCTTCAATGTAGGTGACGCCCAAAAGATTTATCGCGCTGAAATCATCGTACATTGACTTTGTGTTATTACTGAACAAAGTTGTCAAAATTATAATACTAATTACTACTGATATGATGTTAGTTTTTTTTTTTTTTTTGTGGTGTTTTTTTTTTTACCAGTCTCCAGATTTTGCTGGTAACTTGCATGTACTGATAAATGATGAATCTCTTGTTTTGTGTTGTGTTCTTTATGACCTGTGGCAGGCTTTATTGGCCATTGTTACCATTTCTGTCTGAGGAGAATCCAGATTACAATCAGCAATGTTAAACCCTTTGTCTTGTGACACATGTTTTCTTAGAAAGGTCTCAAATACATACTCATTGTTACTCTCTATGCTCACTTTACATCACTAACACCACTAGACAAGCTTGACCTTTGGGGCGTGAGCGACATACATAGGATGTTCAAGGTTAACCTGGCCTGAATGTTGCTGTCCTGTAGTATATATATGCTGTGATTAACTCATCTATCTCTTTCTGTCTGTCTGTTATCCTTGTTGCCTGCGTATCTTATCAGTGCAACTTCTTGAGACCAACAGTTTTTATTTGATTAAGTGCAGACTGTGAAGTGCTATGGTTTCCACCTAGAGGTGAGCTTTTTTTGTTTTTTTTGTTTTTTTTTTGTTTTTTTGTGTCATTCCATGAATTATTATTTTCCGAGTTGGCGTTGTTTGGACGTGGAATCTGGATTTAAAAAACAAGCCATCCAAAAACAATCAACCTAAATGTCAATGCAACTCCTTGTATAACTTTCGACAGATTTTGCAGATATTTCTGTAGATGTAAATGTGATGTTTTGGTAGCTTATGCTGAAGCACTTACCAAGCTGTTGCTGTTTGAACATGGAATCTGAACTGTACAAAACCTGAAATTTGTTAACACAGTGTCTCAGGCAGCTATCAACTGGTTACAGAAATTCGTTCAAATCGACCAGTTGATGAATAGTGCTTTGGTTGCTGTTCTTAATAATGCACATTAGGGATTGAAGACATGCGACAAAATGGCTGCAATGCAGAGACTGAACAAATACCTTCCAGTGAGAAGTCTTTGTTGACTGAGTGTTAAAATGGGTTGTGTCATAAGTGCACTGGCCCTTGGCTAGAGAATTTGCAGGTTTGAATCCAATAAAAGCTGGTTTGTTGTTCATATCTTAAACCTCACCCTGACCAAGACCAAAAGTTTGCAGTCTATTTTGCACAGCCTGGTAGCAAGTTGTGCCTTGCCTTTAGTTAGTTGTAAGTTACAACTATATATGTTACAAGTGACAACTGATTGGCTGCCAGTTAGTCACAGCTTGGTTAAAGCTTGGTTACAGCTTGGTTACAGCTTAATTTTGAACAAGATCAAAACATAAGTAATTGACTAACAAATTTCTCCAAGGTATAAACACACAGATTAGTGTGTGGGAACACTTCTCTGCAGATTTCTTTTGTTTCGTTTCGGTTCATGTGTATTGTCAAGGTCTTGTGAATATTGGAGTGTGCAAGGTGAGGTGGATTGGAACCTCTGACCTAATGTGTCAATGGTTGATCACTTGTGGGTAGAACAGTACCAATCTGTTCATGACTCATCTGTTAGAATTCATGTGTATGGGAAAGATCTTGTGAATGTTAGCATGTTTAACGCGAGGAGGATTTGAACCTCTGACCTCTTGGGTCAGTGGCTGATCAGTTGTGGGTGGAACAATGCTTTGCCAGAATTACCCACCAGTACATATATTTCTGAGGAAATATATGTAATGCTAGTGTTTATAAATTTTATGATGAAAAATTTTTAAATCTTCAGATAAACTCTGTATTTGATTATTTTGATGGACAGTTTACATGTAGATCCCTTAATACGCTGTAGGACAGTGTAGATGCTATGAGGTACCCTAAATGACCATGAATTTCGTCCATGACTAACTTGCCCATTTTTTTTCATTGTAAGAGTTCTATTGATTTTGGAAAGGTGTTTTGAGAGTTGCTTGGAACATGGGATGATATTGCACTGGAAAATTATGAATTTCAACCAGTTGTGCCAAAATCAGAAGGAATCAAATGTGATGTTACCTTTCATCATCATCTTCTCATTTTTTTTTCTATCCTGAAATTGATTTCATTTTGAGGAACCCATTTCTATTCAATTTTATTCTTTTCCCATTGGAAAATCATTGTAACCCTGCCAGTGGAATTTTTCTGCTGCCTGTTGATCATTTTTTTTTCTGAATATAACTGGGAATGGTTTTATTTGAAAGTTTTCTCATAAATGGAAGTAAGCCTTGTGAAATCGTGATAAATGTAATGTATCAGATTAAGTTTACCGTAATGTATATATCCTAAACCAGATAGTTTTTGTAAGTGAAAATTTCTTCAGCATGGTATTAAGCTCCAGTAAGGTGAATAATTGCCATTAAATATATTATTGTTAGTATCTTGATGTGAATAGCTGACTTTTCTGGAAGAATTTTCTGTTTTTCAGCATGTGGAAAAGTCTGCATGTGATATTATTCTCTGCATTTATGACTTCTTGTACATGTTAGCACAGATCTTAACTTATCAAATATGTTGAAAATGGGAATTGATGATACATACACATATGTTTTAATCATAGTGATTGATTTTTGAATGTCCTTCACACAATCCTTATTTTAAAGGGATATTTTGTTTTCAAGATGTAAAACCATGAAGATGCAATACTCACACTGTCATGGAATGCATTTCATTCAAGCCGTACTTGTACAGCACACCAGCCCGGTGCAATGACCCAGGAGCCTGTCCCCAATGCGGTCGCTGTGTGTTCAAGTCCAGCTCATGCTGGCTTCCTCCACGGCCGTACATGAGAAGATCTGCCAGGAACCTGGGGATGGTCATGGGTTTTCCATGTGCTCTGCCCAGTTCCCTCCCACCATAACGCTGGCCGCCATCGTATAAGTGAAATATTCTTGAGTACTGCTTAAAACAACAATGAAATAAATGAATAAATAAAATTTCTTCAGTACAATAACCGTAGAGCAGTCTGTAGATTGTAGATTGATCTGTATTATTTGTGAACGTGTTATACAGCTGATTCTGGTGCTAAATCAAGTTTCAACGTCTCATGTTTTCTGAAAAGCAAGAAGGTTATTGGATTAGGAACAGATTGTTTTTTTAACATTATGGTCTTTTTCTTGTGCAAAAGAAACAAAAACAAACATGTTGCATACTTTCATCCTGCTGGCTACCGACATTGAACATACATTGTCAGTGTCGAATTTGGTTTGTTTTATACATAATTAAACAAGGCTGGCAAGTGTCTTCCTGAAAACCAAAAGGTTGTGTACCTGAAAACTCTGTTTGTAAAGTGATTATGTAGTGTATCAGTTTTTCTTACATGCATCAATGTATTGTGACAAAAAAGTGTTCTTCCATCTTAATGTAGGCTTTGGTGTATTTTTTGTTTAATTCATGTCTTTTATATGTGCTTTAATCTTAGGCATGATGTGACCTTATATACACCTTATATATTTCAACACTGTGATTTGTTCATTTCTGTCTATTGCAATGTGCAGACATATTTTACTGAATCAAAATTTACACTATGTTCCAGGCATTGTTGGATTTTGAAAAAGGGAACTCATTAAAGTTTGTGATCATCGCATATTCTTACAAGTTTGGCTCATTTTTGTCTTAGTTTCTTTGCATGTTTCATGTCTGATAAACTGATGTGCGAAAACACTTACACAGAGTATTTAGATGGTAGACATGGATTGCAGTTGAAGTCATTATGATGAAGTCAGTGGGAATTTATATATCATCTCAAAAACTTTTGTTATTTTGAATCAGGTATAAGTAAAGAGACAAACATATCGATATACTGATACTTGTCTTTATACATCTGGAGTTAACCAATTTTACATCTATACTTTTGAAAGTGTAGAATTATGGACGCAAGGGACACAATTGTCGGTGTTGTGACGCTGGGAACACGAGTTATCTCCCAGTTGTAGCGAGCATTTTGTCTTACGACAACCTTAACACCGCTTAGTTCGAGATAGTCCAGTCTCTCTAAACTTATAACCTCCTCTGACCTCCTCTGTTATAACAACATAGAATCCAGTACCGGTTACCTCATTTGCTCAAACTGGCGCTGTTTTATTGGTTAGTCATTCTCTAGACAGAGGTGCTGAATTCACAACTTTGAACTACCATGGCGAGCACAATCGTTGGAGAATTCTCATTTTAGAGGCATTACTTTGCTTTGATACCACGTGTAGGAGAGTGTGTCTCGTTCACGCAGTGAGGAAATATCTCATCTAGATTTGACACACGCGTGTTCAAAACTTTGAACTCAACCTATTAGGGCTCCCAGGTCTCGCAATCGCTTGCACGAGAATGTGCGAGAAATTCTACTTACGGAAACAAAGTGCGTTACAACGACAACGCCACGTGGCATTTTCCATACAGTATTTTGTTCGTACGCCAGCGATAGCAGCAAGCTGAGACGGAAAGCCGAGTTTCTTTTCGACCGCGACTTCATGCACGTGGAGGCCGTGGCGCAATTATCTCAGCGTGATCGTTCCTATAAGACAAAGGTCAGTAGTACATTTTGCAGTGTTGATGTAGTTTAGGCCTACTGTAAGTTAGTGTAACAATAGCATGGGTTTCCGTGTAAGTTCGAGGCGAAAACGTAGATTTATGACAATAGCGTGAACGTTACCAGGTGTTGAATTAAAATAAGACTGTAGACAACTTCAAATATAAGCCCCGCCGCAACGCTTGAAGAGACAAGAGGAGTGAAAGTGACTTTCGCAGTGTTGTTGTTAATGTTATTCACTTGACGCTGTCATCTGTTTGATATGCTGTCAAAGTATTTACGAATTGTTACATGGTATTGCTATGAAATTGTGCACACGTGCAACAAACATACTCAAGAACAGTCTGTACATTGTTATTATTTATTAGAAGTAATTTTTATACTTTGCTTGTGTCATGTTCGAGATCGATTGTTTTCTGTTTGATGGTGTCCTAAAATGAAATCTTGGATAAAACTGGCTATTTTAAGAAACATCGCCTATAGAAACATCGGTTACTAATCATCAGTGAAATCCAGTTCAAGATATAAGCCCTACTTTAATGGTCAACATATGGTTTGAACTCAGGTGTTAACTTATGCATGTTTTTGTTGTGACAGGCAAATCAATTTTCTTTAACAGATTGACTTAGATGATTCATTTGGCATCGCTCATACCAGCTGGTGGTCGCTGCATTGTTGTATGGGTAATTATTTTTTTTATTACGTCCAACCTAGCAAAAGTTTTTTTATGAATGGAATATGTAACCTTACTTGCATTGCCAGTTGAGGTAGGAGGAGTCCCAATATTACAGCGATAAAAACACAAGCGAGATGACCATGTATCAGTAAGGTTGAGCTGTATTTTCGTTCACAATGCACAATACCAAACGCAGTCCAACAACACAAGAGGAAGAGAGCGAAAACAGGCCAGAGCGGCCCCCTTGCAGGCAGGGTGGATAACTCTTCACACACATTGATATGTAACCTGAAGTACATAACCATAGTACTTTGGCGGATCTTGGATGTTGTTGGATTTAAAGAAAGTGATTATTCTTCATTCAAAATAGGAATAACTTGGCAAATTTTGAAACTGTTACAGGTAATTTCATGTCTTGGTATTTTTTTTCTGTGAATAGGTACAAAAATTTAAAAAAAAAATGACTTAAAGTGCAGCTGGTTGAAGCAGCCCAAGTCAGTGCCACTGAGAGAGACTAACAGCCTGGTACAGTTTATATCCGGATGCCAAACCAAGGTATAGGTAAGTATCGATTTACATTTGGACATTGGTTGTATGATGAAGTTCTGCAGAATAGTGTCAGTTTGATCTTATTTTTGTTTTCCAGGTGCAAGGAAAATAGTTTTTTTTATATGTGTACATGTAATAGGGTTTTTTTCTCTTTTTTTTTGCTGATTTCCGGTATCGGTATAGATAATTTCTCTTGAAATCACAACCATATAACACATCCACCACATTGTTCTATAATGCTCTAAAGACTCCCATTTAATGATGACCATCCGCAATATCTGTATGATAAACTAGGGAATTTAGGTCGTTTCACTGTTAGGACATTATGTCGAAATGTTTGTTTGAAAATTTGGAAGCGCTTTGCAGTTTTTATCATTTATAAATCAGGCTAAATGCTGTAGTAGTGCTCATGTTGAGGTTATGTTTGTTTTCGATTTTATTTGATTTATTATATTTTATTGATGACCTCAGGCTTTATAGCTACCTTATGCTTTCTGTGTTGAAAGCCATATTTCATACTGAGTTAATGTGTGATTTTTTTTTTTTATTTTAAAATTTTGCTGACTACATTTATAATGGTCTATACATCATTCAGAGAACATGTAACGATGCACTCAAATTTGTTCTGAGAAGATATTTTTTTGTTCCAATGGAAAAGTAAATAGCATATTTTCAACAACAGTAATAATACCTTAACAAAAGGTGTATTTTTCTGTTTACAAATCCCTATAACTTCATGATTTCTCTCCCAAATACCTGCCATTGTTATTCAGATCAAATCATTTGTGATAGCAGCCTACTTAGCACAGAAAACATCATTGAACTTCAAACTTTCAATGGCATAAAAATTGGTACCTCTTTTATAAACTATTTTGTGTTATCATTAAAATATTAATTCTTTGTTGTTGTTTTTTTTTTTCAAATTAAGCTATGCACTGGATTTTAGCCCCAAAGCCAAACCAGCCATCTCTGGATGTACCAATAATTCCAGAAGTCTTGCCAAGTTCTGAGTACCTATCGTTTTTGAGGAAGAAGACAGCTTTGCTGCGGCAGTGACTAAAGGTATCTTCAGAGATTCAGAAGCAACTTGTGTGTGATACCATCAATCAAAGGGAAAAGCAACTATGGTGCATGGCACGTAAAATGAGATATACCATGTCAAATTTTGTTTCTCTTCTTTGAAATAGGTAAGTTCCTACACTCGTATTCAAGTCGTTCTTGTTGCAAAAAAAAAATGTACCTGATTTGCTAATAAGCATAACACTATACATAACTTGTAATAGCCATGGTACATTTTCATGTTTGACATACCTGCTTCTAACCAATGCATAGTTCATTTAAAGGAGAAGAAAACATAAAAATTATGCCAAAATCAGATGAGAGAGCATCAAAACTTAATATGATCTTTAATGTTTTTTTGGATTTTTTTTTCAAGAGAAAGGGGTATTTGAAAATATTTTTAGGTATGGTGGGTATTTGGGACCAACTTTTGGTATTTATCATTGTTGCATTATAATGTTCTATATAAGGATGTGATGCTTTTCTAATAAATTTATTTGAATGTAAATTTGTTGTTTATATTGAAACATGTGCATTTGACCTAAATTATGATAATATTTATGAACATATTAAAAATATAAATATGATCCAAATTGAGGTTTAATACATTTGTTAGCTGAAAAGAACAAATTCTTGTGCAAAAATATTTATTAAGCCTGTGTTACGTCCTCATTTATGAAATTATTAAACAAATACTATAAATACCAAAAGGTGGTCCCAAATATCCACCCTACAAAAATTATTTTCAAGTGTCTTTTTTTTCTCCTTAAGGAACAATTGGAAAAAATATTGAAGACGACATTTAGGAATAACTTTTCGCACTCTTTCATCTGAACTTTTTTATGTTTTCTCTACCTTTAACTGTGTGTGTTTTGCCTTTCAAAGCTATTCCTGTTGTTTTGCAAGGATATCAGAATCTTTAAAGAAGACGTTGTTGTCCACTTATAAGCTTGATACAGTGGCTAGCATTCAGTGGGGTGTTACTCATGAAAAAAGTGCCTTACAGCAGTATGAGATGTGTGGGGGTAAAGTGGAACAGACAGGTATGCTAATCAGTGTTGTGATGGGGAAGTATGGAGGACTTGTGCTTAAGGCCCATGTAGTCATTTCATTTTGTAGACACACTCACTTTCATACCAAACAAATTATGCAAGGTAAACAGAAGTCTCCTGATGGATTTTTCTACTATTTTATTGCCATGCCATCACCTCAATATAGTTAAAGTTTTGCTGATGTAGACGCAGCATGAACCAACAAATTCATTTTTCTACAAATTACAGATATGTATGATACAGAAACTCATTGTTTTGTTCTCTTAGGTTTGTGGATGCACGAGTGTGGGGTTTTGGCAGCATCCCCAGATGGCTTAGTGATACAACCCCCTTCAGCTGGTGTCCGAGTGTATGGTCCAGACAGTTGTCCACCAGAGATCATAGAAGTAAAACGTCCATTCTCAATCAGACATTCCAACATCCGGGAGCGAATAGCAGGGATGAAAGACCCTTTTCTAGGTAAATGTGGAATTGTCATTGACTTTTACAATTATAAGTGGCAACATGTATTGTAAAGTGGGTTATTATTTCAATTTGGTTCAGGTTATCAGCTAAATCCTAACTAGGGACACGTCTCTTTGGAATGAGCTTTTTGTACACCATTTTAAAATTGATTTTAATGTAAAATAAATACCAACATAAGTGCTTTCAGAGTAAATGGGAATACTGTTTTTATCGAATGTACTTTACTTCAGAAGTAAAACTCAAAAATAAGTGACCACTATTCTTTTCTTCGAAGTGGTGAAAATGGTCAGGTCATTTTGAAGAAGTGTCCTGATTACAACCATCAAATGCAAGAGGAGTTACTTATTACTAACAAATCATGTTGTGAGTTTGTTGTGTGGTCAACCACAGATATGATTGTTGTCAGAGTTCGAAAGGACATGGAGCGGGAACATAATTTAAAATTGCTGACAGATTTTAGTAAATTAGAAAAGGGTTCTAGGTAAATTTGTACCCTTTTCTAGGCTATAATTTATTTATCACCGAAATCACTGATTGTTTTATTTATTTGATTGCTGTTTTACGCTGTGCTCAAAAACATTTCACTTATATGATGGCACTCAGCATTTTGGTGGGGGAAAACCCAGGCAGAGCCCGGAGGAAACCCACGACCATCCACTGGTTGATGGCAGACCTTCCTATGTACGGCCAGAGAGGAAGCCAGCATGAGCTGGGCTTGAACTCAAAGCGAGCGCATTGGTGAGAGGTTTCTGGGTCATTATGCTGCGCTAGCGCGCTAACCAGCCATGGAGGGCCCTCCGAAATCATTGATTAAAGTCTTTTATTGTACCATCAATCGAGTAAAAGTATAGTCCACACTTTTAGGAAGAACAGATGAAATTAAAAGCCATTTCCTGATTTTAAATATATTTTTGTTTATTTTGTGTCGCATTTCTGAAATGAGAAAGATGCAAATAAAGATTGGTATGTGGTAAGTTTGGACCATATTGAATGTGCCTAGGCTCTAAATTTTTTATTTTAATGTTTTTGTCGAGTAACATATCACTAATTGCATTTATTGTGTATTTGTTGTAATAATCGGAGCACATTTTGTGGATATAAATATTCTATGACATCATCGTGCCAAGGCATATTTAATATGGTCCAAACTTACCACAGTAGATTCCCAATCTTTGTTTGCATTTTTCTCATGTCGAAATTGCGATACAAATAATTTGAAATGTTATACTTTTCTGCAACCTCCTTAATCAATGGTGATTGAAGATTAACTAAAGCACTACACAATTCAAATATTTTTGTGGAGAATGACCTATAGTGCTGGGGAATATGGTTTAGAATTTCAAAATTTTTAATACGCTCATTATCCTGTTCAACATGGATCCTTGCTTTTGCTATTTTAAAGCAGAGCTGTGCACTGTCCTTAGTGAAGTGGGTTTTATTACTTAAAAAGGCAGGAATATTTAAACTGCCCGCCTGTGGTAATATATCAAACAATGTAAATCCCTTATCGGCTTTAATTCGATCAGCTGGCTTGAACCGAACAAGAAGTTTTGATTTTTTTTTTTTTTTGATTGGTATTTTACGCCGTACTCAAGAATATTTCACTTATACGACAGCGGCCAGCATTATGGTGGGTGGAAACTGGGCACAGCCCGGGGGACACCCACGACCATCCGCAGGTTGCTGGCAGACCTTCCCACTTACGGCCGGAGAGAAAGCCAGCATGAACTGGACTTGAACTCACAGCGACCGCATTGGTGAGAGGCTCCTGGGTTATTACGCTGCGCTAGCGCGCTAACCGACTGAGCCACGGAGGCCCCAAGAAGTTTTGAATGTGCTACTGTTGCCTTATCACTGGTAGATCCTGGGTATGAATCTGATGTATAAACGATGGCTGCATTTGGCGCAACACAAGTAACAGAGTTTACAGTATGTCTGCTTTCGTAATTACTGTAACAAACATTTTCTACATGTAATGGTGTGGGTATGTCCTGAGTAATTTCAGTGGAATCTATGACAACGCGTGCAGTGGGAAAACGTTCAAAACTCTTTGGCATTGACCATTTACACTTTAATTGAGAGGGCATGCCCTCTGAAATAATGCCTTCATATAAACATTCACGTAAAGCAGATATAAAGATATAAATAATATTATATATGGTAGCATAACTTGAATTAAATAGCGTACAGAGATGAACATCCGTAAAATTATGCCAAAGTTTCGTTAAAGCAATGAGGAGCTAGAGTAGGTCAAAGGTCAACCGAGCCTTTGGCGCCTTGGCCTTATTTATGTAGGGAATAATTTCAAAATAGAGATTTTTCGTATCCCGTTGGCCAGTGCGGTAATGTGATCCAAACAAACCTTCGAACAACCCGCTTGATTAGGTTGAAATTCTACGTTCCGTACTTTGTTAATGCACGACCTGGATGGGTCTAATAATGATGATACTGTTACATGTAGCTTAACTGACGCTGTGCGGTCATGCCAGTGAGGGATTCCCCAACGCCTTGATCCATCAAAATTTAAAGAGAGATTCGCCAAACGCCAATAAGAAAGCTACTCGGAAGCAATGCCCTGACGAGTTCACTGTAACAAAGGGTTTGGTAATAGTCAGTCAGTCAGTTTTCTTGTAGCAAATGAGTTGAACATACCATGGATTGGCTGGGTAGACACGTCGTTTTCGTTATCAGATGAAATGTGTGTACCGTTTCTTGCTACAGAACTGCCAGAAGCAGAAACCATTTTTATGGGGTATAATGTGATGGAAAGGTATCTCAAAGATAGTGTGTCAGATGAAAATGTGAAACTAAATGTACTGAAGAATTCATTTCTAAGTGTTGATGCAAATAAAGCTAAAGCTTTAGTTAATGTTGGACAGGAGGTGAAATCTGATGAAACTGGTAGCGTGTATTGCTATGGAAAGTTTGATTGCTCCATTTAGTGAAAGCAGACATGTAAATATCTCTTGAGAACTGAACTTGTTAATGTGCCATGCAATAGTATCTTTGAACCCATAATAGATGGAATTTGTCCTGATAGCGTGAACGTAACCCAGACACTTGTTCACTTAAATTGTGGCAGCCACTCTACTGTCAAAGTAAGTGTCTGTAATATGACTAATCACAGCATTAAGTTACAGGTAAAAATGTTTTAGGTTCAGTGAAATTGATTCAGTCTGCGTTGCCATCAATTACTACTGCACTCTCACTGCATTTGCCGACAGAAGTCCCGCCTAAGCCATGGCACAAGGGGATGTGTAAGATACGGTTACTGATACATTTAGATAAACAGTTATAATAAAACCATAACCGAAGTAAACTGACAAGATCTAAACGTTAACGTCCTTAACCATAAAAGGGTGTCCCGAGTCGATATTTATTTATTCATTTATTTATTTATATGATTAGTGTTTTACGCCTTACTCTTGAATGTTTCACTTATAGGACAACGGTCAGCATTATGGTGAGAGCAAACTAAGTCGATAATCGCAAGACCCATTTCCTGGGCCGCCTATAACCTCAGTTCTCAAAGAAGTGGGTAAGGAATAATATGTAAATAATTAATACAATTGGTATCATGTAAGGATTGAGCAGTCAACCGTTATCAATGTAGATTGTCGATATTCCATGTATGACATCGAATTCAACCAATGAATTGTGTATCTCGGTTGATCTCTGATTGCAACTGTTCAAATATCCAACGTGGCGATCTAATTCAACACAGTGAATATGCACCCTCTAGCAGTACGGGTTAATCGGAATTAAACAGAATCATGACGTAGAATGCCAGAGATTCTGGATGTTATGTCCATATTTACTTACATGAGAACTGTACTCACTGTAAAATTTAAGAAACTTGGAGTGAGGGTTTTTAAAGGAATTGACACTAGTTTTTGCAGTATTAAGTTGTGACGTTGATTGAAATTGTCACACAACACGCAGGATCTAACGAATGCTACAAGGCGAGATATGTGCACGCTATATGCAGGGCCTTTCGGTATATTGCTGTCCAAGTAAGGATAATTTTAATGTATAAATTGAAACTATCCATCTTGTCGTAAAGTCTGCGGGAGAGGAAACCGTTTTGGTCTTTAAAGAAATACAGGCCCAGATAAGATATACCATCTGGGGAGTCTGTGGTTTCCTTTAAATCTAACGGAGGTGGGTAAATACCTTTTACATGGATTGTTTAAAGCCAGCAGATCATCAGTATAGCATTTAGTAGCCTATGCTATAATATGGATTGCTTAAAGCCAGAAGATCATCAATATACCCTTTAGTGAATGTGAAAGATCGGTCCTGGTGAGGATTACTCCTTGATTGTCTGCTTATAGTCGTATTCATATGAGAACAGGTATAGTTCGGCCAAAAGTGGGGAACAATTTGTACCCATGGGAATACCTATACACTGTTGCGATATGCTTTCTCCGAATTTTACATAGATGTTAATGAGAAATTCAAGCATCTCCATGAATCTGGAAACACCTCATGAATGGTAACTCGTGTATGTAGTGGAACTGAAGAATCTGTGCGTCGAAACAGACATTCGTATACCAGCCGTCAACCAAAAAGGACGTCACGGGTCAAAAATCGCAAAGCCAATTTCCAAAACGACATTTAACACAAATTACCAAAGAACTAAGAAAGTATATAAAGCGGAATCATGCAAAGAGAAGCCGTCAACAGTTTTCATTGATGTTGGAAAGACGCAAGGTATGTTCTAGGCGACTAAGTAAAATCATGCAGTATCATAGAATATCAGATGTCGATAACAAAATATGTATTTCAGCTGCACTTTGATTGCAACTGTTCAGATATCCAATGTGGCGACCTAATTCAACACGATGGAAAAACACAGTAGTTTTTGCAGTAATATTTTGTGATATTCATTGAAATCGTCACACAACATGCAGGATCAAACTAATGCTACTAGGCGAGATATGTACACGCCATTTGAAGGATTTTGTTCCCTCTGACTTTGAAGGCTTTGTTGCCTCTGACGCTAATATGGCGTTGACCAATTTTATTAAACGCCGAAACAATTACTGATGAAATTATACCTATTAAATCCGTGAGAGGATTATACGGTGTGTGTATGTAGAGCCTCTTGTTCTTCAGTGAGACGTTTAGAGTTTTTAAGTATCCACATGCAGTTGACGCCTGATTTTTTTTTTTTTGGCAATTGTACAACAGTGCTTGTTCCAAAAAGACTGTACCTCGTGTAGCGCTTTCATTAAGAGTGCCAGGAGAGTGCTCATCATTTTCGCTGAAAGTAGAATCCTTATTATCTAGCTAGAAATGCTGCGTTTCTTGCACTGTTGATATAACACGAAAACACAATTTTTTTTTCTTTTAGGGATAAAGGTCAAGTCTAGTCAAAGAAAGAAGAGTCTGCCAATGATACTAATCGTACTCCTACAACGCACGCGCCACTCTCTCCGTTCTCTACGTTCGTTTCACATATAGAGAGCGGCGCGTGTGCTGAGGTGGTAAACGCGCTCGTTCGCCTCGACTACCTTAATCCATGAGGCCGTGCGTTCAAATCTAGCTCGTGCTGTTTCCGCTGTGGCTTAGTTAAGGTTTGCCAAATCAGACGAAGTTATGTTTCATATCCCCACCTTTTTTTTCTTCTTTTTTTTTTTGCCGAATACTGCGGTTTTCTCCAGCCATATTCCTTACTGCCTTGAAAGTGTAAAAATTCTTGAGCATCAATCAAGTAAATGATCGGGGCTTATTGCAGCCAGTTTCAAATATATGATGAATTATCCCAGTTTCCCGGTTTCCCGGTTTCCTACCATTAGATTATGATCACAAGACCAGTGCAGCTGTTTGGTATATGGTAGAAATGGACTCGGAAATCGGAATGGATCTTAATTCTTCCCATTTTCAATGTGCGGTTCCACAAGACCCCACATTCCGCAGTGTCACGTACGGTGTCAACAACGTTACGTGACTTCACAATCTTTGTGACCTCACCTTTTGCCGATATTTCAACACAATTAGCTTAGACCAAAGAAGTGCTTATTATTTGCATATTTCGTATGCAAAGGCCGATTTTTACAACATACTGACAAAACACAAAACTTGTATACGATCACAACTGACATGCGCGGAGCGCTTTATTGTGAACAAAACAGAACTTTGCTGAAAGTCTGCGATCGTCTCTAAAGTTCAGCTCTTGCGGTGTCCAGTGATACATTTTATGTTCTAAACAACTTTTTTTCCCAAAATTGCTGGCCTAGTAGTCCGAATTGTGTGGCATCGACAGGCCAGGTCTTTAACGGGCAGATAACTCTTGACTGACTTGGAATAAAATTGGTGTACAAGAGGAGTGAAAATCCCTGCAGTTAATCTACTTCCTTCCTGCTGCTGACTCAAAATCCTGTGGTCCATCAGATAAACACTTGTACAACAAGAACTGGAAAAGGAACATGCAACTACATGTAGATTTCATCAAAAACAGACAAAGTCATTAAAGCTGATCTCCACGATCTCTTAGAAATATTGCTGACGTAGGCTTAATAATTCGTTACAGTTAACGAAAGGACTTTGTAACAGATTCCCATTGTACTTTCTTTAATTCATTTGATTTATGTTTAACACCGTATTATAGAGTTTTTCACTTGTCATACGCTGGCGGTCAGTTGTCTGATGGAGAAAACCAGAGTTTCAAGACTAATTAGACCACATTGGCCCTGCTCTATGGTAGCTTAGTTGAAAACCCCCTGACCTAATCCCGCGATCGACAGGGAGACAGCTGGATTCGCGCTTTTGTCCTCTTTGGTGACAGACAAATGGCAAACGAGACGAACGCCTTCAGCGAATCAGCCAGCAAGAGTCTCGGTCGACTGTTCTCACAAAGTGGTTAACGTAGTAAGATTTATGGCTCCCCCACATAATTCACACACATACGACAAACACAGCAGTACGACGTACAACCCCAAGCATACATATATGCATGCGGACGTCACACACATAGGTCACACAAACAGATCGCACACTCACCCGCCTGATTCGGCCTTGGAAGCCAGGTCCCTCGTTCGATCTTCCGAGCTTAATGCCATCACAGAATCGTGTACTGACTAACAAAGCTGAAAATCAAAAAAATCACACATTACAGTGATATCTTCTAAACATGAGAAGTCCATTTTGTGCACTACTTAGTAGACTGTGGTTCAGATGTAATCGACGCTGATTTGTTGAAAGCGGACAAGGCTCACACACAACAGCCAATCAACGACGATTGCGTCTGCCTTAAAATATCAGAAACCCAAAGTGTACAAAATGTACAATGTACAATTATACCCTTAGTTATGGATTAAATTCACACATTTCATTCGTGTTCATCGCCGTACTCAAGATGTTTGCTTTGGTGCGACGACCGTCAGGTTTATGGCTGGACAAAACTGGTGTTAATTCGTCTACAGGTGACAAACCTTCTGACTTAAAAACCGCAACCGAACAAACGAGAGCTGGGTTTGAACCACCGACCTCACTGGTCAGCGTGTATTCGGTTGCTTGAAACGACTTATCCATCGACCACTGCGCTACAACTTAGACACTGTATTAGGGTGAAAATACAGAAAGCTCTGTCACTTACGTCCAGCTGGGTTAGCGCTAAGTCTGCCGTTGCTATCCACTCGCAGTTCCTCCGTAGTGTACTGTAAAATCACTTCTTTGAAACCCTAAACAAAGACAATTAGCAGTTCAGTATTAATATAATGTATATGTATAAATCAAAGAGGTTCTGGTGTGGCGTTACGCCAAATTGATACATTCAAAACAGTAATCGTGGAATGTCTCTTTTTCCCCCCACAACACAGAGCACAGGACTAACTTTTATCGACTTCTCATATCCGCCAAGAAATGGATGTATTTATGTCCAGATAATAAGGTGAGTAATACAGCCATCGAGGAGATCATGTGACCTTCATCATCGGCCAGTTTTCCGGAAGTGACATCAGAACTTACGGTAGATCTGTCGCTGTCCACGGTGATGGTCCCATCTGGAACCGTCCGCACAAAGCCTCGTGGAGCCGAATTGTCGTCGAGGATGGCGATGGTTCGGGTAGTACCAACGCACTCGGCGTCAGACACGACATTGGCGTTTGGTACGTTCTGAGATGTTTCATACTCGACCACCATGGTGACTTCTTGAGTTAGGTCAGCGTTGGACATTTGCACTCTGACCAGTGAGTCTCCAGTGAATACTCCAACCCACTGACCATTAATTTCTTCGGTGCTGAAGTTCTCTGTCGTTATGTAGTATTTGTTACGGCCAACATCAACCACGGAGCCGTCGGGACCAAACTGCAAATCCACTTCCGGATGTTCTACACACACTAAAATAAAAGAGCAGAAAATAATGGGTATATATACGTTTACGAAACTGCATACGCCTTATTTCATGCGGAGAGTGTTAATGAAGGAGAAAAATAAAAGCAACCTGTTTTTATTCTGTGTAGCTTTAGAATGAAGATTGTTGGCCAAACGCTGAAGTCAGCATGCGCTTTGTGTCCCAGGGTTTAATATACACAAGTGCTTTGGAAGTAAATAATTCATTAGATTGTAAGGACAGTATGCAAACTATATTTACATCTGGGTGCGAATTCTCCTTCGACGTGGTTGCAACCGCAGATGGTTTCGTCGTAGAAGGTTCCAATTGGACATGTCATGACCTGTGAGAATTCACCATCTCGGACGATGTACTGGTTGCGGTCATCTGCAGTGGGCTCCAGGAAACAGACTAATAAGAAACAAAAAAACACAAATGAATTTACGAAGAATAAGCAACAGAAAATACAAAAAATGCATCTGTCATCTTTTGAAAGATTAGTTCTCAAAGGTTAGCTCTCAAAGGTTAGTTCTCAATTAGCGCGAAGAATTAACGTAAATATCGAGTAAACCGATTTGAAACTTGACAACACAGTGGTGGGATCTATACATTAAGGTATAGGCGCTACTGGGCTAATGTTTTCAAGCATATCGACAGCCATCATTCGAACGACTTCAGTTGAAACATTTTTTTTTCACATCGCCCAATACTTACTGCCTTCGCTGGTGACGGTAGGATCACAGAAATCCTGGCAGGTGGGATCATTGACACACTCGCCTCCTTGTAGAGACGTCCCCTCGGGACAGCACTCGATAACACTGGACACTCCGCCAATACAGGTGATACGGGCACGGCAGTTGCTGTACCCACCCAAGACAGTCCCGTCAGCACGGCCGTTACAAGGATCTGTGGAGAAGAGGATAAATACCTTTCACAAATACCGATATAAAAAGACTACAGCATAGAGGGTAAAAAAGGAGCAGCAACGACAGTGTGATACTTGGCACACTTGGCACACACTGAGTATACAATCACTTTAAAACAATGCAGAGGGACTAGACCGTGGGGATTCTTAGTCCACCAGCAGGGACCAGGCCGCGGGGATGCTTAGTCCACCAGCAGAATGTTGGTTTATACAGGAATACAGTATACAAGACTTCAGCATAAAGGGTGAAACGGTGTCTCTTGATAATGTGGACTGAGAAGATACAGTTTCCTGTTTGAATAAACATAGGAAACATCATTATAGATTTGACACAATCAGGCAGTTTGAGAAGCTCACAATATTGCGCATCGCTAGTCATACTCCTCACAGCGCATGTGCCGCTCTTTACACTCGCTTTGTATCACTGCCACCACTAGACAAGCTTGACATTTTTGGCCAGTCCCATGGCACGTAGGCCTGTTTGGGCTTTGCTTCACTACTTGTATTCTCGCACGGAGCTATTTAATCAGCATACCTCAATAAAATGGTTTCAGGTTTTGTTTACAATCATGTTATGTATATTTTAAATAAGGAGAATGTAGGCCCTACGTGTATAAATTATTATCAAAAACAAAGGTTGAGAGAGAGAGAGAGAGTTTTAGTTATTTCTGACATCACTTCTTGTCTCATGAACCTATTGACCTCGGCGTTGCTCAAGATTTCTGTACAATATTTCCTGGTGGTGGCAGTAATGTAATGTGGATGTAGAGAGCCATGCATGCGCTGTAAGGAGTATGAGCGCCAGTCATTTACGACAGTAGCCTGAGGGCTTATTTATTACACCAGACTCTAACTGACTTTCAATGGGTTTCAGATCACAGATAGGCGAGATCAAACTTATCGGCACATTGAAAATCGCTACCATATTTTTTCCCGCCACCTTTCAAATGATGACGCAGGCCTACCTTGCGGACACCTGGCGTCGAGTGGGTTGTCTCCCGTCAGCCTCTCTGGGTTCCAATAAGTGCCGACAGCAAGTGGCCGCAGAATCTGGGTATAGGTACCATCCTCCTGCAAGAAGCACTGGAAGAACGAAAAGCAGTCGCCGGATGACGCATATCCCACACCGTTGATGACGACACAGTTGTCGCATGGATCGCCAATTGGAGGAGGGCGAGTTGTTGTTGTTGTCGTCGTTGTTGTTGTCGTCGTTGTTGTTGTTGTGGTAGTGGTGGTAAGGTCAACTATTGAAAAGAAAAGCAAAAGATATATGCTCAGTACTAAAAGGAAATCACTTCAGGCAGATGGCATGTGAATGAAATGTAAATATATATGACATCTCAAACTTTCAAAAAGAGAAAGGTATGAGGTTGAATAGGGTACTTTGTGTGTGATGAGGATTATATCTTTAGCTCTGAGACAAACATCGCTCTGTGGATGAGATGGGAAAGAAAGTGTAAATGATTGTACATTGAGCCTTGTAACTCGCACTTTGGGGATCACCAGACCTCTACAAAGGGAAGCAAATCTTGTAACGGGTGGAACATCAGCGGATCACTGTTATTGTATTAAAGTAAGTAGAGCCTACAACTGGTCCATGAGGTGCACGACTTGTTTTTCTTACATTTTGGTGAATCCCTTTGTGTGATCATTCAGTTGTGCTCTCTGATTTACGAGACAGATTCAAAGGAATCATTAATAAAGAGAATTCACGGGAAATAAACGAAAGCGTAACTGATATCATCACTGTTCTGACCTTTTTTCTTTCTAGTTTTATTTTTGATGTTCAAAGTATAATATAAACAAATAGTAATACTAGTAGTAATAGTTTTTTTTCTCCATGAGCAGGGGTCAAACACGGGAAAATACGAACAACATTCTCCATGAGCAGGGGTCAAACACGGGAAAATACGAACAACATTCTCCATGAGCAGGGGTCAAACACGGGAAAATACGAACAACATTCTCCATGAGCAGGGGTCAAACACGGGAAAATACGAACAACATTCTCCACGAGCAGGGGTCAAACACGGGAAAATACGAACAACATTCTCCGTGTGCAGGAATCAAACAAGGGAAAATACGAAAAACATTTAAGTCACCTAACACCCAGGCATTAAATCGATCGCCAGTGGAGTAGAAAAAATGACAAGTATTAAGATTATAGTATATTCTTTAGTTGGGGTGTTATTAGTGTGGTACTATCAGACACATGAGTGCATAAAACATGGTCATATACACTGAGCCGATGTGCACAAGTGCACGTTATTTATTGATTTGCTTGCGACAGGAATCTGACGGTGGTCGTTGTGAAAATCTTAACATTTAAAGTATCAACATAATTTCAATATACAGAAATTTTGAAATTCGAAAATTCGAAAGCAAGCAAAATAGACTTCTTTTTTCTTCAGTCTGTAAAGCTGACAATGATCTGTTTTGTCTTTATTATGGAAGGAATTAAGGAATTAAATCATTCAGTTCCGAAATAGAGAAAATTTCTGACGATCTGATTTACTATTAATGAAAGAAGAATTTTGTACTGGTAATACGCTAAACTGTAGCATTGGTAATGCGGTAAAATTTAGAGTTAGCAATGTGGTAAAATGTAACATTGGTAATGCGGGAGTAAGCCACGGACCATGGCAAAAAATCATGCCTATATATATATATATATATATATATATATATATATATGGAACAGACAAACATGTTATGTGGATATCGCTGACAGCAAATGGTCTACAAACACTTTACTTCAGGGAACATATTTGTGAGCGCTATATGTGCATATTTTTTCGGGGCATCTGACACATCTGCAACATATTATACCTGTGAGATTTTGTGTTTTTTTTTTTTTTGCATTAAATTAAATTTCTGTTAGTAATTCTAAGAAGAATGTATTACTCTGTATGGTATAGTAGTAGAGACAAATGACATCAGCAGAAATCCTCATACTGACACAGGCTTAAGTCTGAACTATAGCATCTACATAAAAAAAGAAAAACATTTTAATCACACGTGGAATACTTACTTGGACAGACAGAGTCAAACGAATTGGGTCGGAACCGCTCTGCATCCGCTACAAAATCCCGAAAGGTCGGAATGATGGTGAGGGCATTGCGGTTCGTAGCATAATTCTCAATGATGGTTCTATCCACAAAGTTATCCCCAACTGTGATGACGGAGAGATACGTTTCCTGTCTGGCGCGGTCGATGGCGGCCTGAGTGGTTGGCTGAGAAAACAAATCGTTGGCTAGAACTATAAGAAGCATGGCCGTCTGTCGTCCCCCGGATGATTGTCGAATCTGGTTCAGCCCACAATCCACACCCAGGTGAAGCTTGTCGAAGCCTCCGCGGCCCTCGAATCCTGTGTCCACCGAGTTTCCGATAAGGTTTTTAATCATTGCCGACGTTTGCATATTTGACTGGCTTAAGCCGAACACAAGCTCACTGTCGTCTCCATAGGTGCACAGGGCGATCCTGGACTGGTCTGCAAGATTGCCCACATCGTGGATGTCCACAAGATTGGCCAAAGCTCTCTTGGTAGCTCCCAGTCGATCATCTCGGGGAATGTTCGTGTCAGACGTATCCAAAACGATCACCAGATCCAGATTGTAAGGGCATTCTATGGATATAAATCAAGACACGTTTTAATGAATTGAAATGAAATTATCTGGCATTCAAGTTTTGTTATGTTATTTGTGAACGCCATGAGCCCAGAGTGAGCGAGTCACATATAACTGGGACATCATGTGCTGTCAAAACCATGTGTCTCAGAGTGAGCGAGTCACATATTACTGGGACATGATGTGCTGTCAAAGCCATGTGTCTCAGAGTGAGCGAGTCACATATTACTGGGACATGATGTGCTGTCAAAGCCATGTGTCTCAGAGTGAGGGAGTCACATATTACTGGAACATGATGTGTTGTCAAAACCATGTGTCCCAGAGTGAGCGAGTCACATATTACTGGGACATGATGTGCTGTCAAAGCCATGTGTCTCAGAGTGAGCGAGTCACATATTACTGGGACATGATGTGCTGTCAAAACCATGTGTCCCAGAGTGAGCGAGTCACATATTACTGGGACATGATGTGCTGTCAAAGCCATGTGTCTCAGAGTGAGGGAGTCACATATTACTGGAACATGATGTGTTGTCAAAACCATGTGTCCCAGAGTGAGCGAGTCACATATTACTGGGACATGATGTGCTGTCAAAGCCATGTGTCTCAGAGTGAGCGAGTCACATATTACTGGGACATGATGTGCTGTCAAAACCATGTGTCCCAGAGTGAGCGAGTCACATATTACTGGGACATGATGTGCTGTCAAAGCCATGTGTCTCAGAGTGAGCGAGTCACATATTACTGGGACATGATGTGCTGTCAAAACCATGTGTCCCAGAGTGAGCGAGTCACATATTACTGGGACATGATGTGCTGTCAAAGCTCAGAGTGAGCGAGTCACATATTACTGGAACATGATGTGCTGTCAAAGCCATGTGTCTCAGAGTGAGCGAGTCACATATTACTGGGACATGATGTGCTGTCAAAACCATGTGTCCCAGAGTGAGCGAGTCACATATTACTGGGACATGATGTGCTGTCAAAACCATGTGTCCCAGAGTGAGCGAGTCACATATTACTGGGACATGATGTGCTGTCAAAACCATGTGTCCCAGAGTGAGCGAGTCACATATTACTGGGACATGATGTGCTGTCAAAACCATGTGTCTCAGAGTGAGCGAGTCACATATTACTGGAACATGATGTGTTGTCAAAACCATGTGTCCCAGAGTGAGCGAGTCACATATTACTGGGACATGATGTGCTGTCAAAGCTCAGAGTGAGCGAGTCACATATTACTGGAACATGATGTGCTGTCAAAGCCATATGTACCAAAGTGAGCGAATCACTTTTAGTTCAAGACGTATTGAATTAAAACAAGATGTTCAGACTTACGTTCTTTTTGACCCAGTGCCAAAGGCAAAATGGCCAACAGAACAGCCAAATAGAGCTTCATCTCGACGGCAGCCTGAAATACAAAATAAACCAAATAAAACCTGAGGCAAAAGACAGCAAAATGCAGTTTGATTATAATCTGGATCGCTACTATATTCCGTTATTTATTGGGGCTTTTCGACTGATTCAGAAATATTGCATTTACACGAAGGTGGTGAAATCAATGATTGGAGGAAGCCAAATAAATCCGGAGTGCAGCGGCATCGACTGTGGAAAATGGAGTCAGAGATATGCAGTGTACATGTATATAAATTATGCGCAAAACTCAAATGAAAAGAAAATTAATAAAAACTTGTTATAACACTGTTCAACCGTATTTAATCGTTATTGGAGCAAGACACCCCTATTTGAGGCCTCTTTAAAGCATTCTGTGTTGAGCCATTGAGATCCCAGGTTCGAATCCAGGCAGCTCCTTTGAGTTCGTTAGTAGCCTTTAGTGAAGAGGTTTGTCAGTTAGCTGGGAGGTGGGAGGTGGTTTTGTCCATACATAATTCTGAGCGCATTCGTATGAGTAAAAATCGTGAAGTATGTGTTTTTGAACAGCAATCAAATAAAAATATAAACTTATAAAACCGTTCGAAGATGTCTGAAATAAGGATCTAAATTTTACTAAGATCAACGTCACCAAGCCTTTTGGTGGACATGCAATTGTTATCGCTTGTCTGTGAATGATTTCGCGCAAAATCTTTTCTTATAAATTCGTGTATAAAAACATTAGATTTCGAGTACCACGAATATTAAAGGCAACCGACTGGAATAAACCTAAAGACAAGTTCAGACAATTTGTTGAGTAGCTATTGCCTGACCTTAAAAACAACCGTGCAAAGCTCACCTGCTATTAACGAAATCCAGATTGTGAGACGACTTTAACCGACGGCTACCTCTGATGGACTACCCAAACTCCTCGATCACGCTCAATTTGTATCCCGCAGCCTGCCGCCGTGCCACACCTATCACGTGAGCAGAAAAAATTTGCATAAAGAATTTCGTCCCCAGATTCTATTGGTGTATGTATATTGAAGCTTTATTTCAAGAGCATAGCAAACAATACGTATACAATGAATATTACAGATAAAGAACTGATACTTTTTTTCCTCCCCCTCTTATCATTTTCTTCTAACAACTCGTCAGCCATCCGTGAAGTAGTTCATCAGTTAAATGCTGCTGACTTTACAAGCCTCCAAAAGCCAGCGTATAAATTAAAGCGTTGCACGCCTGGCTAAACTCTTAAATATAAGAAGTGTACCACCCAAGTGTGTTAGGCAGCAGTGCGCGCGCTTCTGTGCGCTATGACATCAGCCTGCAGTGCCGTGAATTTGGCTGCGGGGAAATAAAAATGGAGGTGACCCGAACGTAGGATTATTTTTAGTCAGACCTATCTAGCATAAAATATAACCGCTAACCGTCTTTCTTATTCATTTATTCATGATTTTGCTAATTTGTGTGTGTATGTGTATGTGTGTGTGTTTTTTTTTAAAAAATATATGTCTATATGCTAAGTCCATAATCCTCGGGCCCTGCTTTAAGGCGGGTCTATAAATACTATACAACGTCGCGGTCACCACGGGGAAAACGGAGAGAGGCGAAAGAAAAACGTCGTGATAACACGAGGAAAAGAAAATGAGCGGAAAACAGATGAAATAAATGAAGAACAAAAACGACTTAAGTACTCCACAGTCAGCTGTAAGCACAGGCCGTGAAGAAACCTTTGCGTTTTTCAGTTTTCCACCCTTTTTGATTTATTTATACTAACCGCCTGCCCAAAAGAAGCTTGACATTCCAATGGCCAGTAACGTATATAAGCGTTAAAAGGCCTGTGTGAGTGTGTGTGTGTTTTTTTTCTCTCCAAACGACGACAAGACAATAACGAGAAGATGACACACTCTGTTTCACACAGAAACAAGTATTAGACGGTTCAGAAAAGTATATATCTGTCTTTCATTGCTAAGGATATGACCTCCCCACCCCCCATCAGCTTTTGGCGTTTTTTTCAGTTAATTCTAATTATATACACGGTTGGTTTTGTATTGTACACTCTGAAAACGCCCTCACCATAGTCTATATCCCATATTGTGAATAGGCCTATTCAGAGCGCACACTGATTAAATGCACTTTGTGTTCTGCACTTACGTTAAACACAGTTAGGAGAATGAACGTAATAATTGTTGCCGAGCATTCAGAAATTTTCCTTAATGCTGAATGATTAATTGAAAAACGAGATCGATGATTATTTCAAGGCTGTCGACCAATCGCCGGTCCTACTTGCACCATGGAGACATACACACATATGTTATAAGAATTTAGGGGAGATTGGAGATCGGACTTTTGTCGTAAAAGACTAAATACGTCCTACTGTATCATCTATAATGTTGAAAATGTTAGGCAACAGGAAATAGTTGAGGCACAAATGACACCTCTATCTTTAAGTTCCCATATCTCAATTTTCTTCATCGTTCGTCTATAGTCGAAATAACCTTCAGATCACATAATAGGCTTACAATCAGGTATTTTTACCTCTAACGAGAAAAGAGTTCGAACCCGAAACATTTTTACTGGTCATGCATTTACATATCACATACAACAATAGCTGAGTCCCAATGTAGACTAACGTCTTACATATAACAGAATAATTAGTAAGTACATACGAAGCTTCCAAACATTTCACGCTGGATTGTTCACGCTTCTCCTTGTACAAAACGTCTGTGCGTAACAAAATATCAAAGATTAACTTTTTTAGGCAAGTGAACTAAACATAAGTGCGATGAAGTGTATAACACAAGATGTGTAAACTGAACAAAATATAAGTGGGATGGGATGTGTGGCTCAAGCTGTGTTAAGTGAACTAAGGAAAATGACTTGAGTGAAGTGGCGTAAGTGAATTAAGTGAGTAAAGTGGTATGGGGCGTCAGTAAATTTGTGTAACCCGAACCAAAGGAAATGGTATGGAGTGAACTCATATAAGAGAAGCCGTATTAAGCGAATTATTAAGTGAAAAAAGTGGTATAGAGTGCAAGTAAATTTGTATAACAGGATCTCAAAGTAGTGTTTTGAAGTGAATTCATATAAGCAGTGTACATGCATAATTAAGGATAGGTGTATTAAGTGAGCAAAGAAATTGCTATACAATGAAGTGGTGTAAGTTTACCGTATAAATACGAACTAACTGAACTCACAAAGCGTTGTAAGGCTTAAACTTATGTATGTTAAGCAGTATTAAACTGAATCAAGGAAACTAAACAAAAGTGATATGGACTCAAAATAAAACTGTATCAAGCAAACTAAACAAAAGTGGTATGGACTCAAAATAAAACTGTATTAAGCAAACTAAACAAAAGTGAGATGGAGTCAAAACTGTATCAAGGAAACTTAACAAAAGTGATGTGGAGTCAAAATAAATCTGTATTAAGCAAACTAAACAAAAGTGAGATGGAGTCAAAACTGTATCAAGGAAACTAAACAAAAGTGATGTGGAGTCAAAATAAATCTGTATTAAGCAAACTAAACAAAAGTGAGATGGAGTCAAAACTGTATCAAGGAAACTAAACAAAAGTGATGTGGAGTCAAAATAAATCTGTATTAAGCAAACTAAACAAAAGTGAGATGGAGTCAAAACTGTATCAAGGAAACTAAACAAAAGTGATATGGAGTCAAAATAAATCTGTATTAAGCAAACTCAACAAAAGTGATGTGGAGTCAAAATAAAACTGTATTAAGCACACAAAACAAAAGTGATATGGAGTCAAAATAAAACTGCATTAATTAAACCGAGAAGAAATACTATAAAATGAAGTAAATCAGCATTAATATAACCAATGAAAGTGATACGAACTGAATTGATATGTTAAATCGTATTAAAGAAAAGAAACCGTATTAAAGAAAAGATGGATGGAGTCAAAGTATAAAACCGTACTAATTACCAAAGAAAGTGATGAAGAGTGAAGTGATATAACTATAAAATATTGCAGTATTGGTAATGCAGTATTAGGGCAAACACAGAAAGTGGCATGAAGTGAAGATACGTGAATTAAATGTAAAGTAAAACTGTATGATGTGAACTAAAGAAAAGTAACAGAGCTAAAGTGAAGCTTGTTAAGCAGGCTAAAGGCTAGTGACCCGCTTAACTTGAACTGACGAAAAGTTATATGGATGGTAAATCATAAAGTATTAAGTAAATTAAGTAAAAATTGACACGGAATATAAGTAAAGCTGTATTAAGTGAACTTACGGAAAAGTGACACGGAATGTAAGTAAAGCTATATTAAGCGAACTTACGGAAAAGTGACACTGAATGAAACTAAAACATTATTAAGTTATATAAAGAAAAGAAAGAGAGTGTAGTAAAGCTGTATTAATTGAACTAAAGAAAAGTTAAAGAAAACCGCGGAATGTAACATAAGCATTATGAAGTTATGTAAAGAAAAGTGACATGGAATGTAAGTAAAGCATCATTAGGTGAACTAAAGAAAATTTACACGGAGTGTATTAAACTAAAGCATTATGAAGTTATATATAGAAAGGTGACAGGTAATGAAACTGAAGCATTATCCAGTAAATTCTTGAAAAGTAACAGAGCGTAAGTAAGTCAGTATTAAGTGAACTAAAGAAAAATGACACGAGGTTTAACTGAAGAAGTATTAGGTTATATAAAGAAAAGTGATACGGAATGTATCTAAAGCATTATCAAGTAAACCAATGAAAGTAACAGAGTGTAAGTAAAGTAGTACTGAGTTATGTAAAGAAAGGTGACAAGGAGTGTAAGTAAAGCAGTATTAGGTGAACTAAAGAAAAAAGAGACACGAATTGGAACGGAAGCATTATCAAGTAAACTAGATAAAAGTAAAGCAGTATTAAGTGAACAAAAAATGTTACACTAATGTGAGTAAAACAGTATTGAGTGAACTAAAGAAAATTGACATGAAATGTAGCTAAAGTTGTTCTCAGTGATTTAAAGAAAATGGGCTATTAAGGACAATTTATCCAGAGTGAACTAATTATAGCCAGATAAGTGAACATAAAAAAGTTAAGTCAATTGAATTAACCAGAATTAACGTAATGGCAAAGTCATTAATTCTGTACTAAGTGAACTAAGTAATAATAATATGGAGTCAAAATAATTAAGGTTGTGTTAAGTGAAGCAAATAATGTTGATATAGAGATATGTGAATTGATCCGTACAAACTACCTGAACTTAAATGTTATGCGGATTGAACTGATGTGATTAAGGCCTTATTAGGTACCAAGCTAAAACTAATGAATTGATGTGAGGAATTACCACTCTATCCGTCCATTCAGTGTGTGACTTAAAATATAGCAATTTATGGAGGTGAAGTGATTTTAGGTAAATTAACTGAACTATAGAGTTGTCTGAGTGATACTAGAATGTATTGTGTTACAGATTATTCTGTTAAAGTTATACATATTTTATTAGACTAACAGAATATTGTGTTGAATATGACATAGTGTTATGTTATATTATACATTCTAGCATCACTCAGACAACATACTTCCTGTTAAAATTAACAGATTTAACAGTTTTTGACTGAAGTAAAGCGGTTCACCTATACCTACACCTATTATTGGAAACTTTTACATGTATTTTCATGAAAGATATGGTAATTCTGATTGTACTCATGAAATTTGTCTTGTGAAATTTGGCTTTGGCTATTTGCTTTTGGCTATTTTGCTATTCTAGAATATCATCTAAATACTTCGCTATACTTTACAATAAAACCTTTTCTAAATAGCATCCAATCCCTTCTTATCTCATCTGATACGACGATTAGTTTAATACGTAGAACGAGGCTTGTATGACATATCTGTGGCTTGCTGATGCAGGTTGGGTTAAATACCGCGATAGCTGTGATAAAGTAAATCCCTGCATAAACTCAGAATGCCAGATCTATGGGAACCAGTTAAACGGGTCTTCATTATTAAACAATGACACTGTGTCGTTGTTTGTGTACGCTAGAGTTCCTTTATCAGTGGTTTAGATTTCCATCCTTTATTGGCCGTTAGATTTTTATGTTACCCTAAGGCAGTGTCAGTTTATCATAATTTTATCTCATGTGAGTTTGCACTCTTTTAACAGTAAACCACACCTTATACTATCCACATTATCAAACATATGCCGCCAGCTCACACGCGTATGATTATCTCCCTTTCACACGACAAGCGCCTCAACATGGATACAGTTCCCTTGATTACAACTTCCGTTTTTCGGGATACAGAATGTAATTCTATGTATTTTAGGGTATAAAGTCTTTTTTCACTGCCAGCCCGCCATTTTTGGTGTAATGGTGCAGGCTTGATAGCAAAGTGATAGGAAATTGTCTAAGCTTTGGGCAGGTATGAGTTTTAATGATGAAAGTTTGATATTCTGGAGAGAGGACACATGGAGATAGGTGGTGATGAGGCTGTGAGTGACGTCCCCTTGGCGTTGCTAGGCAGCCCTCCCAGCTGCCGGCATAGAAAGGTCCGGGTTATGACGGTCAACCTATGTCAATATTTTTATGGCTTCTTTCTCACAGGCTGGGCCAGTTATGCACCAAAGCTTATTGGCCACGGAATGTTTGGGGCTGAGCTGCAGCGCTAAACGTAAACACTGTCGCTTATGGAAAATTTAATGGTAGTCTGTGGCCACATAGACCTACTTCTTGACAGCGCATGCTCGAGGCTCTAAACTTAAAGGATGAATGAAAAGGTACGTGTACTATTAACCAGAGAGTATGGTTTTAAGGATAATAAAGACTGACATGGCCAGAAAATGAAAAATTTTTTGTCTCATTATTGAGTAATATTTTATATTTCTAATAAGCCCTTTATTTTATACATTTTTTCAGTCTATGGTGGGCAATACTCAGAAATGACGTCATCAACGTTCATTGTCTTCACAGCTGGCTGCTTAATCTTCGGACTGACCATTGGGGTAGTTTTAAACAAATTTTACACCCCTAGAAGACAGCTGAGAAGTTCTTTTTTTGTGCTTTAATATGTTATGACATATCATATCAAAACATATCGTATACTCCATGCATATTAAGAAATAAAAACTAGGCGTTACAATTTATCGAATCGTCTGGTGGAATTCTATACTCTGCGCCACACGGTTGGATTTATGGAATTCTAAAAATCAAACAAAATAGCGCTTCTTGTATTTTCATTCGACTAGTCGCATCGACAAATATCACATGATGACCGCACCTTACCTCAGCACATGACCCACATTCTACTGTCAAATCGGGGATTATATATTTATTTATTTATTTGATTGGTGTTTTAACTTGTGCTCATGAATATTTCACTTATACGACAGTGGCCGACATGATGGTGGGAGAAAACCGGGCAGATACCGGTAGAAACCCACCACCATCCGTGCGTTGCTGTCAGACCTTCCCACGTACTGCCGGAGAGGAAGTCAGCATAGGCTCATGTACTAAAATCTCCAGAGTTTATATAAGGGCTGGAAAATTTATATAAAACAGCTATGGTCCTGTGTAGAATGACTTGTCCCTTCAGTTTATACATTCCTTATATTTCAAAATTGTCATAGTAGCAATCTAGCTGATTTATAAAGCACCGATGCTTGGGTCAAGCCGGTATTTCCAACCTATGCAGCAGGGTCACTTCCGTTTAATTGAATGTTGTCTTTAAGCATTCAGATATGAGCGACTTAATTAAAAAGCGACATTCTGCCTAGCTATCAATGCATTTGTGTACACTGCATAGCATCACGCATATAGCGAAATGTAGTAAATTAGCCTTTGGTCAATGGATTGCAATTTGCAACAAAAATATGCATCGCAGGAAATAAATACTACCAGATTCTTGGTCAGGATGTCAGACTGGGTGAGGGAACATAGGGCTTGTTACATGTACCAAACTTCAAATTAATGAGAAATGTGGTTGTGATGAAAATGACACTCAAATTTCTACTTGGTAAAGTTCATCTCTCGGTCTATTACATCCAAAAGTTGGTTTTGTCCTACTTCTGGTATGCAGATGTCACTTCTGATTATGTAATATTTGATTTATTTATTTATTTATTTGATTGGTGTTTTACGCCGTACTCAAGAATATTTCACTTATACGACGGCGGCTAGCATTATTTTGGAGCCCGGGGGAAACCCACGACCATCCGCAGGTTGCTGACAGACCTTCCCACGTACGGCCGGAGAGGAAGCCAGCATAAGCTGGACTTGGGATCACAGCGACCGAATTGGTGAGACGCTACTGGGTCAATATGCTGCGCTAGCGCGCTAACCAACTGAGCTCTAACATTTGACCCATTGATTAACAGATAGCTTTGTTGCAGTTGAAAACTGACTAAAGAACAGAAAATATTTCCATACTGAAGTTAAACATGAATGTGGGAAATAGTTCTTGTGATAAATTTACTACAGAATATCACGTATACGGACGCAATGGAACTGAAAACAAAAAAGAAAAATTAGAAATTAGAAAAAAATACCGGTATTCATGAAATTCAAAAATTGCTCATGGCGTATACGAGTCACTATATATACGAGCTAGGGTGGAAATTGTTCTCAGCTGTTGAGGAAAGGTTCAGTTTTGCTTGTCGGTATAGGTGAGTTTGGGTTACGATCGTGAATTGAGCGCCTTGAAATAGTGACGACGCCTTAAATTCGTGAATATGCGGCTGGCGGGCGTGACTTTGGGTCTTGCAATTGTGACAGTTCTAATCACTTGTGTGAATGTGCATCTTGAAATCCTGAGCATGTGGCTAGCGGGCGTGGCAGTACGTCTTGCAGGCGGGCGTGACTGTGCGTATTGTAATTGTGACTGTGCGCATGAGAAGCGTGACTATTTAGCTGATGTGCGTGACTGTGCGACAGTTGAACATGGGGTGACGCACAGTGACTTAAAAAGCAACCCGGCAGTCACACAGTCAGGTTTGTCGCCTGAAGTCACATCGGCCACACCGTAACTTTTGCCTGCTACACAGTCCGACTTGTCGGCTGCAGAGTGCTCATTAGCAGGCTGTCTTAGTAATAGTGACTCTGGTCCAAGCTTATTATAATGCAATGCGTTAAGTCCAGATGGGTCGATTAGTCGAACAGCTACAGCAACTTGAAACAGGGCATGGTGTCCTATTTCCAATCCACCAATCGAATTCGACACGTCGTCCCGACAATTGCAGCGCGAAAACGAGGCTTTATTTTTCCGACCATCGCAAAGACAGTTATGAAGAACAGACTACAAAGTTAAGGCTCGCATTATTTGACGCAATTTCGGGCAGGTTCCTGGTTTCATGCCGGATCTGAGAGACGTATATATATCTGATGACTGGATATAATTGGAACGAAGACTTATCTGGTCATAAGACTAGTCAGTGTAAAATGTTAGCCACATCGGTGCTAAATCTTGCTGACTTTAGTGAGTACCGATTTTATAGGTAGACGTGAGTTACGATCAGTTCATTAATACATATTGTGCATTTCGATACAGAGGAGAATCGCTCTATTGATGACGTTATAGCTCCCCAACTTTTTTTTACAGGCTCAGGTGATTTAGTCTGTGTTAGCATAACGCTGGGGTCCGTTGTACGACACAGTCGTAACACGACATAGTCGTAACATACACCTGACGTATGGCCCAAGAGAAGAAAAAAATGACCCTAGACTTTATATTACAGACACTTACCCACGTGGATATTACAACAACAGCTGAGACACCGAGTCAGAATACTCTCCCAGTGTCTGGCATGGTCGTATATTTATTTTATTTATTTATTTGATTGGTATTTTACGCCGTACTCAAGAATAATTCACTTATACGACGGCGGTCAGCACTATGGTGGGAGGAAACCGGGCACAGCCGGAGAGGAAGTCAGCATGAGCTGGACTTGAACTGACAGCCACCGCATTGGTGAGAGGCAGTTTCTTTTACCCATAAACCTAAGAACTGCCTCATTAGTGAATATATTTTGACTATTGTGCTATACAGGAGTCAATTAATCAATTAATCAATTACCTAATTAACCTATGTTTCAATTAACCAATAAATTACATTTAGTCGACCGATCAATCAATTAATTAATTAACGAATAAGTCTATAAATCAATCAATTTATCAATTTTTTGATTAATCAGTTAATCGATTACTCATGTTTTCAGTTAATCAGTGAACAGTCTATTCATACACGTCCCACAAACAGTCTCAACTATGAAATTTCATACACGTATGTTAAAACCCGAGGGTGTACCGGAGATTTTTGGGATAAATATGATTAGCGCTAATCTAGTCGAACTTTGTTTTGTATAATTTTTTGGACTAGCCCATATAATTACCTTTCACAAAACAGCGGCCTTGTCCGCGCGTTGTTCTAAACCGTTAATAAGGTCCCTAACATAATAACTTTTCCACACTTTAGAATCAATTTAACACTATAAATGGTACAGTTTTCTGATTTTCCTGAACCATAACAATTTCAGCGATTATTGATCAGCAAATTTGAATTTTTGACCCAAAAATCTTCGGTATAGCCTTTTTAATTGTGTGACTTATTGTGTGAAAATGATATGTTGGTCACGTCCTAATGTTATTCCAACAAAGGCATGAGAAATGGCCGCCTGCTAATAATGTTACTCATCTAGAATATACATGTAAGAAATGTCACATCAAAGTGATAGGTGGCTACAGCCACAACAACATAGTCCCATAAAGTTCCCTCTCAACAGAAACTATTATTAAATGTTTAGAGGGAGAAAGCGGTGGCCGAGTGGTAAAGGCGCTTGCCTTTCAAACGGCAGAACATGATGTGCGGGTTTAAACCTGACCTTGGGTATGGAATTTGTAGGTTTCCTCACCCCCCTCGGTGTTCACCGGGCATTGTTGACAAAAATCGGTGGTCACTGCTTGTCTGGCCGTTTATCTGTCACCAATATGATGTGCATGTTTGTAGGTCACATGTGGAGAAGCTTAAGCCAAAGGGCCGTTACGGTAGTTTATAATGGACAATCCCGTTTCATACAGCAGAAATACTGACCGAGATCGCATAAGTGAAAAATCCTAGAATAAGCCTATTTTAAACAACAACAAAGAAAAAACAAGAGGAAAGGAAAACAGGAAACAAGGAAATATCTGAGGTCATCAAAGGACACCAATATTATAGCACCAACCAGACTAAATGTTCTGAGTGGCATGTCATAAGCTCACCTCTAGCTCGACTCTGACACACCTTTAGCACACTTCAGGCATTCGTCTGTTACTTACGAACCTTTCGCTGCTAAGGATGTAGAGAGTTGCGATCGTGGCTAGCGGATATGGTGGCCAGCTAACAATAACCCTGTACAGCTAGTGCTCTACCATTCCAACACGGGCAAACCACACGCGGGCTAGCGGTAGACTAATAGGAGACTGCCACAGAACTCTTAGCGGGGTTCGGGCTGTACATGCGTACTCTGCTTTATTGTCAATAAGAGATAAACATTAATATTAGTGTATTGCGTTCAGGATGTATGATGTCCGATGATGAAGTCTAAATATATGTATATTTAATAAATTCATGGAACTGTGTTATCCAAACATTTCTGATCTGTTTGTCTGAAGCTTGTCACAACGGCAGGTCACGTGGTCGCGACTCACGGGCAGGTAACTCTTGTCTGTCATAGAATGCACTATATACTTCGAGCGAAAACAGCCTGTTTTATCACGCTTGCACAGTTAATTTACTTCCGTCCTGTTGCTGACTCAAAGACCTGGGGCCCTTCAGCTACACACTTGTACATCAAGAACTGGAATAGAAACATAAAATCAAGTTAAATATATGAATTAATTAAACATTCGCACACATACAGGTCACACACATAGGCCACAAACACAGCTCGCACATATAGGTCACAAATACAGCTCGCACATCTAGGTAACACACATTGGTCAAACAGATTTACACACATACGACACACACATAACCTAGGTCACACATAGATTTACATACATTGGTCACGCACATTGGTCACACATAGATTTACACACATATGTCACACACAGATGTCACGCATAAATTTACACACATAGGTCACACATACAGGTCGCAAACAAAAATACAGACATAGGTCACACACAGCCTTGGTCACACACAGATTTACACACATAGATCACACACATAGTTTTCGTCACACACAGATTTACACACATGGGTCCCACACATAGCCTAGGTCACATCTGGATTTACACACATAGGTCACACACAATGGTAACACATACATTTACACACGTGGATAACACACAGATCGTACATAGATACACACACACATAACCTAGGTCACACGCACACAGCCTAGGCCTCACATAGATATACACACATAGGTCACACACACATACTAAGTCGCACACAGATTTACGTAAGTAACACTCATTGGCCACACATATAGCTCTCACATAGATTTACACACATATGTCACACACATAGTCTAGGTCACACATAGACTTACACACATGTCACACACATAGCCTAGGTCACGCACATAGCCTAGGTCACACATAGGTTTACACAAATAGGTTTACACACAGAGGTCACACATATACAACACACACGTTTACACACGGAGGTCACACAACTATGCAACACATAGGTCACACATATATGTTTTCCACAAACAGGTCATACACATATGCCACACAAAAGTTTACACACAGAGGTCACACACATAGGTTTACACATATAGGTTTACGCACATAGGTCACACACATAGGTTTACACACAGAGGTCACACACATATGCCACAAATAGGTTTACACACAAACTCACCCGTCTGATTCGGCCTACGAAGCCAGGTCCCTCGTTCGACCTTCCGAGTTTAATGCCATCACAGAATCGTGTGCTGACGAGCAAGGCTTAAAACCAGAAAATAACATTTCAGCTACTTGCTTTTATATACACTGATCACAAAACGTTTTTAATAATGGTACACAGTCAGTTTGGTCTGTTTCGTTCGTACAGTTGTAAACACTAAGGAATGATCGATGAAGAATCATGCAGACAGAAATGAAGTTCGAACCGCTGACTCCCCGAATTGTTGTGCGTTTCTACATCGAAACCACGAAACTTCTGTTGCTGCTTTACGTCTGGAGGTTGGCATGGTATCCTACAACACTCGGTGGTTTCACCGGCATTCTAGTCGTCTACAAACCCGGCACTATGTTTTGCTGTGTCATACAGTACTAGTTACTATGTATGTTTCATCTCCTCCGAAATGAATTCCCCCCCACCACCCCCCCCCCCCCCCCCACACACCCCCCACACGTTTCTTTAAGTGTTCAGTGTTATTGGGGGAAGAAACCGGGCATGTCCGTCGTAAACCAGCGGCCTTTGGCTGACGAAATTTGCAAATTACAAATATGCGTACCATATGTACCATGTTTTAGCCATGGTGCTTGAATGAACCTCTTTAGCATTTACTCTACGGCACTTACATGAACCTCTATTGTACTTTCGCTTCGGCACTTGCATGAACCTCTATTGTATTTTCGCTATGGCGCTTGCATGAACCTCTATTGTATTTTCGCTATGGCGCCTGCATGAACTTCTATTGTATTTTCGCTATGCCGCTTGCATAGGCCTCTTCAGCATTTAGGTCATGGCGCTGAACTGGATCTCAGCTGCATTTTTCTATTGCGCTAGCATATGTCTCTACTACATTTTCGCTATGGCGCTTGCATATATCTCTTCAGCATATTTTTGTTATGGCGCGTAAATGGATCTCTATTTCATTTCGCTTTAGCGCTTGCATGGACATCTTCAGCAATTTTGCTATAGACCTTCCATAGATATATATACTGCATTTTCGCTATGGTGCTTTAAATACATGGAGCTCTATTGCATATTCGCTATGGTGCTTGCATAAACCTCTTCAGTATTTTCGCTATGGCGTTTGACCGTGGATTGACTGTGGATTTGACTGTTGCATTTTGGCTGTAGCGCTTAAGTGGACCTCTATTACATTTTCTGTATGGTGCTTACGTGGATTTCTACTGCATATTCGCTGTGGCGCTTGTGTGGATCTCTATTACATTTTCGTTATGGTGCTTACAAGGGCCTGTACGGCATTTTCGCTGTGGCGCTTAAGTGGAGCTTTATAACATTTTCTCTGTGGTGCTTAATAACATTTTCTCTGTGGTGCTTACATGGATCTCTATAGCATTTTCTCTCTGGCGCTGGCATGATATACCATTTTCACTATGCAGAAGTAATCGTTGATCACGGATGTGTATTTAACCTGTGTTTAGATTACAGTTATGTAGATTAGATTTACTTACCTCCAGCTGGGTTAGAGCTAACTCTACCGTTGCTATCCACTCGCAGTTCCTCCGTGGTGTACTGCAAAATCACCTCTTTGAAACCCTAAACAAACAACCAGCACATTATATGTGAATTAAACAAACAGTCAGCACATGATATGTGAATTAAACAAACAGTCAGCACATGATATGTGAATTAAACAGTCAGCTCATGATATGTGAATTAAACAGTCAGCACATGATATGTGAATTAAACAAACAGTCAGCACATGATATGTGAATTAAACAAACAGTCAGCACATGATATGTGAATTAAACAGTCAGCACATGATATGTGAATTAATCAAACAGTTAGTACATATTTGAAGTAAACAAACAGTTTGCACATCATATGTGAATATATATTACTTATATCTTACTGCTGGAAATCCACAACGCACAAACGTTATTTATTTCATTGCGCTTTTACTTCTTACTTAAATATCTAAAATGGATTTTTGGTAAAGAAAACCAGGAGGTGTCTGATGCAAACGACTACCCATTGACAGATAGGCTACCTGACAAACCCCCTGAACATAAAGCTGCTGAAGACCAACAAGCCAGAATCAGATTCGAACACATGACCCCATTGGTTAAGTATAGTTTTTATTGACTTTGGAAGAGACCGATGAACAAATATCATGTTTTTTTTTTGTTATCATTAGAGAAGACAAACGTTTTCTGATCCCATCTGATTGGTGTTTTACTTCGTACTCAAGAATATTCAAACGTACTTGTTGTTCTTCTTCTTGTTGGGATTATTATCGTGTTGTTATTTTTATTACAATTATTATTTACAAACGTCATTATTATTGTGGAGGGAATGCCCCTTCTTTCAGGCACAGACCGCTTCGGTGTCCTAATGGTTAGAGCGTCCGCGTCGAAGTGGGGAGACCCAGGATCAAACCCGGGTCGGGTCATATCAAAGTCTTGATAAAACGGAACTTGCTGCAGCCTCGCTTGGCGCTCAACACTGAGAGGCTAAAGCAGGAAAAAAGACTGGTTGGCTCCGTGTCAGTATAACATGACTGGGTGGGGTGTCATGTCTGGTCTCTTCGGTATGATAAAGCGGTGGCAGCACTTTGCCGGCATGGACTCGCTCTGCCACACGAAGTCACAGTATACGTGCAAAACACCTCGTCAATGACTCCTTGTCGTCACATGATTAAAATATTTTCGTTAATACGGCCGTTCATCCTCAAGGTTAATCCTTGTCGAGGAGTTCTCATAAAGCGGTCATTGTGCCTTGTTTCACTGATCTCATACAAGCTCTAAGGAGAATTTCTGGGTGAGAACTTACGGTAGATCTGTCGCTGTCCACGGTAATGGTCCCCTCGGGAACTGTCCTCACAAAGCCTCGAGGAGCCGAATTGTCGTCGAGGATGGCGATGGTTCGGGTAGTACCAACGCACTCGGCGTCAGACACGACGTTGGCGTTTGGCACGTTCTGAGTTGTGTTCATAGTCGACCACCATGGTAACTTCTTGAGTTAGGTCAGCGTTGGACATTTGTACTCTGACCAGTGAGTCCTCAGTGAATACTCCAACCCACTGACCATTAACTTCTTCGGTGCTGAAGTTCTCTGTCGTTATGTAGTATTTGTTACGGCTAACATCAACAACGGATCCTTCGGGACCAAATTGCAGATCACTTCCGGATGTTCTACACACACTGAAAATGCACAACAGGTTAGCTTAAAATTTGAACGGGAAGACTGGTATAGTTCACAGAATGTAGAAACATATCCTCTTTTATATTGTTCTGTTTCGATGTGTAGACCTGATTATTTTGTATGTAAATTTTGTTAAGCATTTAAATAAAAAGACGAACAACACAAACGGATTTGTTGTATCAGATAAAAATACAATAAAATTATACTGTACTATGTTTTGAAGCGACGAAATAAACGATATTTACATCTAGGCGCGAATTCTCCTTCGACGTGTTGCAACCGCAGATGGTGTCGTCGTAGACAAGGTTCCAATTGGACAGTTCATGACCTGGGAGAATTCACCGTCTCGGACAATTACTGGCTGCGCTCATCGGCAGTGGGCTCCAGGTAACATACTTATGAAACGGAAGAAAATAAATCACACACACACACAACACAACACGTGAAATTCATTCAAGTTAAAAGACTTCATACGACGCATCCTTAACCAGGTGAACTTAATGCAAATCAAATCAACGCTTTATTTATTTATCTATTTATTTATTTATTTATTTATTTATTTATTTTCTTATTGCTTAACGTCATGCTCAAGAATATTTCGTCGTGTGGAGCAAACCGGAGTGCGCCCGGAAAAACACCAACCTTTGCCAGTATATAAGTTTTTGACAAATATGCACACAATAATGGTAGACACGTGGCTAGGACCCACCCTTAAGACACGTATCAGCTGGATACTGTTAGGTTTGCTCTTTCTCTCTGTGTGACCATTGACCATTACGATCGTCGACGCTGGTGTGGCTGTTCACGCTATCTGACGTTCCTTGACGGCCACTTGTATGCCGCCACTATATGATGTGCAAATGGCGTTGGTCACACGTTTGACAGTTCGTCAATAATATGCCCAAGGTATATGGTTTATCTCCAAACACTCAGAGGTTCTCCATCCATGAAAATGATAGCCAATCATATAACGTGAACATACCTGATATTTTCATAAGGCGTATGAAATAAAAAAGTAAACATTTGCCAGCGTTGCACACAGCAGATAAACTTGATCTATGTGACACCAACCTATAGTGAACTATTCCTGAGTGTGAGGTAACACGCAGAGAAATAAATCTGGTAACATTTTATACTTGTTGAGCGAAATTCATCAGAACGCTAAACCGTTTTCACATAGTTATTTATTTGATTGGTACTTTACGCCGTACTCAGTAATATTTCACTTATACGACGGCGGCCAGCATTATGGTCGGAGGAAACCCACAGGTTACTGAAACCTGCGTATGGTCGGACAGGAACCCAGCGTGATTATCATATATGTAAATCGGGTATAATCGTTTTCATATATGCCCTTCAAGATTGTGATTATGACGGATATGTGATTAGTAGAGACACAATTCAATCAAAAAGCGTTCTTAATTTAAACATCATGACACAAGCTTAGATCATATGTTTATATCTTTAGTACATACATAGGAGTGTGCGTGTACTGGAAAATAGAGTACATTATATGTCAAGGTATACTGACACCAGCCCGACCAGTTAATGTCTTATTACTTTGTGGCGATTGTCTATCCGATTATACTTATCTTATGTGACCACACTCGGGATTGAACCCGAGTCTTCAGATTACAAGTCAAACCTTCTGACACCTCGATCTTTGCAAGGCATTATGTATTTTACAGTAAAGATTTACACACAGCAGCGTGCAATCATGGATTTTTCGACATCACCATAAGAATCCCCAATTTGCATCTTACGTCACACACGTATCTGTTAAAGTCCAGCAAATTGCTCTTACACTTGATCGCCACTTACCTGTACAACTTTTGATTGCCAGGTTTGCTTTGCAGACTAAAAGAGCTCAGAGCAAATGCAATTATGAACTTACAGGTCTAACACACTGTGGGTTGACTTAGAAATCGCCCAATACTTACTGCCATCACTAGAAACGGTGGGGTCACAGAAATCCTGGCAGGAGGGATCATTGACACACTCGCTTCCTTGTAGAGAGGTCCCCTCGGGGCAGCACTCAATAACACTGGACACTCCACCACTGCAGGTGATGCGGGCACGGCAGTTGCTGTACCCACCCAGGACAGTCCCGTCAGCACGGCCATTACAAGGATCTGTGGAGAAGAGGATAATGTGGTATTCTTTTGTTCAGATAAGTTTCGAGTTAAAGTCAAACAATGTTAAACATCTTAAAAACAAAGATGGCTTCGGTATCCTAATTGTCTTAGGCATTTCGCTGAAAGCCAATTAGAGTTGCTCTATTGATTATTTCATACCACCTTCCACGCTTGCAGATAATCGGTCTGACTCTCAGTGTTCAACAGTTACTGTTTCAACGTTGCTATTGCGAGACGGCAAAGATGGAATGACAGAATCAAGGAACGATGGAATGACAGAATCAAGGAACGATGGAATGATAAAATCAAGAAACGATGGTATGGCATGAACGGAATGATGAATACAAAGAAAGAATGATGAATGGATGGACCTTGCAAATCATGTAAAGGTGAAATATCGTATTGAATTTTAAGCATTTTGTTGCATGCACATTACATTCAGGTCATGTTACATGCAGGTAACGTGCTCATTGTTACAATTTAGCCATTCCCCTGAACAATTGTAACGCTTTAACATTTTATGCGCACAGATTTTACAAGACGTCAAGTATTTCACTTTGTTTTCTGCTTTCGTTTAGAGTGAGTGAGTGCTTGGGGTTTAACGTCGTACTCAACAATTTTTCAGTCATATGACGACGAAGGAATCCTTAGGGTGCATGTACGTGCAAAAATAAAGAAAAACGAGTAATTAATTTATTTAATTGAACGGTATTTTACGCCGTACTAAAGAACATTTCACTTATACGAAGGCGGACAGTATTATGGAGGGAGGAAATCTGGGCAGAGCCCGGGAGACACCGACGATCATCCGCTTGTTGCTTGAAAATCTTCTCACGTGCGGCTTGAGCTTGGGCCAGCTTGAGCTAGACTAGAACCCACAGCGACCGCATTGGTGAGTGCCTCCTACATGTAGGTCATTGCGCCGCACTGGCACGCTGACCACCTTGACAGAAAAATTAAGTTTTCATGTACGGTACGTACGAATCAGTCATACAAACCTGTGGATAATCTATCTAGAAATTAGACAGGTATTAGAGGTGAAGTTTCAAGAATGTTAATTTTTCCCCTCAAACGTCCCATGATCGGTGAATTACAATAACTATGGCCTTTTGTTAACTCACTTGAGCAAAACAGATTGGCGCTAATTACGTCCATGAACCAACGGGACGGGAAAAAGCCTGTTAAGCCTAAGGCTGTCTGGCTGATGAACTCTTGAAAAGTTAACATTTTTTTTCGTTAGCCAGGTAACTCATATGAGTGCATCTCAAGAGGTGCTGAGCAGATGAGTCAAGATTGAATGCATTTAAAGTGATTCTAAGCAGGTGAGTCACGACTGAGTGCATCTGCAGTTATTCTTAACACGTCAGTCAGGACTGAGTGCATCTAAAGTGATTCTAAGCAGGTGAGTCAAGGCTGTGCATATAAAGTGATTCTAAGCCAACCACCCAGATACCTCAAGAAAGCGCCTTTAAAGATCGGGTGCATCTAAAATGATTGAAATTGCAGATTAGTATCCCTCCAGACTCCTGAAGCAAGCTCAGTATGGCATTTTCGAGAATTAGGCACCAGATTAATGCCAAAACGAGCAAAATGTCAACATTTCAGAGAAAAGAACATGCGGCTTTGTAATTACAACATTAATGTTTTAGGGGTGTTGAAGGCGTACCTTGCGGACACCTGGCGTCGAGTGGGTTGTCTCCCGTTAGCCTCTCTGGGTTCCAGTAAGTGCCGACAGCAAGTGGTCGCAGAACCTGGGTATAGGTACCATCCTCCTGCAGGAAGCACTGGAAGAACGAAAAGCAATCGCCGGATGGCGCATATCCCACACCGTTGATGACGACACAGTTATCGCATGGATCGCCAATTGGAGGAGGGCGAGTTGTTGTTGTTGTCGTCGTTGTTGTTGTCGTAGTTGTTGTTGTGGTAGTGGTGGTAAGGTCAACTGAAAACAGAAAAATTGCACTGTGTGCGTAAGAAGTCGTACAAAGAATTATGTACGTCATTATTACCGTGTCATTGTCCTATATGTGTGATCATCAAAAATGCACGACCTCCTTGTTTGACTTGGCCCAGATTCACAAAGTGGCGTACGACATTTTTTATCGAACGTTTGACGTACGATATTTCGTTCGTCACTATTACGGTGCTATTGTCCTACATGCGCGATTATCGTACATGCACGACATCTTTGGCCCAGTTTCACAAAGCGGCGTACGACATTTTTTTATTGCACATTTGTCGTACGATATTTTGTACGTGACTATTGACACACCATTGTCCTATGTGTGCGATTATCGTACATGTACGACATCTGTGCGAGACTAGGCCCTGAGGATTTGCCAGAAAGAGTCATTTCAGTCTGACAACACTGCGGAACGACGTTGTGTTGTTTGGTTTTTGACCTCATAGAGTCTTAATTTGCAGATGACAAGAAAGTGATCAAACGACATAAAGCTCTTAGCATTCCAAGTAACATGAACCTAGTAATTATTCAAACATTTATTTAGTTGCTTGGTTCACAAGAAGTAAACATTTGTTCGTCCTGGTTAGATTTACCAATGGAGGAAACCGGAAAGTATCATAAGCGAAAGTAATAGTATACATTTATGATCTAGACAATCCCTAAATTGCTTTATTCCAACAGCCTCTAGCAAGTGATGACTGAAATTAAGGAATGTCAGAAAAGCAAACCAAATTCCATTACTATGTCTATAAACATGTATCTCAGGTCTTGGAGTCGCCACTTTCTGACATTACCATCAGATACGTATTACCTTTCCTTGATCAATATCCAGCGTTCGGTCACGCTTAGAAGGAAGGTCGTGTGGTGTATCATGGAGCTAGGGGATGTATCAGTATTGACATGAAGAATACGTGTGTTCCATCAACATGATGCTTTTGTGAACAAGTGCAACCAAAGTGCTACTGAGATACCTGTATTTGCATTCACGGAGTTTGAACTTTGAATTAGACTCAGTGAGTGAGCGCTTGGAGTCAACGTCCGTCTTAACACGTTTTCAGTCATTTGACGACGATTTTGAATGAGATGCCATGACAAGTATATCGACTGTATCTTCACAACTGTGTCTGCTTCCGCTTAACTTAACGTATATTCGTCGTGTTGAATTAAATGACCATGTGGGCTATATGAACAGTTACAATCAAAGCGCCAATGAGATACATATTCTGATTATCGACAACTTATTTATTTATTTATTTATTTGATTAAAACTCGAGAATATTTCACTTATACGACGACGGCCAGCATTATGTTGGGAGAAAACCGGGCAGAGCCCGGGGGAAACCCACAACCATCCGCAGGTTGCTGGAAGACCTTCCCACATACAACCGGAGAGGGAGCCAGCATGGGCTGGACTTGAACTCACAGCCACCGCATTGGTGAGAGGCTCCCGAGCCATTACGCTGCGCTAGCGCGCTAACCAACCGAATCAACAACTTATGTACTAGCATGCTTCACCATATGAATAAAGGGTTTCATTGATTCGCCTGGAACATAACTTGCGTCCTTACAACATCAGTGAAAAACTGTTGACTACTTCTCTTGGTATGAATCCGTTTTAATTTCTTGCCATTATATACTTTCTCAGTTCATTGTTGTTTTGTGTCGAACGTTATTTTGGGAATTGGTCTTACTATTATTCACCTGGAACGTTCTTACTGGTTGGTTGCTGGTGCACGGATGTTTTAACGCCTAGATTTCCTGCATCACTGAAAACGACTTATTCTCTCTTAGATATTATTTGTATTATTTATTACTTATATATTATTTCTTATGTGTTCCTTGGGGAATGGACGATTTCGGTTGTTTTGGAAATGGGCCTTGCTATTATCGACTTGGAACGTACTTGTATGGCTGACAAGAGTATAAAAATATCGGAATGGACACTTTGGTCCGTAACTGAATGGGTACCAAGGTATATGTTTATGAATTAGATAAAGACCGTTGCTGTTGTTAAACAAAGACATGTGGGACAATAGAACAGATACGAAGGGCAGTTCATCTGATAATGCAAAGCAATGCTTATTGACATAATAAAGACGTACAGCACAGAGAGAGAAATAGGAAATGGTCACACGTAACCGGTGAAATATAGCCTCTTCTCAGTTTACCTCAGTTAGGGTTTTATTCTTAATGTTCATGTAAGCGCACACATAGTAGCAAATTACACGCCCTGTAGCAGCTCAGCTTAAGCAAAATTAAGTAAAAAAATGCAGTGACGTTAATTGCAATTTACTGGATATGACTGTTCTAGAATTACTCAAAATGCTGTGTTTTCATCACATTTAACATACAATAACATTAAAACAATGGAAAGGGGACCAGGCCTCGGGGATGTTTAGTCCGCTGGCAGAACCCTGGTTTATGCAGGAATGCAATATAATTACGACGTACAGCATAGTGAGAAAATCGAAATTAGAGGGTCTCACCTGGGCTGTGCCCGGTTTCCTCCCACACTAATGCTTTATGCCCTTGTATAAGTGAAATACTCTTAAATACAGCGTAAAACACTAATAAAACAAACAAATAAAAGCATCTGGTTAAAATTAGAAATAAGCCATATTTCTAATCTTGCTACAGTGTAGGTTAGCCCAGTAAACAGATCTTTCGCTCTATCATCTTTACAGTTGACTTGAACAATATACAGCTGACTAGAGATGTTGCGCAAATGCTAATTTGTAGCAAAAGGTGCCAGAGCTTAGAATAGTACAAGGAAACAATTCGCAACTCACTTGGACAGAAGGCGTCGTATGCATTCGGCCTGAATCTCTCGGAATCAATAACGAAATCCCTGAACGTCGGAATGATGGTGAGGGCATTGCGGTTCGTAGCATAATTCTCAATGATGGTTCTATCCACAAAGTTATCCCCAACTGTGATGACGGAGATATACGTTTCCTGTCTGGCACGGTCGATGGCGGCCTGAGTGGTTGGCTGAGAAAACAAATCGTTGGCTAGAACTATTAGGACCATGGCCGTCTGTCGTCCCCCGGATGATTGTCGAACCTGGTTCAGTCCACAATCCACACCCAGGTGAAGCTTGTCGAAGCCTCCGCGGCCCTCGAATCCTGTGTTCTCTGTGTTTCCGATAAGGGTTTTAATCCTCTCCAAATTTTGCATATTTGGCTGGTTTATGCCGAACACAAGCTGACTGTCGTCTCCATAGGTGCACAGGGCGATCCTGGACTGGTCTGGGCCATTGCCTATGTTATGGATTTCCACGAGTTCCGACAAAGCTCTCTTGGTAGCTCCCAGTCGATCATCTCGGGGAATGTTCGTGTCAGAGGTATCCAAAACGATCACCAGATCCAAATTATAAGAGCATTCTGTCAGACAAAAAAAATTACGTATTAATTTGGAGTGAAACGTTTATTTAATGTTGCTGTTGGGACTGGCGTTGGGGACATATATAATTTGCTACAAAATAGAACAATATTGGGAGGTGATATAATTCGCTACAAAACAAACAATATTGGGGGCTGATAAAATTGCTTCAAAACAGAATAATATTGGGAGATGATATAATTGCTTCAAAACAGAACAATATTGGGTGCTGATATAATTTGCTACAAAACAAAACAATATTGGGAGATGATATAATTTGCTACAAAACATAACAATATGGGAGATTATATAATTCGCTACAAAACAGAACAATATTGGGAGCTGATATAACTCGCTACAAAACAGTAGGAGCTGGTATCATTAGCTACAAAGCAGAAAAATATTTGTGCATTGCTTCATTCAAAAAGTGCAAAGCACAGTGAATAAAGAAAACATATCACACTCACACTACCTGAATTGTGATCTTTATGATAGCTAAAATTGTGGTAGATTTTACTTAATTAGTCAAAATTGTTTGGTTTTTTTTACCAGGGTTGACCTTTCACGGTTGGATTGATTTCCTGAGGGGCCCTGATTATTAAACCTTTATAAGTTTGTTTGCTTGGAATCCAAAAATAATTTTTTAACTTTGACATAAGCCATATCTTTTTTTATCAAATGGGTTCTTTGTACATTTAACATTTACCAACAGTGCATAGGTATTCCAATGGGTACCAATTGTGCGCCTCTTTTGACAGACCTATCCCTGTTTTCATATGAATACGACTATATGCAGAAATTACTTAAAAGTAATATCTTTAAAGCTCGATCCTTTTCATTTACCAAGCGGTATATTGATGATCTACTGGCGTTAAATAATCCCCATATTGCTGAAGCGGTGAAGGAAATCTATCCGCCTTCATTGGATTTAAAGGAGACAACAGATAGTCCTGATGGTACATCTTATTTGGATCTATATCTGTACAAAGACGGGCAAGGTCTCCTTTCACGCCGCCTTTACGACAAAAGGGATAATTTCAATTTTGATATTGTAAATTATCCTTATTTAGATAGCAATATACCAAAGGGTCCTGCATATGGCGTATACATATCTCGCCTTGTAGCATTTGTCAGACCTTGCGTTAATTGTGATGACTTTAATCTGCGTCACAAGTTGCTAGTTCAAAAACAAGTTTGTCAAGGATACTCCATCAAACGCCTTCATTCTAAGTTTCTCAACTTAGAATACTTTCTGAATATAACACTCTCGTTGGCAGGTATGGACAGAGCGTTCAGAATCTCTGGCGATCTGCATTGTGATCAACCACATAGACGGCGCTGTTATCCCTATGTACATATCTATCACGTACATGGTATTTAACAACATAGATGGCGCTGGTTGTCCAGTGTAACCGTCTATCTTGTATGCCATGTGTAACATCATAGATGGCGCCTCTTGTAGCATGAGATCTTTACATATTAACGGGAAAGACGTAATCATCCGTTACTTTTGAATCATAATCTGATCGGTTAGGGTGTGTAACGCTCGTCATTTTCAAACTGTATCTCATACCGCTTAACCTGGGGCTAGGGGCCGTAAAGGTAGCCATGCTAATTACATCAGCATGATGCCTTTATGAACAGTTGTAATAAAAGCGCGACTGAGATACTTGTTTAGCTGTTATTTGACATGGAACTCATTCACAGACTACAAATTTGAACTTTGATATGGAATTCATGGCTGGAATATTCATTGTCTGCCCGGCATCATTGAAAACTGATGACCGCTTCTCTCTTGTGTGTTACCGGCTTTATTTCTTATTTCTTTATGCCTTGTCTTCGCGAGTTAGTGTTAAACGTTGTTGTGGAAATGGATCTTGCGATTATCGACTTGGAAGGCCCTTTACGGACTACGAATGGTATAGGAATGTCGGACATGACGCTTATATTTAAAGCAGCTTATCGTCAAATCATGTCATTATCATACTATTATTTTATATCAACTTTACATTTAACATTTAAAGCGCTAATATATTCCATTACAGTACCATGTCCTTAAAGAATGTCCTTGGACATTTAACAGCTTCGTGCATATGATTTGCTGCATTGAAATGCATGCATTCTTACATTTTAATCTATTCCCATGATATTTAACGATTTTTTGAAAGCAGTGAAGTAGTCCATTAATATTATTCCATTAATATTTATTTATCATTTTATATCATGATCTTTTTTAGTTATGGATATTCTGTTATAATTATTGTAGATCACTAATTTAGTACAATCTTTCAAAGCGGCAAGGCCTTTAATCAAATCATATCTCGTCACACCTACGTTCTTTTTGTTGTCCCCAAGCCAAAGGCAAGATGGTCGCGAGTACAGCCAAATAGAGCTTCATCTCTAAGCTTCCAAGCAGTCGTCTGCAAAAAAAAAGGGCACAAATTAAAATGAGATATTTGATAAAGAAGTGGGCCACGTTGAGTGATGTCCCGATCAACTGTCTAATACTCTAAGGTTCAGATAACCGTGAAATGAGCCCAGGCGTCAACCATGATTTGTAGTCTAAAATGTTTTATAATGTAACTCTTATCAGATTTGTCAGGGCTCTGAGTCTTCTCCACATGAATATCAGAGATCCAAACTTTGATAAACTGTGTAAATTACCTAACCTTTTGACAAAATATATTGCTGTCAGGAAAGTGTCTTTTTTTTTCTTGGCAGAATGCCAGAAAGTAATAACGTTCCATGTCCTAGTCAAAATTGCCTGCCTTTTTAAAAACCATTTTAATACCCGATGCAAGTTTTAGTTCACGACTCAAAATTAATTTAGTGTTCTTTAAGATTACATCTATTTGATTACGCTACATGAATTTTATTTTTGCCAATTACAGAAATTAAAGCGCCCCATCAGGGAGCTGTGCTGTCTCGCACTCCAACATTATTTTTCATTAGATATGGCTACAGCTACGTATAGCGTAAGCTATATTTCTGATGGTGGAACAAAACCCATATTCTATAAAAAAGGTAATTTTTTCTCTATTATAGATTCAACTTAAGCTATGCCTATATACTATAATTATATTAGTATATTTTTCTCTCAGATGGATGAAGTATAGTCAAATACTGCACCATAAAGTCTTAGAGATCTTAGTATTACATTCAAGGTTTCTTAATTTCAGTACAGAGTTCATCATTTTGTTTCCGACAACTTATCTAATTATATTCATGAATTCTGTAACTCCTGACATCAGTTTATCTAAACATTACTCTCTGTAAGTAAAGATAAATGCCAATAAAATACAGAAATAATCGTTGATTTTAAATCTACTTAGTGATTAAGCAGATTTAACGATTTCTACAATGGTACGATAAGTTTGCACCAAGACAAATACTTGTAAACATGAAGGTAGCAAAGCAGCTAGAACCAACCTGCGGTGTACGTCAATCCCAAAACGATAGCAATCCCGACCGACAGGCTGTCTCCACGCAACACTTCAGAGGGACCACTTTGGTTTTCCAGAGACACTCAATTTGTATGGCACAGACGATAAGGACGCCCGCCTTATCACGTGCTGAGCGAAATTAGCATACTGAATTCCGCCCCAAGATGTTGTTCTCTATCTACTCTTAAGGACAACATTAACGAAGCGGAAATTGAAGAAAACCACAAAAAATTGAAATGTTCTTTTTTATATATCGCCATGTCCTCAAACAACCTGTCGAATAGGGTTTACTCCGAGACAAGAGGGCCTGGTTTCTGTCAGGTTTTTGTTTTATTTTTCACTCCTAAAACGAAAAATGGAGTGAATTCTAAACAAACCAAATATGTCCGCAGGGCGTAATTGTCCAAATGGATGTGTATAAAGAAATGATAAAAAAAATCAACAACGCCTTAATATGTTTTCATTAAGTTGCATTAAGAATGATGACGATGGTGATGATGACAGATTAGTGAAGTATGTAAATGAGCACATGCCAACAACGGGTCTGCCGCCATGGTACATGCCAAGTCAAATAACCTCAGCACCCTTGTGTACTTCATACAAACTTCTCAAGTAACTAAACGCTACTCTGTTCTCTACACGACATTTTAAGGTAGATAAAGTGTGAAATATTAGTTATTAATTGGCAATAATGTCAGGAAGGCAATCAGTAAAAACTAATGTTATTGAATTGTTTTAGGGAGGGGAGGGGGTGTGGAACACTGTTTTTAGTTTTCAAGATTTAGCCCAAACGCTCTTGACATGTACGTGTTCCTGTATAGAATGCCACTATCGAAAACGCTTTTATCCAGTATACATGCATCACTACACAACGACCTGAGCGTATGCTATTACATCATCCGGTAAACGGGTACAGTGGCATCTACCATGTTATATTAGTTGTGACCCGGAGGAATTTGAAGAAGAACAGAAGAAGGGAGTGTGAAATTTGAGTATGTTACGCCTCGAAGAAGTAAAAATACAAAAGACAGCATGGAGAGAGTAGACCAGAGCAACAACGACAGACAGATAGTTGGCAACTGCCGTCATGTAACCGATGAAATACGGCCTCTTGTCAACTTACCTAAGTTGTAACTGTTTTTTTTCATGTTACAAGACTAATGAAATGTTTCGGTTTCTTTCAGTTGTTATTGACAGATTTTTGTGCTTCTTTCTTTACTTACTAAAAATTTTAGCTTCAAGAATTAGTAGTGTTTGTGTTGTAGGATTAGAACGGGAGCCGTACCTGCGGCTGGAAAACCAAAGTTAACTTTGTAGAGTTAAGATCTCCGCCCTCCCAAGCTTCTCACCCAGCTCCTTATCTGTTACCCTGGTCTGAGGGTCTCTCTAATGACATGATGAGATATCATAGTATATCAAAGAAGGAAAAAATGTCAATAAAAAATTGAAAAGAGACCTGTCGGGTAGACTCATGTCATATAATAATAACTCGTTGAGTGAATTGTATGAATTATCTACACGTTTTTACATTGTGACGTCTGCAATAAAAATGGATGATAATATGATAATGGCTTCATTTCATTGCCAGTAAAATGCCGTTATTAAATGTAAACAAAAAGTGGTCACTGCCTTTATGTTGTTAACGAGAAAAGTAGTATGCTAAAGACAACATATGGACTTTTTTGTTTTGCTATTTATACTTAGTGACCTTTATATCTACGTGAGTCATCTGTGTTGATGTTGTCATATCTTGTTTTTCTTGCGCACCAACAGATTTCCTTTCATCATATATTAGCCGCTAGTTTTTTTTTATTTTTGATTTATTATTATTTTTTTGCAAGCGTTGTAAAAAGATGTTTGTTATACCTTGCACAGGTGCTTCCCTCGTTTCCATTTAGGCAAACATTGAGATCATCAGTGTGTATTGTGTAACTTCCGGTCTCGTTAACGGGTAAACCCGACCACCGTTGTTTGATTTAAACATTCTTGAGTGTGGCGTTAAACACCCATCATATAGATAAATGTCTAACTAAATACCTAATTCGAAATAATAATAAATTAGTAAATAAAGTAATAGATAACTTAATACATAAATTAATAGATAAAATGATAGATAAGTTAATAAATACGTTAATAGATAAATTCATAGAAAAACAAGGCTTGATTTTTTCGCTGCAAATTTTCGAAAAATATTTCTCGCCGGTAGCTTCTTACAATAAAATTTTCAAAGGGCATATAAAAAGAAAATATTACAGCAATGTTAAAACTATTACATTATCACATATAGTACTTACATATCCGACAGGAGCATAGGTGATGCCGTTGTCGCCATAATATACCACAGAGATGCCGTAACCGCCATAATATACCACAGAGATGAAGTAACCACCATAACATACCACAGGGATGCCGTAACCGCCATAATATACCATAGGGATGCCGTAACCGCCAAAACATACCACAGGGATGCCGTAACCGCCATAATATACCACAGGGATGCCGTAACCGCCATATCATACCACAGAGATGCTATAACCACCATAACATACCACAGGGATTCTATAACCGCAATAATATACCACAGGGATGCCGTAACCGCCATATCATACCTCAGGGATGCCGTAACAGCCATAATATACCACATTGATGCCGTAACCGCCATATCATACCACAGAGATGCTATAACCACCATAACATACCACAGGGATTCTATAACCACAATAATATACCACAGGGATGCTGTAACCGCCATAATATATCACAGAGATGACTTAACTGTCATAGCACATCACAGAGATGCCGTGGCTTCCATAATATTGCACCGACTTCATATGCCAAAGAGATGTCGTAACCGCCTTCATATACCTTAGGGCTGTCGTAACCTCCATAATATGACACATAGATGTCGTAACCATCTTCATATTAGGCAAACATTGAGATCATCAGTGTGTATTGTGTAACTTCCGGTCTCGTTAACGGGTAAACCCGACCACCGTTGTTTGATTTAAACATTCTTGAGTGTGGCGTTAAACACCCATCATATAGATAAATGTCTAACTAAATACCTAATTCGAAATAATAATAAATTAGTAAATAAAGTAATAGATAACTTAATACATAAATTAATAGATAAAATGATAGATAAGTTAATAAATACGTTAATAGATAAATTCATAGAAAAACAAGGCTTGATTTTTTCGCTGCAAATTTTCGAAAAATATTTCTCGCCGGTAGCTTCTTACAATAAAATTTTCAAAGGGCATATAAAAAGAAAATATTACAGCAATGTTAAAACTATTACATTATCACATATAGTACTTACATATCCGACAGGAGCATAGGTGATGCCGTTGTCGCCATAATATACCACAGAGATGCCGTAACCGCCATAATATACCACAGAGATGAAGTAACCACCATAACATACCACAGGGATGCCGTAACCGCCATAATATACCATAGGGATGCCGTAACCGCCAAAACATACCACAGGGATGCCGTAACCGCCATAATATACCACAGGGATGCCGTAACCGCCATATCATACCACAGAGATGCTATAACCACCATAACATACCACAGGGATTCTATAACCGCAATAATATACCACAGGGATGCCGTAACCGCCATATCATACCTCAGGGATGCCGTAACAGCCATAATATACCACATTGATGCCGTAACCGCCATATCATACCACAGAGATGCTATAACCACCATAACATACCACAGGGATTCTATAACCACAATAATATACCACAGGGATGCTGTAACCGCCATAATATATCACAGAGATGACTTAACTGTCATAGCACATCACAGAGATGCCGTGGCTTCCATAATATTGCACCGACTTCATATGCCAAAGAGATGTCGTAACCGCCTTCATATACCTTAGGGCTGTCGTAACCTCCATAATATGACACATAGATGTCGTAACCATCTTCATATGTATGCGTCGAAAAAGACATTCGTATACCAGTCGTCAACCAATAAGAGCGTTCCAGGCCAATCATCGCAAGGCCAATTGCCAAAAACGGCATATAACACAAACCACCAAAGAACTAAGAAAGTATGTAAAATACGAAAATAAGACGGAATCATTCAAAGAGAAGCAGTCTACAGTTTTCAATGATGTTGAAAAGACGCAAGGTATGTTCTAGGTGACTGAGTGAAATCAGTATTCAAATCGTATACCATGCTAGAGTATCAGTTGTCCATAACAAAATATGTATCTCAACTGCGCTTTGATTGCAACTGTTCATATATCCAGTATGGCGTTCTAATTCAACAGGATGAATATACCACCCGCTAGCTCTGGGTTGAGCGGAATTAGACACGATCAAGAAGCACCCTCTCTCAATGTTTACTTACAAGAGAGTTACACTCACCGTAAAACTTGAAAAAAAAACATGGAGTGAAGGCGTTTGATGGAATAAGCCCGACACACTAGTTTTTGCATTAATGACTTGTGACGTTGATTGAAATCGCCACAAAACACGCAGGATCTAACAAATGCTACAAGGCGAGATATGTACACGCCATATACAGGGCCTTTCGTTATACTGCTCTTCCAAGTAAGGATAATTTACAATGGTCTAAATTGAAACTATCACTCTTGTCGTAAAATCTGTGAGAGAGAAAACCGTTTTGGTCTTTGTACAAATATAGCTCCAGATAAGATGTACCATCTGGAGATTCTGTGGTTTCCTTTAATCAGCGAAGGTGGATAAATATTTTCAAAGGCTTTGCTATATACGGATTGTTTAAAGCCAGTAGATCACTAATATACCGTTAAGTGAATGAGAAAGATCGGGCCTGGTGAGGATTACTCCTTAATGGTTTCTGCATATAGTGGTATTCATATGAGAACAGGTATAGGTAGGCCCAAAATGGGGGCAGAGTTTGTACCCATCGGGACAATACGAGATGTCGTATCCAAGATGCATTGGGAACCGTTTACTGCTTCTCTTTGCGTGATTCCGCCCTAATGGTGATTCATTGATGTCCAAGCCTCTGCAGATTCAATGATGACCAAACCTGAGCACTCAATGATGACCCAAACCTGAGCACTCAGTGATGACCAAACCTGAGCACTCAATGATGACCAAACCTGAGCACTTAATGGTGACCAAACCTGAGCACTCAGTGATGACCAAGTCTCTATGCTTTCAGTGACAATCAAGTCTCTGTGCATTCACTGATAACCAAGTGTCTGTGTATTCATTGATAAAAAGTCTCTGTGCATTTTATTTATGACCAAGTCTCAGTGTATTCATTGATAAACAACTCTTTGTGTATTCAGTGATGATGAAGTCTCTGTGTTTTCACCGATAATTAAGTCTCTGTGTATTCACTGATGACCAAGTCTCTGTGTTTTTCACCGATAATTAAAGTCTCACTGTGTTCACTGATGATCATGGATGTACAAGGGCTTGTTATTAATTAATTGACAGGGGCTTTGGTCATTCATCCATGATCAAGTCTCTGAGCATTCGATGATGACCAAGTCTCCATGAAATCATTGGAGGACCAAGCAAGCAACTGTCTATGCATTGGTAACCAAGCCTCTGATCACTCATTGATGACCAAGTCTGCGTATTCATTGATGACCAAGTATCTGGGCACTCACTGATAAACAAGTCTCTGTGTTTGCACTCATAATTAAGTCTCCATGCATTCAATGATAATCAAGTCTCTGAGCATTCGATGATGACCAAGTTTCTATGTAATCTTTGGTGACCAACTCTCTGTGTATTCATTGATAACAAAGTCTCTGTTCATTGATGGACCAAGTCTTTGAGCACTCAATGATGACCAACTGTCTGTGTATTCATTAATAACCAAGCCACTGTCCATTTATTGATAACCAAGCCTTTGTACATCCATTGATTAACCAAGCCCCGTACATCCATTGATAGCCAAGCCCCTGTACATTCTTTGATAATCAAGCCTTTGTACATTCATTGATAACCAAGCCCCGTACATCCATTGATAACCAAGCCCCTGTTCATTCATAGATAACCAAGCCTTTGTACATTCATTGATAACCAAGCCTTTGTACATTCATTGATAACCAAGCAACCTACATCCATTGATAACCAAGCCTTTATACATCCATTGATAAACAAAGCCTTTGTGCATCCATTGATATCCAAGCCCCGTAAATCCATTGATAACCAAGCCCCTGTCCATTCATTGATAACAAGCCTTTGTACATTCATTGATAACAAGCCTTTGTACATTCATTGATAACCCAGCTCCGTTCATCCATTGATAACCAAGCCCCTGTACATTTACTGATAACCAAGCCCCGTACATCCACTGATAACCAAGCCCCGTACATTCATAGATAACCAAGCCTTTGTGTATTCAATGATAACCACCCCCTGTACATTCATTGATAACTAAGCAACTGTACATTCATTGATAGCCAAGCCTCTGTACATTCAATGATAACCAAGCTTCTGTATATTCATTGATAACCAAACCTCTGTACATTTGTTGATAGCCAAGACTGTGTACATTCATTGATACTAATCTCCTTTCAATTGACTTGTAGCATTCATTGATAACCAAGCCCCTGTCATTTCACTGATAGCATTCATTGATAACCAATCCTTTGTCAATTCACTGATAGCATTCATTGATAGCTAATCCCCTTTCAATTCACTGATAGCATTCACTGATAACCAATCCTTTGTCAATTCACTGATATCATTCGGTGATAACCAATCTCCTTTCAATTCACTGATAGCATTCCTTGATAGCCAATCCTCCGTCAATTCGCTTATACATTCATTGATAACTAATCTCCTTTCAATTCACTGATAGCATTCATTGATAACTAATCTTTCAATTCACTGATAGCATTCATTGATAACTAATCTCCTTTCAATTCAATGATACATTCATTGATAACCAAGCCTCTGTCAATTCACTTATACCATTCATTGATAACCAAGCCTCTGATGTTTTCTCTTCACTGCATTATATTTCTCACCTAATTCTGCTTAAGTGAATAAAATCGTAACTAAGGTAAATTGACAAAAAGCCGTGTTTCAATGGTTACGCGTGACCATTTACCAGCTATCACACTGTCGTCGCTACTCTGTCGTCGTATACTCCGTACATTATTTTTTCCGTATTCTCCCCAATTACGTTGGAGGAACAGTTTTATGGGCCACGAAAACCATACAAAACTCTGCACAAACCTTCTCACCTCACTATATGTTTATACTTGATGACTTTCCTGATTTTAAATAAGGTAAAGCCACCACCGGACCTAAATTTTAACATTATTGATCAAAGCTGTTTACATATTTGCATTCATCTGGCCAATATAAATGTCTAAATTTAAATCCGTATTTACCTTTTGGAGAGTTTCCGGTCCGCGTTCTTTCTTGTACATGTCCGTTTCCGTCAACAATGCAGACGTGGCGTTTGAGGCGTCGCGCTCCCGGAGATTCCATCTCGTATTTGAGACCGTGCGATGTAAACAATCAAATGACATTCAATTCAAGTTTGTATTGACAAAGCTTTGAACTAGCTGTTGTTTCTTTGGTACAAAACATCGAATGTAGAAATGGGGCAGTTTAAGAAATGTAATCTGTCCGCTTCACTACTTACCCTAATTCTTCTGTTTGTTTGGGGAAGATCTTACTAGTGCTCAAAGCCAATAAGAACATTTCTCTTAACCATGTAAAAGAAAATAATCTAAATATTCCTGCTAAAGATCTAAATAACTATGCAGCTCCCAGTGTCCAGCTGCTTGGCGATGTTGGCAAACTTAATTTTGGGTCTTTTTTAGATAGTACCACAGTTTGATGTAGTAGAAAAAAAAAACAATCGGTACTAATGTACAAATCTTTATTTCCTTTCCTTTGACCGGTGCACAAAACATCTCCAATAAGTAAAAACGTAAATGTGAATTTGGTATTGTTTAATGGAAGGTAGTTATCTTATCTCTACATTGTTTTTTAATCAGCTTTTACAAATATTACAGCTGGGTAAGCAATAATGTATTCATTTGTGAAAATGTAATCGTATTTTACAAAAAAGTAAAAAAAAAATTAAAATGCAAAAATCATGTGAATGTCACTGCTCCATTAGACAGGATGCAAAGCGGCAACATCAAAACCAGGCATAATGTTATCTAAAGGCATCTTATCCAGAAATATAACACGAATACAACAAAAACAGACATGCGCAGTAAACAAGACGTAAAATGCATACCCAGACAGACCATGAACACAACTAATACAACTTCTGAAAACAAAGTAGTGTTTTAAAAATTAACCAAAATAACCAGTCACAATTTATGCCTGATGGTCATGAACTCCGTTTAAACATGTTGTTTGTTTGTTTGTTTCAAGATTAACATCACTTTCAACATAATCGTGACCGTTTTATATCTGGACGTCTTGCACCAATACGTTAACAGACACGTTTACTGTTATCTAACCATATCCTCGCACTCCGTCTTCATCCACCTTAAAAATTTGACCGCCATCATATAAGTGCATAGTATATAAGTGGCCAGGGCGTGGTAGTTTTCGATATTTTAAACGATTGCCTTTTGGTATAGTGAATGGTCACGTCTCGGAATCACAAGCCTGGAGTGACAAATCTGCTTTTCATTCTTTCGTCAAAGAAATGAAAACAATGTCAATCTAAAGCAGGCTCTTGATGATACATGTAGATTACCATTATTGCCCTTTATTTTAATCAAGTGTAGTTCTTCTCAGTAAATTCCAGAAGCATGAAAAGGTTGGTTTGGCGTGCACAAATGGCGTGCATGTATATCGTTAGTTATACCACAAATCACATGGCCCTGAATAATACTGGTTCTAAGGCAAAGTGTTCCCTTGACAAAAAGAAGTTTACCCTCATAACCAAATAACTAAAATTGTCAAATTGTCATTGCTTCAACATTCATTTAAAATACGTCGCTCAAATCATTCATGATTTAAGCATCTTACCTTGATTTCTTCCAGAAGTGTTATAAACTTCCTTAAAACTACGCCCAGCTGATTAACTCGGGATTATTACTACAGGACTATTTAAGTACCTAGAAAACTCGGCTTAATAAATGTAATCAGTTGTATTTTTAGACGTTTAACGTTCTTTTTTGTTTTGTTTCTACTTTTGTGAGAGACTTGTGCTCATGTGACACGTTAGATAAAATATCCCCAAGCCTTTTATATAAGGGATTTAGGTATTTAAAATGTTGCATACTGGGTCAGGTGTAAACTATGACGATAAATCAAGAATACATGACACCAAATAGTAGTGATTATTGTAAAGTGAAACACAAACTTTAACTCTGGACGGGTGGTTTGGTAAGGTGGGTTTAAGTCGTGGTAAATACAGGACCGTTTTGTAAAAATCAAACAATAGAGAACATTATGTTTAACGTCGCACTTAACAATTTTTCAGTCATACGACGACAGGGAGTCATTAAGTGTTTATACTGTGTCTTCTTGTGGCAGGGCGAGCCCATACTGGCATCTGGCCAACCAGTCCGGTTTCCTTGCTCTAGCCTCTCAGTGCTGAAAGCCAAGCGGGGCCGCACTAGTACCATTTTTAAAGTGTTTGGTGTGACCCAACTCTGGTTTGATCTCGGATTTCCCGACACTTACTGCCTGGTAGTGCTACAGGTTACAAATGGGTCGCAGTATACTGACATTGTGTGTTGTATGGATTTCAATTTTTTCTGAAAATCTACGGTGTTAAGGATATTCAGTCAAACGCCGTCCATCTGTCCTTCCATGGTGTGCAAATCTCCTTTGCCACTCCGGTTTCCTCCACCCACAAATGAAATTTAACTTTCTAAAAATTTACAAAGAGATCGTTTGTTTTGTTAGAAACCATTGACAGAATGTCCAGAATCTCTACTTCATAATTGTGTCTAATTCATCTTGACCCGGGGTTAGGGATAGTGTATTCATCGCGTTGAATAAGATCGCCACTTTGAATATTGATTTAATTTTTTCGTCCAGAGCATTCATTGGGTCTATTCGTTATCGCTGAAAACTGCATACTGCTTCTCTAACTCATAGTTTTGCCCACTTTCTTAGTTTTTGACTGACTTGTTTTAAAAGTTGGTCTGGAAGTTGGTCTCGCGATTATTGAATTGGACAGTCCATCATGGTTGACAACTGGTAAACGGATGTGTTGGGGCGCCTAGAGTTATGTCAGCCTGTTATATCCAGCATGGTGATTCAATGAGACAGCACTTTGGTCATGACGTAACCTTCAAGTGATGCGGCCTGCCAGGTGCTTGACAATGGGCGGTGGTTCACACCAGATTTTTCAACACATAAACCTCATCGCCGCGACATAACTAAAATACTCTTGAGCACTTCAAGCGCACGAAATGAAATGAATGAAATTAATGCATCCTGAGATCAAACATGGAACTGACAGAAATTCACACTGTATTAACGCGTTGCCATGTTTGATCGTTTCTTTTTAGATAATATTATTTTCTTAAAACTCTGTCATGTATCTGAAGAAGTAAGTTCGTATGTGTGTATATCTGAACAAACATGTCGTGCATATCGGATCAGACATATCCACACGGGAATATATCAGACCAAATATGTCCAAATGTCGACCAGACATGTTCGTTCGTGTATGTATCTGACCAGACATATCCGTATGTGTGTATATATCTGACCAAATATGTCTATATGTCGACCAGATATGTTCGGTTGTGTATATATCTGAACAAACATCTCCATACGTTTGTATATATCTTATCATATATGTCCATACGTATATATCTGACCAAAGATATCTAAACGTGAATATATCTGACCAAGTATGTTCACACGTCAACCAAACCTGTCCGTTCCTGTGTATATATCTGATCAAACATATCCAAACGCGTGTATATCTGACAAAACATATCCATACATGTATATAACTGACCCAAAATGTCCACACGTGGATATACCTGATCAAAAAGGTCCAGGCATGTATTTGTCAGACCCAACGTGTATATATCTGACAGAACATGTCCATACCCGTATTTATCTGACCAAACATGTCTATACGTGGACCAAGTATGTCCACACGTGTATATACGTGTATATATTTGACCCATCATGTCCGTATGCGTATGTATATGACGAAATATGTACACACGTGCATATATCTGATCAAACATGTCCACACGTGTATATATCTGACCTGACATGTCCATACATTCTTCTGTAAAAGCGAGGGATATTTTATTACAAAGCTTATGGACAATTTTAGCTAAACTTTCAATACACGTTTTATGAAAATTCTTGCCTTTGGACAGATACCTCAAGTGTGTTTGTAGTAAAAACCTATGAAAAGTGATACCTCTTTTGACACCAGACATTTAACATTACAAACTGTTTTAAAATGTCACTGAAACCTCGCATTTTCACTTTAACCATTGCTGAATTTTAGAGTTAGAAAGCGATAGTGGAATATATAATTACAAAAAACTGAAGCATTTTTACATTGGCCTAGGTTACAAAACAATGTTTAGAAGACAGCAATCGTGTTTTTTTTTCACTGAACTGACCATATACAATGTTATTGCATTATATTAATGACCATTTACTTCACGTAATACTTTTATTTATAAACTGTTAATGACGAAATTATAACAACAAATAAGCTTGTGGCTTTGGCATAGTTGCTACAGAGGCAGGGGTCGTGGGTGCGTCAAAAAGCTCAGCACTTCAGGCTATATGTGGTGTTCAACATTCAATCCTTTCTCAGACGGTATATTTAGCATTTTAGTTTTATTTGCCCCCAAACTTTGATATTATCTATAACGAGGTTCATCCCGACTGGCTCACGGCCATAGGCGTGAAGCTTACTACTAGATAAACACACAGTTGATGAAAAAGACAACAACGTGTCACTAATGTATGCACTAACCACTTATAGGCTGGCTTGTATTTTTTTATACCCTCGACCCCAGCGTGTTAATGGCACTATATGACGTGTGTATCAGACCTTGTCATGTTGAATCGACAAGCCAGGGGCTTCATTCCATCCTTACTTAGCACTTCGTTATTTCTTAGCCGCAAGTGCAAATTCAATTTTTTATATGATGTTCTAATTTTTAAAACATGTTGATTAGGTCCGCTATAAACAAATCACTTCTTCGATGACACAAACTTGCTCAAGACATGTTATATCCATAAACCGCAATTTGAGATAATAAAAAAACAGATATGCACTGACCCCTTCCCTCCGCCAAGCTTGCCACCCCACCGCACTCCTGCTAAACGCTCTAACAACCACTAATCTTACGTTACCACTTTATATTCCCTGAAAACGCAAATGTTAAGCTGCCAACATATCAGTGTTAAAGAGATACAGGTTGTTAAATACTGTAAAATCTGAGTGCCAACATGGTAAATGCTGTAAAATCTGAGTACCAACAAATTAAAATGAAACGCCATGTACTGACTGATTGCGAGTTGTAGCCTAATATTAAAGTACAAGGTTTCTGACATTTATGCTACTTAGCACTTAAAATTGTTAATTTTACGTACGATAGTGTTAGTGTTAATGTTACAAGCATTTTGTGCTAAATTCAAAACACTTCAGAAGTAGTTAACCTTGCATTATAAATGCCACCACCACTGACATGCCAAAATGTTGGATTCAGCATTATCAAAGTCATATATAACAGTTCAGTTTTAGTTGACCATTTGGCTCAGAATTATGAGTACTGCATGAACATCTACAAGAATACTGAGTGAGACTCTGCGCAACGACGCATACAGCAAGAGTTTACCTCACAGGGTAATCTGAGGATAAAAATCTTCTAGTAGTTTTTCCTCTTCCAGTGACCTGGGCATCGGTTATATGAGTGAAAAGATAATATAATTAAAAGGTACAGCATGGAGAGAAAATCCAGAGCAGCGCCGACAGTGTGATAGCTGGCAAATTTTCACACTTAATCGGTGAAATACGGCTACAGCATGGAGAGAAAATCCAGAGCAGCGCCGACAGTGTGATAGCTGGCAAATGGTCACACTTAATCGGTGAAATACGGCTACAGCATGGAGAGAAAATCCAGAGCAGCGCCGACAGTGTGATAGCTGGCAAATTTTCACATGTAATCGGCGAAATTGGACATCTTGTGAATTTCACTCATTTAGGGTTTTATGCAACGGTTAATGTAAATGCTTAAATAGTAGCAACTTACACATCCCCTAGCACCATGGCTTAAGCTGAATGAGGCGAACAAAAAAATGCAGTGAAGAACAGAACTTCAAAATTTAGCTAAGCGGTGTGCATGAGCAAACCATATGCTGTTCATGTGCTTTGGGCAGTTGTTGGACTGGGACGTCCATTTTTGGTTGACGACTGAAAATAACCGAAAGAAGACATACTTCAATAGCAATGAATGCGATATTAATTGCAGAGAAAACAGTGGATATACCAGGCATGGCATCCAATACCAAATTCAAACTCGCAGCTAGTGAATAATTCCCGGTCAATATGAATAAGGCATCTCAGTCGCGCTTTGATTGCTCTTGTTCTAAAAAGCACTATGTTCATGTAACAAACACGCATGCTTAAACATCCCCTATAGCTACTAGTTCAGTGGAATTAGATACAATTATGACACAGATTACGAGAGGCAAGGTGGCCGTAGAAATGCTAATTGTCGGAATTCAAGCGTTTCATTTCTTTCTTCATTTTTTCATTTTATTTTTTACATTAATGTTGTGTTTTTAATTAATGTATTAAATGTACCAGTGTATCGAGTTCTGAAATGCCAACTTACAAATATAAAGTTGATATCAGTTTACAAGGTTTGCATGGGTTGCACAGGTACATGTGAGGCGTTAGAAAAGAGTCATCTTTTGATCATAGAATTTATTTATTTATTTATTTGATTGATGTTTTACGCCGTACTCAAGAATATTTCACTTATACGACAGCGGCCAGCATTATGGTGGGTGGAAACCGGGCACAGCCCGTGGGAAACCCACGACCATCCGCAGGTTGCTGGAAGACCTTCCCACATACGGCCGGAGAGGAAGCCAGCATGTTTGATCATAGAAAACACCGTAAGCACCTATCAAATATACACTAATCTAAAAACTAATCTGTTTAAGTGAGAGAATGTTATGATTTCTGAGTGATATAGATAGTGTTATTACCACAAATAATTATTTTGTCATATATATGGCAGAGTTGTTCTGTTACTCTAACCAAATATTGGTGTAACGGAGTGCTGTGTTGTCCATAACATAATAGTATGTTGAAGTCTCAGATATTCGTATACCATTTGTCAGCCAATATGGACGTTCCAGGTCAACAACCGCGAGGCCAATTCCGAAAACGACGTCTATTCCAAACTGCCAAAGAACAAGAAAGTATACGAAAATAGGACGCAATCTTAGAAAGAGAAACAGGAAACAGTTTTCAATGATGCTGGAAAGCCGCAAGGTATATTCTCGACGACTGAGTTAAATCAGTATTCAAATCGTTTACCATGCTAGTATATATAAGTTTGTAATAAAATATGTATGTCAGTTGCGCTGTCATTGCAACTGTTCATATATCTAATGTGGCGATAACGATGACTGTGGATGTACAGCCATGAAGCAGAGTGTCAGAATCTAGTCTTTCATCACTCAGAACGCATAATGCTACGTCAGGTTTTCACCGTGTTTCAGGGACAGTGTATGTCACTGCTTTCGGCGCAGAAAGGAAAATGATTGGCGTTGGTGCAGTGGGCGTTAGAGCCATGGGGCCATGGAATGCCCCAATTCTAAGAATTTACCCATCACTTGTATTTGCTTTATATGTTTATTAGATTTGAACGGCTACTCGAATATACGATGTCGGTATTTTGTATGAGAATAAAGAAACTGGAGTTTCTCGGATGAAATACTGGAATTCACCAAGTATTCAACAGTTTTTTTAACCTAAAGCCGCATCCGATTCGTCGAATACTGGACTCGAAACTGCGATCTCATTAGTCAGAGATTCCATCTTCTTTGTAGAGAGTGACGTTTTAGCGAAATGAGTCGGCGAGCGCTCTGTGGGTTGGTTTTGTGCCAGAGAAGACAAAACGTAATTTCAGATAATAACAGATGTTTGTTTGCATGGCTGTTTGATATGTGATGAGAGTATTTTGAGAGTCCTGTAGTGATTGTGTCTAGTTAAACGTAACTAACATGGATGCATTTTTTCTAAATCTGCTTAATTAAGCCTTGTTGTACGTTGCCACTTTTTAAGCATTTACATGCACAGTCGGGATAAAACCCTGACTGAGGTAAACTGACAAGAGGCCGCACTTCACCGGACACGTGTGACTATTTCCCACCACACTATCGTCGCTGCATGGGCTTTACTCTTTATATGCTGTCAGTCTTCTCTATTGTCAATGCACAACAGCCCATGCAAACAAATAAAAATCACTTTAGATCCACAAAATCTTTATTTGTGTGATTTTATTTGCGTGAGTATACGGAAAATGACACACATGTCCAAAGTCGCAAATACGTTTTTGCGTTAAAAATACATGTAGCTGTTAAAGTTTGCCCGTGAATTTCTTTCTTAGACTTAAGTCAGAAATAATGAATACTGGATTCTGCTTCTGTTATTATGTTTACTGAACCATCATCAGGAATGACGATAGCAACATCGATGTATACATGTACATTTCTCGCTTGATCTCTGATATGTGGGGTTTCTTTGATATTCCAAAGCTATTTAAATTCAAAATTCTATTTCATTATCGTTATATAAGGGTGGTTTAACTGTTGTTAATTTTATGAAGAAGCAACGTCAACATTAATCACTGAATTGCAGTACAATGAGAATTTATTTATCACCAATATAATCAAATCTGTGAGACATGGCTACTCTGCATATCAGTAAGGTAATCCAATTTGAAGGCCAGTCAATTCACGATTTATCTCTGACAAAGTCCAAATTAACAATGCTCTGTAAATACCACCCTTTTACTATCAAAGAAATTAACTAAGTTCCATTTAACAGGTAAATATGTACCCTTCTGTCTGTTTCGATTGTTCTTTTCTGGTGATTTATGCAGATGATATTGTCAATTTCACAGCTGACTACAGAATCATTTCACGCGTATAATGGAACAAGAATCTAGAAAAAGATATCTCTGTTGTACAGCCTTTACATTTGCATATTTTGATTGCGGTGCGGAATTTGTACATGCAAAAACACTCTTATAGAACAGCTAGATAATTGATGAAATCTAAAATCTGCCACTTCCTAATCATTAGATGATTTAAAAAAGTTTAGAACAAAACAACAATAAACAAGCGATTGGACTTTAGAACTGTAGAAACTGGATAAAATAAGCAGTACATTAACATGTGTTATATCGGAACATTTAGAAATCAGATAAAATGTGGCTCCCTGACATTCACTTAAAACCCAGTCCGTCAGAAATGTTCGAGTTAGCACAGTGTGAGAAGACTCGTACATTTACTAATACATAACTAATACCAGAATACTGACTTCGTGAACGAGCATAGCAAACTTGAGAACCAAGCAGAAGCACAAGACACGCTGTCAGAATGCTACTGACTGACTGTACCCATGCCACCATGTCATACAGGACCGCTTAGGTCGCCTTATGGTTAGGGCGTCGTCTTCGAAGTCAGTTTATACCAAAGACTTAAAAATACTGTTTTAGTTGCCTCTCTTGGTTAGAGGAAGGAAACATGATTGATAAGCCCGGTGTCCAACCGTGACTGACGGGATGCGGTGTCATTTTTGGTGTCTTCGGCAAGATACTTCGCGGGATGGACTTGCCCTGCCACACGAAGGCACGGTATATGTACACACACCTCATGGCTTCGTCGTCGCATGACTGAAAAATTGTTAAGTACGACGTAAAAGCTAAAGCACATGTACATAAATACATACACAAGGCTATGTATTTCTGACTTAGGTCCAAGTTTAAAATCCCGTCACGATTTGTAGTGAAGTTTAAATGTTGACTCCTTTAACTGTCTCAAGGTTGCCAGAACAACAACAACGCCGTCGTCGCTAATAGCAGTTTGTCTCAAGGTAGCCAGAACAGTCTCAAGGTAGCAAGAACAACAACGCCGTCTACGCTAATAGCAGCTTGTCACAGTCAGTTGTCAGGTCGCTTAGGCCAAGAACAAAAAAAGACATAAATATATCTGAATCGGAATCTAGGTAGATTTTAAACTGCTTCTGACAATCTTTTACCGTGATTATTACTTCATGTCAACTAAAATAAATTTTTAGCGTTCTTAATTGTTCAAAATTAAATATTAAACAGGAAAATGTAACGCATGTCATCTATGAATAGGTGGTGACATTGTTCTAAGTTGAAACACGCTGATACATTATTCATAGCGGAAAACTCTGAAGATACAGATTTTTTTTAAATATAGAAGAATGCTATCTTTTAAAGAAGAATTCAAACACCAAGACAGGTGTTGACATTTTGCATGAGACAATGACTCATATCATTAGCAGACGGTTATCTCGATTCTCATCGTGGATGATCAAACAAAAAGTGAGAACATACCCAGACACATTAGAGTTCAGACAAATGGGTAGCAAACGTAAATATTTAACGACGTAAAAGTATAACTATGTAAAAACATCTACAAGTGTCAGCAATTTAACAAAGCCGAGTCAGTAAAACTCAATTACGACATAAATTAAATCTTACGCAAAAAATGGAAGTAATTAAAACTGGACAAATGCATATTTCATATCAACACAAGTATGGGTGTACTGGCGTTCCGTTTTTCCTGTACCTTTAGGGCCTGCAGATCTTTCCTGCAGGTAATCTTTGAGTAGACTAGAATTAGTTCAAAGCAAACCGCCCAAATCAGAGATAAAGAAATTGTAAAAATTAAGTAAGCATCAGTTTAATAACTATGAAAACTTGAATCTGAAAACAGTCCTGATTATAGATTGTTTTCAATACAAATGAGTTAAGTGTAGTCAAATATTTTGATCTGATGGGCTTGAAGGACCGTATCGATAGCATATGTCGTCAGTGACGTCACATCAACGCTTTTTCATATCGATGTTAAATATGTTGGCTTACAGGTTGTCATACACATCAATTACTGATGGTCATTCACATCGATGTACATACTTTACTTATGTATTTCACTGATTGTCATTTACAAAGGGATATAGATTTCACTCAGACCAGATACTGGCTGTCGACCATATTAGCAAGCATACTGGTAACGATTCTGTTCCAAATTTTGATGTGAATATTCACGTTGTTCACAAGTTGTCATTTACAACAAAATGTTGAATGATATTACCCACATTTATGGGACTGGCTGTCATTTATATCATCACGGATAATGACATAGGAAATTTGTTAGCATTCGTGACTTTTCGCCTTGTTGATCTGTGACACACTGACAAAGTCGACCTTCATGAAGGTGAGCATAGTTTATCATAAGTCCGCCTGCGCGTTGCATTCTCATATGAAACACATGATATAAGATGCCAGAGTAATGTGGTTCGCAGCTACGTACGGAAGGCAGCAAAGACAACTATTTCACTAGTAAGTGCGGCTGTTAATCTACACCTTATACAAAGTGTATGCCTTATTATGGTTAATAATCTTTTTGTGTTTAACTACATTTGTGTTTAACGACCTACTCGCAGATGTTTCACCGTTAGGACGGCGGCCATCTTTATGGGTGTAGGATTGGCAGCATATTTTAAGCTCTGAAATGCCCCTGGCTCCCTCTGCTGTCAGACTGAACCCCAAAAATTACCCAGCCTGAAGGCAATAAGCATATTAACATAACATGGCGTGATTTCAAAGATAGTTATTTTTTATCGTTTTTCTTTCGCTAAAAAAAGTGCGGCCATGTGGATCCTGTCTGTCAGCCTCTTGTAGGTATACTCTACCACCCCGGGCACGTGCAGTTATTCCTGGTCCCACCATAGGGATATCACTTTCTTACCCGCATGATGGATGAAGCTAGTTTTTACCGTTGGTCTTCTCTTCATTGTCATCATATTAAATTGCCCTCAGGATTTTAATTAAAGGGGTTCGGTTGTTGAAGGACATAGATCTAGCTATGTGAGTTAGATGTAAGAAGAGACAAGCATACAGTCCAAAAAACGGGCGATCGGGGGTTGTTGGGCAGAGGGGGCAGTCTTTAATCGCCGACCTATAGATTAACAGTTACCATCAATCTGTCAACACAAAGCTTCTCGAGCTTACATCATTGAGGCGTCACCTGATGACCGCCCCCAACCTCAGGCCATTCGACCTTATCACAGTCGATTAATCATTTTAATTTGTTCTTTAAGTCATCTAATATTCCTCAAGAGAATTTTACCACGGAGCTGACATTCGTTCGTCAAGGTCACCTACCCCTGTTGTAGGCAAGCTTGTCTATTTCTAAATCTGTCTATTTATTGTAACATTGGTACCTAAAGTCAGGAAATTTGTCAGTTACCGAATTAAGGGGCCAATTTTAATGAAAAGGATCTGTCTAAAATCTTAATTTCGAAAAAGAAACGAAAAAATGAATTGAGCGGATTGTCAGTTGTCAGTTTTAATATTACCTGCCAACTTCTCTTATATGGATACATGGCGTAATAATCGTCAGCCATCTTCAGCGCATATGGGTAACGGGTCGTGGTTAAGACTTAATACCAGATTTCTTCAAGTCTTCAATTTTATACGTAGCCACAAAAAAATTGTGGAACATTATATACCATACTTATAGATATACTAGAATATACAGATAGTAATATTGCCTGCCTATAACAGAAGGACCTATCTCCGGCCGCCACAGTCTGCCAGCAACCTCTGGGTAGTTGTGGGTTTTGCTGGCTGCTGTCGTAGAAGTGAAATATTCTTGAGTACGACGTAAAACACCAATCGCATAAATATGACTAATGGAACGATGTGTGTGGTTCTGTAACATCGAGCAGTCGTTTGATTCAGATAACATTCTGTTTGTATGAGAATATAAAATAGTTCCATTCTTTATAATTCGTGAGTGATGACGACAACACACTATACTACCCTTAAAATGCTTGGTGTTTTCCAAAGAGCAGAAATGAGGTTAAAGGGAAATGAAGGAAATATATAAAACTCCCAGCCAGAAACTCCCAAATTGTTAGTTTGAATAGAGATGACTAATATGTAATAACTATTTACTTCATATATAGACCCTCTCACTAATGCGGTCGCTGTGAGTTCAAGTTGATAGGTGCTTACGGTGTTTTCTATGATCAAACATGCTGGCTTCCACTCCGGCCGTACGTGGGAAGGTCTGCCATCAACCTGCGGATGGTCGTGGGTTTCAGCCGGGCTGTGCCTGGTTTCCACCCACCATAATGCTGGCCGCCGTCGTATAAGTGAAATATTCTTGAGTACGGCGTAAAACACCAATCAAATAAATAAATAAATGAATACTTCCTATATATAATGACATAATGCGGAATACCTTAGTCTTACATATATGTATTACTCAGTGTGCACTGATAATTAACGCTTTAAGCGTCATCATGGAAGATTATTCCCTAGTCCAACAGGTTTGTGCATTTATTTAATCAAAGTAATTATTCAAACCCACGACTATTCTCAGGCTGCTAGAACACCTTCCCTCGAACGACAGGAGAGGCTAGGAAACCAGCATGAGCTGAACTTGAACTCACACTGACCGCAGTGTCTTTAAACTGGGCTACAACGCTGACTAGTTGGCCACAGAGGCTCCAGAACTAGATAAAATGCAAATATTTCTATTTCAAGGACATTAGTCCAGAAATACTTAAATGATATTTTTTATTTCCTTTTTCCTTTTTAGTATCCTGTTTTTACATTGGTACTGGTACGGGTAAGCTGTAAAAGACACAAAACAATGTCAAAGAGATATTTTGAATGTTTTTGCTTTTTACTGAAAAAAAAATGACCAGATGAAAGTGTAGGCGTTGTAGCGACAACACAACGGGACAATAATCTTAAAAGGAAGTACTTGGATTTTTTGCTGACTCATGATGTCTGATCAGTGGATACTGATGTGACGTCATAGATTCTGATCACGGGTGTGATAAAACAGAGCACAACAGTATCAGCTAAGCATCACAACAAACTACAGAAATCACGCCGATTTTACACTTGATTCGAGGCACGACGGATATCAGATTCTGCATCATTGGATATTGATGTTTGTTATGATCATATCTATATATGCACTTTGTGAATGAACATTAAAGCTGAGTCAGACGACATAAAATTTGATTAAAACTTGTAAAATTTTTTTTTTATCGTGATTCAGGAACTTTCTAAATATGAATATAGCATTTCATTTGTAATCATACTTCAGACCAACTTATGCACTAAAAAAATATAATCTGTTAATTTTAACAGAATGTCTTTTGTCTGAATGATGCTAGAATATATTCGGTTATTTTAACATAATATTTTGTCATATTCAACATTATGTCCCGAGCCAGTTGTCCTAAAAACTATTTTAAGACTTGAAAGCAGATTTAACTAACCTAAGTCTTCAATTTTTGTACCCGGCCCCAAAATAATTGCGTAACTGGATACTAAATATGAACTGAATCTGCTGCTCTTATACTCTGATTTTGGATCACCCCATTGGCTGCTGAATTTGAAAATTTCTTAAGTTTTAAATATGAAATATGAGTTAATACGAGTACTAGTGGGCCCTGTTATTCAAATTTAGACTTTATGTTGAATTAACAGAATGTGTGTACTATATTTAACGGAATAATCTGCTGCAATAACAGAATAAATTCTGTCATCACTCAAACAACAGAATTTCTGTTAAATCTAACAGATTATTTTTTGGAGTATTTGACAGTAACACGTGTAATAGTATGGTTTGCATTAATTTGGACTTTTGGTCTGGTTCCATCTTTAATGGATCCATCTTTGACTCGATGAAAAACGATTTATAAAAGAAATGGACTAACTAATGAGTTTAGAATGATAAAGGCATCAATCTTTGGAAACGCCTCTTCTATCTCTGGCCACCATGTGAGACTGTCAAAAGATTGACTCCCAACCGATCAGCTGTATTAGGAGGGGAGATAACCTATTATCCTAATGCTCCTCTTTCCAGTTAAGTGAAATCGCTCTGCGTCATGGTACAAATAAGGAACAGACTTTCAGACAAGTGGAATCCGAAATATGACCATATTTACTGCTCATTTGTAAAAACAGTAAAAACAACAAGGATAAAAGCCAAAAATATCGTCTTTTAAGTTTTAAAATATCATGACAAAAGTATTAGATGCCTCCAAATATCTCATTTATCTAAAGTTTGATTTTTAACACCACGTGATGTCGATATCCACTTGATAGTGTTCATATCTGTGTCCACACCTAAATTCATTATATATCCATATAATAAGGTATATAGCTATGTACTGATAATGGCTATACCTATGTCGACGTAATAATGCCCACACCTATATCCATATAATAAGGTATATAGCTTTGTACTGATAATGTCTATAGGCCTACTATGTTGACATAACGATGTCCACACCTATATCCATATAATAAGGTATACACCTATGTACTGATAATGTCTATAGGCCTACTATGTTGACATAATGATATCCACACATATATTCATATAATAAGGTATATAGCTTTGTACTGATAATGTCTATAGGCCTACTATGTTGACATAATGATATCCACACCTATATCCATATAATAAGGTATATAGCTTTGTACTGATAATGTCTATAGGCCTACTATGTTGACATAATGATATCCACACCTATATGCATATAATAGGGTATATAGCTATGTACTGATAATGGCTATACCTATGTCGACATAATAATGTCCACTCCTATATCCATATAATAAGGTATATAGCTTTGTACTGATAATGTCTATACTATGTTGACATAACGATGTCCACACCTATATCCATATAATAAGGTATATACCTATGTACTGATAATGTCTATACTATGTTGACATAACGATGCCCACACCTATATCCATATAATAAGGTATATAGCTTTGTACTGATAATGTCTATAGGCCTACTATGTTGACATAATGATATCCACACCTATATCCATATAATAAGGTATATAGCTATGTACTGATAATGTCTATAGGCCTACTATGTTGACATAATGATATCCACACATATATTCATATAATAAGGTATATAGCTTTGTACTGATAATGTCTATAGGCCTACTATGTTGACATAATGATATCCACACCTATATCCATATAATAAGGTATATAGCTTTGTACTGATAATGTCTATAGGCCTACTATGTTGACATAATGATATCCACACCTATATGCATATAATAGGGTATATAGCTATGTACTGATAATGGCTATACCTATGTCGACATAATAATGTCCACTCCTATATCCATATAATAAGGTATATAGCTTTGTACTGATAATGTCTATACTATGTTGACATAACGATGTCCACACCTATATCCATATAATAAGGTATATACCTATGTACTGATAATGTCTATACTATGTTGACATAATGATGTCCACACCTATATCCATATAATAAGGTATATAGCTATGTACTGATGATATTGTCGATATCTATGCCCACATAATGGTGTCTATAAGTATATCCACATGATAAGGTATATAACTATGTACTGATGATGATGTCTATACCTATGTCCACATAATGATATCTATAAGTATATCCACATAATAAGGTGAATAACTATGTAGTGATGATAATGTCTCTACCTATGTCTATACCAGCCACCGGGTGAGTAAACGAGGCGTTGTTGACATACACATATTTTTTATTTCTGTGTTCTGTGATTTCCAAATCTAGGAGGAGCTAAGCATCAATTAAATTTTAAAACATATTCTAAAACGAGCGCTGGGGGCCTCCGTGGCTCAGTCGGTTAGCGCGCTAGCGCAGCGTAATGACCCAGAAGCCTCTCACCAATGCGGTCGCTGCGAGTTCAAGACCAGCTCATGCTGCCTTTCTCTTCGGCCGTACGTGGGAAGGTCTGTCAGCAACCTGCGGATGGTCGTGGGTTTCCCCGGGCTCTTCCAGGTTTCCACCCACCATAATGCTGGCCGCCGTCGTATAAGTGAAATATTCTTGAGTAGAGCGTAAAACACCAATCAAAAAAAAAAAAAAAAGAAACGAGCGCTGCTTTTGAAACCATGTTATCTTTATGTGGTTTGTATCAAAGCGGGTTTAGTTTTAAACAATTCATTAAAATAAACAACATATTTTTAACTACAGACAGCCCAGGCGTTAAGCTGACAACACGTCCCCAACAGGCGCTTAGCTGATAACACGTCACCACCAGTCAATAAGCTGATAACACGTCGCCACCTGGCGCTTAGTTGACAACACGTCGCCAACAGGCGCTTAGCTGATAACACGTCACCACCAGTCAAGAAGTTGATAACACGTCGCGACCAGGCGCTTAGCTGACAACACGTCGCGACCAGGCGCTTAGCTGACAACACGTCGCCACCAGGTGCTTAGCCGATAACGCGTCGCCACCAGGCGCTTAGCTGACAACGCGTCGCGACCAGGCGCTTAGCTGACAACACGTAGCCAACAGGCGCTTAGCTGATAACACGTCACCACCAGTCAATAAGCTGACAACACGTCGCCACCAGGCGCTTAGCTGACAACACGTCCCCACCAGGCGCTTAGCTGACAACACGTTGCCACCAGGCACTTAGCTGACAACACGTCGCCACCAGGCGCTTAGCCGACAACACGTCGCCACCAGACGCTTAGCCGATAACACGTCGCCACCAGGCGCTTAGCCGATAACACGTCGCCACAAGGCGCTTAGCCGATAACACGTCGCCACCAGGCGCTTAGTCGATAACACGTCGCCAATAGGTGCTTAGTCAAAGAATAATTTAATTCACCGTTCGTCAGCAATGCTGTACACAAATACAATTTAGATTGATTGATTGACTGATTGATTGATTTTAATGCTTGATTGATTTATAAATTGATTGATTCAGTGATTGATTGGTTTAGTGATTAAGTGGTTGCGGCTCTGAATGATTGAGTGGTTTGCTGATGGATTTAGTGATTCGTTTATCCTTGATAGTTCTCCTTGATGTCCAAAATGTATATTTATATGCAATATTGCTAATCCTTGTCTGGTTTCACAGTAACAATTGAAATTGTGAAGAATTGTTCACTGGACATTACCACTACAAATTTCGATCTGAGCTCAGCATTATATGCCCGCCATTACAGACTTACACATAAAACTGAAATTGACATAAAATTTGTCTCAATCTGAGAGCTTTATTGGTCAAAGAAAAGTGATTTAAGGTAAGATAAAAAATGTATGTTTTAGCTGACGGCTGGTATACGAGTGTCTAATCCCATGTGAGACAAGCGTCATATACGCCCACACGGATTTGTTTTGAGACAACGAAGAAAGTTGAAAAATCACGTGACCCAAGGATGGCCGCAACTACACATGTAATAAGTGTATAAAAAGGTTACACACAGTGTTCTGGACTTGCACACTGACTAAAAACAACCAAAATAATGCCTTGATAGACTCCAGAACACCGCGAGAGGGCCCTGGGTATGGAATCCACGAGAGCCACCCATGCCCACATTGCAAGGACCTTCGGCTGCTCTCGTGTAATTGTGTCAAACTTGATGCAACGTTACAGAGTAGACATCGGGCAGGCCAAGAATAGGCCGGCTAGGGTAACTACGCCCAGAGAAGACGGGTACCTGCCTACCTTACACCCAGAAGAACCGCTTCCTGACAGTGACGTCACTTTCAATCAATGCCTTAGTTCACCAAGTCAGTCAGCAGACCGTGTCCAGTTGACTCATGACTCACGGAATTAGGGCCTATCGACCCTTCAGAGGACAGTTGTTGACAGCCTAACATCGTCACTAGAGGTTACGATGAGCTCGAATTGTACGCCGTTTGCAGTACGTGATTGGCAACGTGTTGTTTTCACGGATGAAAACCGCTTCTGCCTATTACTAGCCGATGGAAGACAACGAGTTTGCCGTCGAAGAGGCAAACGAAAGGCTGCATCATACGTCCAGGAAGTGGTACTGTTTGGTGGCGGCAGCGTGATGGTGTGGGGTGGGATTTGTTGACACAACTGGTCATCATCTACGGGAACCTAACAGCTCAACGTTACGTGGATGAAATTCTACGTCCTGTTGCCCTGCCATTCCTTCAACAGCAGCCACGTGGAGTCCTATACCAGCATGACAACGCCAGACCCCACACCTCCCGAACCTCCAGTACGCCAACGACGTCGACGTCTTGCCGTGGTCTGCACGTTCCCCAGATATGTCCCCCCATAGAACACCTTTGGGATATCATGAGTCGTCGAGTAGACAACGGCCAGTTCTTGTCGGTTGGCTGCAAAGAATGGCCGTTGTCTTACTCGACGTTCACTCCCAAGATGAATGGCAACGAATCCACCTCACCTCATTAGACGACTGACTTTTTCTATGCGTCAGAGAGTTTTTGCATGCATTGAAGTAAGAGGTGGCCCACACGCGATATTGATTGTTTTTGATATTGACTGATTTTAAAAATAATCGACGTTTTGTATGCTCTGCCCATTGGTAACCAAGATGGAATGGCTATTTTTCTACCCTGCTCTGTTTGTTTACTTGTAAATGATTTGAGGGCTGCTTTGTCCGTTCTTACCGAAGACTTTTAATATCTAAAGTCATTGGTCTTTTCAATAGATTAAACTTCAGTCATCCTGCCTTTTGCTTTGGCAGAATAAATTGATTTTGAACTCTTTGTAAAGTTTCTTTTGGCCGTCAGTTTAGTTACAGTTTCAACGCTATCTGCTGTTGGCTATTTGCTGTGCACAATTGTTAACATCGTATGGCAGATTAGAAGAGCTCTCCTTCATGTAGAAAGAAGTTTTGCAAGTGAACCAGTTTTTGGGGAGGAACTAAGGGAAAATTCCCCTGGGCGTTGGCAGCGTTAGAACATCACAGAGGTCAGTGTCAGAGTTCTCCAATCTTTCATCTTCGTGTCATCTTCGTGTCATCTTGACAGAAAAACAGCATTTCCTCAAAACCTGTCACCCACTATCACACTAGTGAAGTGTGAAATAATGAATTCTGCGTTAAGTGTGATATAACTGCTGAGTCATAATATGACGCAATGAAAAAACATCAACAGCGTTGAAATGGCGACAGTGCCCAGCGGTTGGGTGAGAGGGGCTCAGGTGGAGCGACAGGAAGCTTTGTCAGCTACATGAGAGTCGCACAAAACAACACAGTATGCAAGCAGCAGCGAAATTCCAAAACGCCATTTCATTGGTCACCATCAGTCGGAATCTAGAACCCGGAAATAGAGCTATTGAAGGCCTGTTCCGATAATCTTGAAATGGGCATGGATTATCACAGACTCAGTCTTAATTTAAGAACTGTTATGTTACTACAGCGCTTAACTAGTAATAAATCACTCAAATTTCAGTTTTAACACAAGCAGTAAGTTTAAATGTCATGACAAAGAAGGAAGTTAATACTGAAGTACAAATCTCAAGGCTCATGAATAGAGCCACAAGGGAAAAGCTAAGTCTGTATGAAACTGCAGACAGCTTTTTGAACCAGGAATCTTACGACGTGAAGATTTAACGGTTGCGAGATTCGATGGCCCCTAAAATCCGTCGGCCTCCTAGGGGCTCCCATTAATCTCCGACTAATGGAAAAACAACAATCAAATAAATAAATAAGCCTGTGTAAAGGAGTGTAAGCATCAAGGATTTACTGTATAATGTCAATCATGTATGAACAATGGCTATTGTGAGTACGACTAATGGTTGAAGTTTAGTTCTAAGTTCTAAAGTAAATTGGAGCAGAGAATCACGCTTCTTACTACTATGGCTTAAACGTTCAAAAGTAAAACCTCATAAAGAAAATGTTCGCTTTGCTACACTTTATCACTGAGTGTCCTTTGTCGAATTGATTCTGTAGTTTACATAACACCGATCTGTAGTGGCGAGTAGATGAAGAATCAGGGTCTTGTAACCACGGGATGAGATGAAGTTAATTACTTAAGCTTGTCAAAATGATTACAAACTGTCATTGTCAACGCTGCCAAGTTCTTGTCGTACACGGGGCTAATTTCTTTAAATATGTAGGACAAGCGGTGAATGCAGCTTAAATCGAGAATTAATTGGTCGATTGTTATCACTGACTTTAAGACGTGAGCTAACATGAGGCAATGCCATGGCGGGAGCAAAGGTATTTAACCTTGATTATCACAGGGGTGGGTGGGAGCTCAACCCAATGTCTCGACAAACTTAATTCTCGAGCAAAAGTTCAAACATGAAAAAATTACATAATAAGACTTACAGCAAGCTAAGTGTACCTAGAGATCGCAAAGTTCTATTAATTTTATTAATATTTAATAACTTAAACACAATTAATCATATGTCAGCACAAAAAGACATAAATCACATTATTTAAGAATGCATATCATTTACTGACCCAGAAAAGATCCTCTTAGCCTGCACGCTCAGATGTTGTTATTGTTCTGCGGTCGACCTCCATTGCTCCGCTACCGTGCCATAGGCATTCCATTGATAGGCATGTTTAATGTCCATGTCATTGTAAAAATCGTAAATCCACATCTCCAACGAACCAGGAATCCCCTTTGCAAATCCTGCTTCTGCTCGCTCCTATGTTGTTTTAAGTCAGGAAGTATCACCGACCACTACCACTATAACGAATATTTGCTTCAACACATACATAAATGATACTGTAGTACTTTTTTATCTTTAGCACTAAAAGAGATCGACATAGAAACTCTCATATTTACAACATCCGTGTTATAAGTGAAAGTCCCGGGGCTCAAACCCGAGTCAAACCTTGCCAGAGGCTTTTGGCAATCTTGATACCTCCCTGCTTCGCCGCTCACCAGATGGTTGTACAAATGGAAGGCCCGAGGTTTGAATATTACGAGAGGGTGCTGCGCTATATCTGATATCATCCAACTTACATAGAGGAATTATTGCCTCGAAACAAACATTTCAGGTCAATTATCGTCAGGCCAGTTCCCAAAAACGACATTTAACATAAACCACCAAAGGGCAAAGAAAGAAATATGAAGTTTCGGTACATTTGTAAAAGTTTCCATCTTTCTGCCAAAAGATATGCTGAAGGCATCAAGCATAGCCGTTTTCTGCACACATACATATAGTTTATGTAGTCTGAAATCCCGCTTCTCATTCGTCTACATTTTTCAGACGATTTCTCAAAAGAGCAGACACGTGAACAAAATGCCCAACTGAGGACTCGACGAGAGCAGTGACAAGTAGGGTCTTGTAAACTTAGGATTGTGAAACATTTGCGTCATCGCTGATAAACAGATGAATGTTAGGTCAAATTTAGGTCGATCTACTACCAGTAACATTCATAAACCACGAAGAAGGGTTCCAAGTGAACAATGGCTAGAATCATTTCTAAACAGCCCATAACAGTAATTTTGAAATGAATATGGAAGGAAATAATCATTCAAAAAGCTAAAAAAGAGAAAACGCGAGTAGTCGTTTAACCAGTTATCACAGTGATTTCGCTGCTCAGAATTTTCTCTCTATGTTGTACGTCTTAATTATATAATATTAATGCATAAACCAGGATTCTGCTGGAGGACAACGCATCCTTTGCGTGGTAATTCTATGTTAAATGTGATGACAGCATGACATTTTGGGTAAATTCTCGATCAGTGACGTCAATAAATTGCAATAATATTTTACCTAATTTTACTTAAGTTATGGTGCTAGAGATCGTGTAATTTGCTACTAAACTGACGACCAAAAGAAACTTTACAAAGAGTTCAAATCAATTTATTCTGCCAAAGCAAAAAACAAGATGACTGAAGCTTAATCTATTGAAAAGACCAATGACTTTAGATATTGAAAGTCTTGAACGGACAAAGCAGCCCTCAAATCATTTTACAAGTGAACAAACAGAGCAGGGGTAGAAAAATAGCCATTCCATCTTGGTTACCAATGTGCAGAGTAAACAAAACGTCGATTATTTTTAAAAATCAGTCAATATCAAAACCAATCAATATCGCGTGTGGCCACCTCTTACTTCAATACATGCAAAAACTCTCTGACGCATAGAAAAAGTCAGTCGTCTGATGAGATGACGTGGGATTCGTTACCATTCATCTTGAGGAGCGAACGTCGAGTAAGACAACGGCCACTCCTTGCAGCCAACCAACAACAACTGGCCGTTGTCTACTCGACAACTCATGATATCCCAAATGTATTCTATGAGGGCATATCTGGGGAACGTGCAGACCCACGGCAAGACGTTGACGTCGTTGGCGTACTGGAGGTCCTACACAACTCGAGCTGTATGAGATCTGGCGTTGTCATGCTGGTATAGGACTCCACGTGGCTGCTGTTGAAGGAATAACAGGACAACAGGACGTAGAATTTCCTCCACGTAATGTTGAGCCGTTAGGTTCCCGTAGATGATGACCAGTTGTGTCCACAAATCCCACCCCACACCATCACGCTGCCGCCTCCAAACAGTACCCACAACCTGGACGTATGATGCAGCCGTTCGTTTGCCTCTTCGACGGTAAACTCGCTGTCTGCCATCGGCTCGGAATAGGCAGAAGCGGCTTTCATACGTGAGAAACAACACGTTTCCAATCACGTTCTGCCAACAGCGTACAATTCGAGCTCATCGTAACCTCTGGTGACGATGTTAGGCTGTCAACAACTGCCCTCTGAAGGGTCGATAGGCCCTAATTCCGTGAGTCATGAGTCAACTGGGGCACGGTCTGCTGACTGACTTGGTGACCTAAGGCATTGATTGACGATGACGTCACTGTAAGGAAGCGGTTCTTCAAGTGTAAGGTAGGCAGGTACCCGTCTTCTCTGGGCGTAGTTACCCTAGACCGGCCTGTTCTCTGTTTGTCTGTAACTTTGCATCAAGTTTGACACAGTTACACGAGAGCAGCCGAAGGTCCTTCCAATGTGGGCATGGTGGGCTCCCATGGATACCATACCCAGGGCCGTCTCGCGGTGTTCTGGAGTCAATCGAGACATTACTTGTGTTTTTTAGTCAGTGTGCAAGTCCAGCACAATGTGTCTGACGTTTTTCCCTTGGGTCACGTGATTTTTCAACTTTCTTCGTTGTCTCAAAACAAATTCGTGTGGGCGTATATGACGCTAGTCACACATGGGAATATGCATCGTACAATGTTTTCCTACAATAATTTGGTATTAATTTGCTGAAAAGGCTGGTTAAATTTAACTCACGGAGTCGTAATGCTTCTTTTGGCCGTCAGTTTATTTATGAATTTACATGAACAGTTGGAGTAAAATCTAACTGAAGTAAACTGACAAGAGGCCGTATTTCACCGGTTACCGTGTGACCATTTGCCGGCTATCACACGTCGCTGCTCTGGTTATTCTCTCTATTGCAGGACGTCTTAATTATACAAAGAAGCAGCAGTCAGTTTTCAGTGCTACAAGAACACAGTCGATATTCTAGGCATCACATCCAAATTTCAAGCTCATGACCCTTGTATAATTCCCAGGCCAAATACAAATATAAGAACTGCAACTGTTTATAAAGAACCATGTTGACAGAATGAACACGGACGCTTATACGTTCATATGTTGAAGTGTGATTACTTATTTATTTATTTATTTGATGAGTGTTTGGGGCCTCCGTGTCTCAGGGGTTCAAGTCCAGCTCATGCTGGCTTCCTCTCCGGCCGTACGTGAGAAGGTTTTCAAGCAACCTGCGAATGGTCGTGAGCTGTGCCCGGCTTCCACCCACCATAATGCTGGCTGCCACCGTATAAGTGAAATATTCTTGAGTACGGCGTAAAAACACCAATCAAATAAATAAATAAACAAATTGATTTTACGCCGTACTCCAAGAATATTCACCTATACGACGGCGGCCAGCATTATGGTGGGGAGGAAACCGGGAAGAGCCCAAGTGAAATTAGATACAACTATGACACAGATTACCAGGGGATGCTGACCTTTTTGTCTGTATTTGCCAACAAAAAGTTTTAATAGTGTTATATTCACTGCAAAATCTCTGAAACTTTCGGGTGAATCCATTCAGATGTTTCAATCTATGTGTCGAAACAGACATTCGTATAGCAGTCGTCAAAAAATTGAAAATGAACGGCCCAGGTCAATGGTCAAGAGGCTTCCAAAACGACGTTCAACACAAACCACCAAAGAACTAAAAATTTATTTAAAGTACGAAATTAGGACGGTATCATGTAAAGAGAAGCAATCAGCAGTTTTCATTCTTGTTGGAAAGGCGCAAGGAACGTTTCAGGCGAACTAGTGAAATCAGTATTCAAATCGTATTCCATTTTAGTATATAATTTGTCGATTGTAAAATATCTATCTTAGTTGCCCCTTGATTGCAACAGTTCGTATATCCAATATAGGTCTAGATAAGATGTACCTTCTGGAAACTCCGTGGTTTCCTTTAAATCCAGTGAACGTGGATATATATCTTCCGGCGACCTGTTCAGGTGGAAAAAAACCCTCTAGTTATCACAACATATAGAATTGTTTTGACATCGGTATATGTAACTATGCCATTTCTTGCGTAACTTCCATTATGCGATGTAACGTGCCATCTCCTCAAAGGGTATTATTATCAGCTTGTGTTTGTGGAAATTTGTGCTATATCTTAACGAGTCTAATTCATCTTATGGTGAGAAGAATACACAGTTTAATTTCAGCGAATATCCGTTATAACTAGATAAAGGAAAAAGCTAATTTATCGGTAAACTGAAATTATCTTAAAACTTTAAGATAAAACTTTTTATCCGGTGAAGAAGTTAACAAGACATAAAAGAAAGCAAATATCGTCGTTACAGCAGGTGTATTTTAAACAGGGCCACCAACCATTTTACATGGTCTCATGACCGATCAAATCAACGCAAACAATGGAAAGGTAAATAACGTTTTCTAATTGTTCATCGCTAAAGGAGCCTAGAAAGCGCAATTAAGTTTCATAAACATGTCAGTATGAAACAGTACATGTATTTATATATAACTGTATATGACTCATTATTTATCTCAGGCCTGTGTCATATCATTCTTGTCAACCTGTCTCTGTATTGGATGAGATACGTCTCTTCTTAGCACCGCAATACAAGCAAATAACGTAACAATAAGTAACGTAAAAAAGACATGGGTAGTGATAAGATTCCAATCCTTTCTTCAGGTAGGCGTAGCCTATAAATGAAACACGTCATCACTGGAAATGTGTGTTTAGGGTTAGGGTTTGGAGATAGGGTTAGGGTTTTGAGTTATGGTTAAGGTTTTGAGTTAGGGTTAGGGTTAAGATTAGACATGTTCAGGAAAAGACCACGCCTACCTGATAGATGGGGTCGGAATCTTACTGTTACCAAAGAAATGCAATGTACTATAATATCAATCCAGCCCAGAGGTTCCCAGGGGTGGGGGGGGGGGGGGGGGGGGGGGGTAAGATGGGCGAGAAGCTGAGGTAGAACATCAGTATGGGTATACTTCTATGTAAGTCGTTTAAATAAGGTGAGGGAATGAAGGGTAACATTTTGGGGGAGATAAATGAGTGTTCACTGATAACGGGATGAGGTTACATCCTGGCCACCCAGTCATTTGACATAGCACGGGAGGAGTGCACAAATAAACTGCAGACAGCAGTGTATAATTGATGTCAAATAAAGCGTAATAATAATAATAATTGACAAACAACAGGAAAGACCTCAGAGCGCTGTGGTTTTGACACGTTCTGCTCTAGCGACAGAGATGTAAACAAACAGGTGTCAGAGCATGTAAGCATTGCAACACGCTTAATTTGTGGTGTAACATAACGTGTTATTGTCTTGTCAACGACGTGTACCATGACTGCACAGGGCACGTTATCACAAGCTTCAATGACGCTGGTAATGAGCCTTCATAGAATACGACAACATTAAACCAAACGTATGACATCGTTTGTTTGTATGTTTGCTTGGGTTTTAACGTCCTACTGAATGCCAAAAACCACTCTAAAAAGAAGTATGTAGTAGATGAAACACCATTAAAAACCTGTCCAGCAAAATAGTTGGATTTATTTTCTTTAAAATTGTTCTAACCGAGTGAAATTGTGTTAAAAGATCAGATTCTAGAGTTGTCTGTTGTGACGAAGAAGGTATCGGTTATGCCACATGTATACTTTAGCCTGAAATAATTTGTTTCAATGTCAAATCGGCGAATGCATTCATAGATCTATATGTATATGCATCTTGAATGATGAAATGTACCAGTCTGAAGTGTGTTCAGTAGCAAAAACTTAAATATAAATAAATTGTCAAAAAATAAATCCAACAATTTCTTGGACAGTGTTTAATCATCCGATAACTACTTCATTTTAGTGTTTTCTTTGCCTTTAGCAATATGACGAGGAAGTACTAGGTGTGTCGACATATATAGTGTGTCCTTGTAGCAGGGCGAGTAGCCCATGTTGCCAAAATGCTGCCGTCACAAGGGAGACAGCAATAAGTCTTCCGTATGACTCGTCCCGGATCTGATCCAGGGTCTCCCGACGTTCTAACCATTACGTATGCATCGATGAAGTATCCCACATCAATTATGCTTTGATATTTTATGATGTTGCATAACGCATATCGCAGTTCAAAATAAGTAAAGCCGAATGTTGAGAAAAGCAAAGCTTCGCAATGTAGTCAGCCTGAAATGTGTGCTTTGTTGCCACCATTTTAACCATTTGAGCGTGAGTAAGAGTGAGGCGAGAACGTGTTTCCGGTTTATCTCAGATTAAACGTTGATATATAAAGTTACTAAATATCTCATGGCCTGGCCGAATGCAACCATTTTTTATCATGCAGTTAAAGATGGCGAATACACAACACTAAATTTTTATTGTGAAAATTTGACCAGTATTTAATGATCTAAGTAGGGCCTATATTGCGTTTCGCAATACTCTAGGCGGGTTTACATACCCAAACAGAAGGAAAGCTTAGGGAGATGCTAAAACGCACCATGACTGTACACTCTAAACCTGGAACTACTTCGGTAAATCGGTGATAATTATCACCATCTCAGAGATGCCACGTATTGTTATACTCGTTCACACTGATAATAATTGTCACACATGTGTCGTTGTACTCGTTCACACTAATACTAATTGTCACACATGTGTCGTTGTATTCGATCACCCTAATACTAATTGTCACACGTATGTCGTTGTATTCGTTCACACTAATACTAATTGTGACACGTGTGTCGTTGTACTCGTTCACACTAATACTAATTGTCTCACGTGAGTCGTTGTACTCGTTCACACTAATACTAATTGTGACACGTGTGTCGTTGTACTCGTTCACACTAATACTAATTGTCACACGTGTGTCGTTGTACTCGTTCTCACTAATACTAATTGTGACACGTGTGTCGTTGTACTCGTTCACACTAATACCAATTGTCAGACTTGTGTCGTTGTACTCGTTCACACCAATACTAATTGTCACACGTGTGTCGTTGTACTTGTTCACACTAATAATAATTGTCTCACTTGTGTAGTTGTACTCGTTCGGAATAATACTAATTTTCACACGTGTGTCGTTGTACTCGTTCACACCAATACTAACTGTCACACATGTGTTCTTATATCCGATCACACCAATACTAAGTGGTACATATAAATTATTGGTGTCTGGCCTTGGCAGCAATCAACTGGTAGATGACGTGCGTGGGGCTGTTTTTGCAATGTGACATTCCCATGAGGTTGCTTTGCTTTCCAACAGAGCTGTTTTGGCTGTCTCACGTTCCCTGAAGGCTGTTTGCCTTCCAGCAGGACCATTCTCGCAGACTGATGTTCACTGAAAGCTGATTGCCTTCCAGCAGAGCTGTTGTCGCAGTCTGACCTCCACTGAAGGCTGATTGCCTTCATACAGAACTGTTTTCACCATCTCACATTAGTTGAAGGTTGCTTTCCTTCCAGCAGAGCTGTCTGACGTTCGCTGAAGGCTGCTTGCTTTCCAGTGGAGCTGTTTTCGCAGTCTGACCTCTACTGAAGGCTGCTTGCCTTCATACAGAACTGTTTTCACAGCCTGATGCTTGCTGAAGGTTGCTTGCCTTCCAGCAGAGCTGTTTTCGCAGTCTGACGTTCGCTGAAGGTTGCTTGCTTTCCAGCAAAGCTGTTTTCGTAGTCTGACATTCGCTGAAGGCTGCTTGCCTTCAAGCAGAGCTGTTTTTGCAGCCTGACGTCGCTGAAGGTTGCTTTCCTTCCAGCAGAGCTGTTTTCGCAGTCTGATGTTCTCTGAAGGCTGCTTGCCTTCCAGTAGAGCACCGATCAAATAATTATATAACATAATTTTGAGTGACAAAGCTTTGTGGCTGTAGTCACAGACTACAGTTCTAACTACCTTGGAACCCTTTTAGGCGGTGGCTATTGCTTCACTGTTGATTACAATCGGTGATGGAGTTCACACCAATAATGAGAACTAACGTTTTACTGGTGGAACAATTGGACTTGATATTCAAGACGCTTATCTTTCAGAAAGAATGTTTAACACTCTTAATACAATCGTCACTTCTTACAAACTTTAAAAAATCAATCCGTAGAAATTCATTCCTTTTTATGAGTACAAGTTGTGTTTTTGTCACAGTGAAAAAATATCTTCCCAAATTGACAGCTTATAAATACAGTAAGGGAAAATATTTTTTAAGGCTTTTCAAATTTTTACATGCAAAAAAAAAACTTCACTATATTACACAATTATAGAAAACTGTGTGTTTTTAGGATAGCACATAAAAGACATTGACGTCAAAATTAAACATTTATCAGCCTAAATAATGTACCTATACGCTTTGTTATCCATAATAGTCTAATTTCTTTATTGTTATTAACTCTAAACAACAGTTGTAGTTAATAGCATTTGTAGTTCAAATTAATGGGTAAGATATACGCTTTTGATGTGCAGATAAGGACCTTATGTACAGATTTACGGACGTGTTATGAATATTCACTTAACATCGCAACGGTGGACCCAATGTTATCTCTTTTCCTGAGATATTAAACATAAATCATGAATGTGTGAAAAAAAAAAAACGACTGAGCACAGCATATTGTGAGACGAAAGTAGACAAACACAAGTCTTATAACATCCTTCATACATTCCCCATTTGTGTCGGCTAAACTTCAAGCATTGTGCAATTCCAGGTCATGTATTAATTCTGTCGTAATATAAGTATAAGTCCAGATTCTAATATATTCTCACCATAGTCGAATTGAATACGGCTTTCGCGCCTTTTGGTTTGTTGACGGCGGCCAACATTATGGTGGGAGGGAACCCGGCAGAGACACACACAGGTTACTGACAGACCTTTCCTCGATCTACAAGAATATTCTAGAGTACTGCGTAAAACACCAGTCAAATAGATAAATAAATAGCTTTTTGTAGAACTGATGTGTTCCATCTAGCTCCGAGGTGAAGGTCGAGGTGAACAAACCAGCGGTCGTGTGATAGTCATAACGTAGGCTGTAAATAGACATACTCTCATTGAGTGAAATATGCTGACCTGATGCTTATTTGCCTTCGGTAAGTCGTCTCAGTGAAGAAGCACTAGATAAAAGGACAGTGGGAATCCGTTCTGCAACAAGGAGGCACATTACATGCACTCTAAGGATTCCTTCGTCGTCATATGACTGAAAAATTGTTAAGTACGACGTCAAACCCCCAAGCACGCATTCACTCACTCATCATCGAGTTGCCAGTTTTCGTCTCGTGTCTACGACACAAACCCATGTTCATGATAGCACTGAATGTAAACAACTTGTGCATCACCAGTGCTGATAACTGTATGATACTGAAATGCCTGTTTAAAATAAACATGATAATCAGGTTAGAAAATCAGTCCTGTCTCCAGGTTAACCGGGCTCTGGAATTGTATAAGCCCAGTAGGCCTAAAACGTGAAAATTCTTTTTTCATAAGAAATATAAAAATCTAGTTCGCAAAAAGATCTCCAGCATCATCTAACCGTTAATATGGTATTCTCGAGGTAATTTATAAATCGTTTAAATCGTTTAATTTATTAACCACCATCTTCTTTGCTGTCAGCCTTGTACGGAAGCCAAATAAGACCATCATCGTATCATCGTTCCATCGCCCGGCGATGACACGAAGCGGTAGCACGATGATGCGAAGCTATGTTACGATGGCACCAAGAGATGGCACGGTGGAACGATGGTACGATGGTACGACAAAGGCCTTATCTGGCTTGCACAGTCTAATGAATGTCGTTGTTATAATGCGTGCAGACAGCCAGAGGAAAAAGGCTGAAACTGGTATGGGTGTATATTCGTTCAGGGTTATTCGCTTGTGCCGCTGGAAAAATCGTATCGTTGACTCCACTGTCTAGGCAGAAAGTCTAGCTTTCATTCGAGTGACATATCTCGTAACTGAATATGTTCAGACCGCTGGAATCTTCATCACAGATCTTATCGCGATCTAACGAAGTGCTGTGGATTAAAGTTGTCTTCTCACATCACGTTATGCACCGAGTCTGAGCTCTTCCAAGGTGACTTTGTGACTATTACTACTAAATTTAAAAGTAAAATAAAAATATGTCTCTACCTTGGGTGTAGCTAATATAGCCCGTAGTTTTAAACAAAAAAATGTAGTAAAGTATGATCTAAAGAAAAGCAAAACCTAAGTGTCGTTCCCGTTGGATGATCCCCATCACCGTGTCAGTGTGGTGCCCGGGAAACGCTTGGGGGGACAGAGAGGAGGGGAAGGGAGATAAGGGGGGGGGGGATATCTGTGGTATCTGTGGGGTTGTCTGGTATGACCTAGCTAATGGTTTATGCTGTCATTGTTGTGGGGGGAAAAGCCGAAATCTTACCATGGCTCCTGCTAATAACCTAATATTCCCGTTAAAAAGTGTGTGTGATGGGGGATGGGATGGGTTGGGGGAGGTAAGAAGTGGCCCGTGGTTTTATTAAATAAATGATAAAACGACCTGGTGGCCGTGATCGCAGACAGGTGTGTTACCTTCTAAACCAAGATGTTCATCACCGTAACATGATAAAGCTAATTTTAGTACAGCCCTAAACTTAAACAGGGCGACAGTCGCATCCCATTAAAGATGAACGCTTTTTTCTCTCTCGTCAGGTCAGTCTCGCCCCATCCCCAGGCGTTCTTGTCCCACACACATAGACTGCTCCAGGCACCCACAAACCCCTGTCACCCATTTCATCGCAATCATCTGTGGCCTTTCTGTGTAATTTCAACATTCCGCGCCATGAAAAAAGAGGGGGCTTTCCTTCTGACGGCCTATTATTAAGAGTTATTGCTAAGAGTTATTTGCTCACACACACATGTAAGTTACATAGAGATATATTCATACCTGTATGCCGTTGTATGTAAGTTATATCAATATGCCCAGATAAGTGTATGTCAGTTACATGTCAGTTAGGCCTACATGCAGGTATGTGCCCAGATGACATTGCTTGTCAGTTATATCTCAGTTAGGCCTACATGCAGGTATGTACCCAGATGACATTGCTTGTCACTTATATCTCAGTTAGGCCTACATGCAGATATGTGCCCAGATAACATTGCTTGTCGGTTACATATAGGTATATTCACAGATACCCTCGTGTGTAAATACTAGCAATGTGCCCAGATAACATTGCATGTCACTTGCATGTCAGTTAGGCCTACATACCGGTATGTGCTCAGATAACTTTGCATGTCGGTTACATACATGTATATGCCCAGTCAACATTGTATGTCAGTTATATAGAGCTATATGCCCATGTAACATTACATGTCAGTTACAATAAATGGGAGAAACCGGAGTTTCCATAGTACACCACTAACTGTTTGTGGTCAGGTAAGGCAAAAATCTCCTGACTAATCAGGGAGAGCTAGTTTCGAAACTGAGAACTCACTGATCTGAGTTTGTTCGGCTACATGTTGGTTATTATCGGCTACATGTTAGTTTTTATCGGCTACATGTTAGTTATTATCGGCTACATGTTAGTTATTATCGTAACACACACACACACACACACACACCTGTAGTAAACACTGTCTTAAGCTTTGCAGCGGTGTAACTGCACCTATCTTCCATTCCTACCTACTCATTATTCAACATCACCGTAGTTTATATCATGACTGATTCAGATATGACAGTGCGGGCCACACCTCCAATTTTTACGGTGAGTTGAGAAAGCAAAATGCGAGCTATAAAGCCTCGGGTAAACTTCTTAGCTACACGCCGTCTGATTACTTCCTCTCAGAGACGACTTCACGGGAGATAAACATCTATCTGGGGTAGTAATGTGCAAGACGAAAAAAAAAAGCAGAAGGAAAAAGTCTGAAAAAAATCCATCGCCACAGAAACCTCCTTTGACGTCCACACATATAGATAAGAATCTGTAAATGTAAATAAGATTAATGAATGATGATAGGCTCACGTGACCTGAGATAAATTTACCTCCCTATATAAAAGAGCGGTGCTGAAGTAAAGCTCCGTAAATTAATACAGACCCTAAGGCTCCGTACACGACCGGCTTAACGTTATCAAAATTATGTGTACTGAGGGAACGTATGTGCTCACTCTTGCAAAAACCAAGAGCAAACGGTTATATCATTTTAAAATTTTTCCCAGGTAACATATATTCTAAAGAAACCATTCATTATTTCTGTCAACTTGACAACTTTCTGACGTATGTGATCAGCACACTTTAATTACCTTTTCAACGCCATAGTTATTGCATCTGTTTATTTATAAAAAATGCAGTCCACAAATTAAAGTATTTTGATTAGATTGAACTGCTGTTCGCAAGAGCTAGGGATTGACCATTTAAAAACATTCTAAAAACACCCAGCAGTAAGACACCGCCACCTTAAGAGTCATATTCTACACAACATTTATATCTCATCATAGCATATACACTCCTCCCCAAGCTCTCAGATGGTCAATTGAAATCTCTTTTACATCGCTTAGCAGCTGTACCACTGGGCTGAAGTTCCCAACATGGGGGAAGAGGCTTTACCACTGGGGCCACTTTCACAAAACTTAAATAAATAAATCCTTTTTTCGTAACTTACGAAGCTTTGTGAAAGTGGCCCCTGGGCTGTAACTCCCAACAAGGGACCGAGGCTGTACGACTGGGCTGTAACTCCCAACAAGGGACCGAGGCTGTAAGACTGGGCTGTAACTCCCAACAAGGGACCGAGGCTGTACGACTGGGCTGTAACTCCCAACAAGGGACCGAGGCTGTACGACTGGGCTGTAACTCCCAACAAGGGACCGAGGCTGTATCACTGGATTGTAACTCCCAACAAGGGACCGAGGCTGTACCACTGGGCTGTAACTCCCAACAAGGGACCGAGGCTGTACCACTGGGCTGTAACTCCCAACAAGGGACCGAGGCTGTACCACGGGGCTGTAACTCCCAACAAGGGACCGAGGTTGTGCCACTGGGTTGTAGCTCCCAGCATGGGCGGCAAAATTGTACAAAATAAGTTTAAAATCTTTTATAAAGATTGTACATAGTATATTTATGCATCGCATCTTGCATTTTGTGAAAATCATCGACTTTTTCTGGTGATACGCATACAAAGTCTCAGTTTTTAGATTTGAACTAATTTACTGCTCCAGTTTTATCTACTTATAGTTAAAAGAGGAAGTTGTAACTTCCTCGCTTGGCGTTCAGCATGAAGGGGATAGTGCAATGACTGGCTGACCCATATCAGTATAATTGGCCAGGGCGAGGCAGCTCACTTGCCTTCGGTCAGGGGTCTCAGTGAAGCAGCACTAGATAAAAGAGCGGTGGAAATCCGTCCTGCAACAAGGAGGCACATTACATACACTCTAAGGATTCCTTCGTCGTCATATGACTGAATAATTGTTAAATACGACACTAAACTCCCAGCACTCACTCACTATTTATATGGCCATGGAAAAAAACTAAAGGTTAAAAATGCTTGCTCTGTAATGTCAAGCAGAAACATGAAAGTTAATGGAAGGCTTTATCTACTTGTGTGGTTTACTTTATTCGATAAATCTCACACATGTATATACGACCCCAGATGATAATAGCATGTAAAACAGACCAATGAAATATCACATGTGGAACTTGATAAGAATTCAAAATAACTGAAGCCGTCACACAAAAGATATCTTTAGCGGATTTATAGTAATTCAAGAATCAAAAAGGATGGATAAAATTGCTAAATGGAAGGCCATAGAAAAAATAAGCTTCTACGTAAGTGTCACACTAGAAATATTCATTTCTTTTATTTTATTGTTGTTTTAAGCTGTACTCACGGATATTTCTCATGTACGACGGTGGCCACCATTATGGTTGGGGAAACCAGACATAAGAAAGTTATGGTAAACTTTATTGAGGAACATTATGTACATGGAGAAGAAATAAAATGAACATTGTTACAAAATGCACAGCTTGTTCAAAAAATAATTCCATACATAAGTGCTTAGACAGACAAATGAGCATGCAGAGGTGTAACTGAAAATGTACGAGTGAGACGTAATCCGTGTTACGCTTCACTTTGACGACATATGACAACATTGATACGATCTCTAGGTCATGTGTGATGTCAGTCGGGCTGATTTTTGTGTGCAGAAAAAATAATCGTTCTTGTCTATACCTCATTTAAGCAATTCAATAGATCTGCACGTTTCAGTGAAAGTTGGCAGTTTCTTTAATGTCGATCAGCTGACGGCATGTAACCTGTCATTCATTACCTTAGGCTGATATTTAATAAAAAAAAGACATGCGTTGAAAAGAACAGTGTGGCTTATTGCAGTAAAAAAAACAGTTATCATATACAGCCAACTCGAGTCAAAAGGTTTTGGGTTGATGGGCCTTGGTAAAAAATTTACTTTTATTTGCTAGGTCAAAAATCTAGCGACCACAACATACAATACGAAAAAAAGCTGAAAAGAAATATAGTCATTGCGATTCTTTTCTTGACCACTTAGCAACCCTAAGCCCTTTGGTCATCACTCAAAAAAAACAGATATGCCCGCTTGTAACATTTACAAATTCACAAAAGCGACATGGTTATTTTGTTATTTTTCATATCCACCCAGCGCATTTTGATTTTAGCCCTTTTTGCGATGGTCGGCCTGAGCATATGAAGATGTTTATCAAGCCGTCGCTCAATTTGGGTGGCGGCTGCGATTGGCGCGCTAGCCCCCGGAGCCCCTCCCCTTTTATAGCCAGAGGCAGATGAAGATCATAATGGGTAATATAAAACACCTTAGATCATCCGCCAAACTCGCAGTCCATTTTCCGTCGCTTTTACCAGACCTGTCATTCGGAGAAAATATCTCAGGTCTGATCGTGCTTTCTGGTAAGGCTAACCTTTCTTCTCTTCGTTGATTATGTAGACTCGCATAGATTAGTAGAAATTACAACCATAGTAAAGGATAACCTATCTACAGGGTGAAGTATTTTACTCGTCATCCTGTTAGCTGGAATGACGAGGCAATCGGAGAAATACCGCACGCAGAGGCGCTTGCGGAACCACTGTCCTGTTCCCGGAAAGTCTCTCTGAGTCGTGGCTTTGTCACACTGTTAGGAAAATGTTACTTATTGTTGGAACGCATGTGTATTATTTCCTGTCCACGAACTGCAGCGAATGTAAGAAAGGAGTCGAAATCTATGGGGATATTGCATCTTTAATTAGACTGGATGACTCATTCTGTTATTTTAGTAAAGGATAACATCCCAGGACCTTATGCATGTTTTACGTTATTCTTTATATCTTATAATATCAGAGAGTATTGAATATATTTTTAAATGTTTTTATAAACAATCATTTTGTACTCTAGATAATGACATGCTGATGTTGTCATAATACATTGTATTATGACAATAATGGGGGGGGGGGGGGGAGTTGGTTAAATGGGTATGTTATCTTAGGTCTGCTTTATAGACATGTATTAACCATTTTGAATGAAGCTTATTTATTTACCTGTTTGTCTATTTGGTTAGAGTAAATAACGACGTATTTAAGAATGTTTTCACTTGTATTAGGTCAGTTGTATTATTTACTTGTATACCAAATCTAAGCATAAACCATAATATTGTGCTGGTTAAAATAATTCTTAAATATGCGGTTGTTACTCGTCCTTCTCTACAATTTAGTTAATTTTACTTCAGTTTTTGTAACCACAAAGTGATATGCATATCTTTTACGTTGAAATTTTTTTCGATGCAACATTAATAACTAGTTTCAAATATTGTTGCCAGCATGTGGTTAATGTTCTTCAGACCAAATTAATCAATCATATAAGTTGTAGAGGTGAAGTACTCATGAGTATGGCGTTAAATACCAATCAAATAAATAAATAAAATCACGAAGCAATCATCAAGCCAGTCTATATTATACTATATACTTCATTTATTGCACAATGTAAATATTTATTTATTTATTTGATTGTTGTTTTACGCCGGAATACCTGAAATAATTAAGTTTTCTTATACCTAAAGAAACTCGTGATTTTTAACTTAAAGCGAGATCTGGATTCGAACCCTCGACCTCAATTTATTTGATTTATTTATTTGATTGGTGTTTCACGCCGTACTCAAGAATATTTCACTTATACGACGGCGGCCAGCATTATGGTGGGAGGAAACCGGGCAGAGCCCGGGGGAAATCCACGACCACCCGCAGGTTGCTGTCAGACCTTCTCACGTACAGCAGGAGACATAATGTAAATAACAGTCGACATGGATATTTGCTATTATGGATATAAAAACAGAATACACAAGATATAGGGTGAAGAAAAAGCTAAACAGGAATAAATAATATTTTTTATTGGTAATTGTAGCTGCACATTGCATTATTGTCATAAACCACGGGCTCCTGGCAAGTAAATGACAAACATACCAACAAATAACACACATATTCCACCCATGTGCAATATTAGTGTAAAGCAAATGATATTAGTGTAAAGAAACTTCATGTAAAAAGACCTTAACGCCTTTGTGAGCCCTGTCGGTGTCGCAATTTAAAAAGCGAGCTGAAGTTCAGCAAATAGACTTTCAGCTACATTAAAATACACCACATAATCTTTATTTGATTCTTTTAACACTATCCTCAAAAACTTTCCGCCTTTATACGATGGCGGTTAGTTCTATAGGTGGAGGAAGCAATAACTTATTGCATTGATTTTTACGGTTTGTTATTTCTTTACGTGTTGCAGAAAGGCCACACAAGAAGTCATCATGCCACGGATATTATTCGCACTAGCCGTGCTTCTCTGCGGAGCACGTGCTCAAGACGGTAAAATTCATTGAAACTCCTACTTTTAGAAAAACATCAGTCTGTAACTACATTTCGTAAATATTTAACATATTTGTACAAAACAAACATCGAGGTTTTTGTTGAAAATTAGCGGTCAGTTTTGTTAGGGCAATCTGTGCCAAATAATATCTATGTCCTATAGCTCGTTTCGCGTATGTTATACAAGAATACAAGGTTTAATATTACTTTTCCATGGTTACAGCTAACTGCGACGAATTCATCGATGTAATGATGATAGTGGATGCGTCTAGCAGTACAGGGCGTTTCAGCGCTGATTACAGACAGGGTGTAATCAATCTGGTACAAAGAATGGACATTGATGGCGCCACTCCTAACAGCAAAGTCCAGCTGGGTATCTGTTACTTTGGAACAAACAGAAGGGAAGTTGTTCCACTCTCTTTGTCCAACACCCAGGCTAGTGTCATTAACGCCGTCCAAACCACGCCAATCCCTGGGGGACGAACATCTTACAACGAAGGTATTGAATGTGCCAACGACAATTTTGCCCAGTCCCGCCGTGCCCGGGCCAAGCAAGTGGTGGTGTTGATTGTTGATGGTAACCCGGATAGATCTGCCCAAGCCCCAAGTGAACAAGCCATCTCTCAAACCAGGAACCAAGGTGTCATCGTTTCCGTTATTGCGGTTGCTCAAGGCTTTGTCAACAGGACAGCCGCTGGAGATTTCGCTACAAACCGAGCTCTTTTCTTCGAGACAGACTCCTTCCAGGAATTCGAGAGCGACACCAATCTGTTCTTCTCCGCTATCTGCCCAGGTGCGTCCAACTGTCCGCCACGTCACTCAAACGTCCAAGCGTTTTATTAAAAAAAAAACACGGTATAACTGTAGATTTTACTGTTAAACCACTTCCGTTAAACATTCTTATTTTTAGGGGAGAAAGATACCGTTTAAAATAAATCACACAAGGTGAAAAATAAACAGTAACACAGTTTAACTCTCCAGATTTCCAATCTACTGATGATTAGATTACTAATCTAACAACAATTACTAATATCACAACTGCAATCTAAAGCAGATACACTTTGATAAACCTCAAAAGTGGAGAAACTATTTATCAAGAATACGTCAGTTTTTTTAATGCTTCTCCTGGTTTCTTTCAGAGGAGTTCATTACAACAACCACAACAACAACAACAACCACAACCACTACAACAACAACGACAACAACAACGCTAGAAGTTGGCGGTCCGTGCGCTACCTGTGTCATTAAAAACGGAATAGGCTATGCTGAAACAGATGATTGCTGGTCATTTTTCCAATGCCTACCCACGGAATCTGGTCGGTTCACTCAGGTCAGACGAGAGCTCGCCGTGGGAACTTACTGGAATCAGGCTCGTCTGGCGGGAGACAATCCTATCAACGCTAACTGCCCCAGAGGTTTGTATGAAACGCTTTCCAGTCTACTTCCAGGTGTTCACACCCGTTAATATTCTCTATACTCTAACAATACCTACAGGTGTTCACACATGTTAATATCCTCTTTGCTCTGACAGTACTTCCAGGTGTTCACACATGTTAATATCTTCTGTGCTGTAGCAGTACTTCCAGGTGTTCACACGTGTTAATATCCTCTATGCTCTGACAGTACTTCCAGGTGTTCACACATGTTAATATCTTCTGTGCTGTAGCAGTACTTCCAGGTGTTCACACGTGTTAATATTCTCTATGCTCTGACAGTACTTCCAGGTGTTCACACGTGTTAATATTCTCTATGCTCTGACAGTACTTCCAGGTGTTCACACATGTTAATATCCTCTATGCTCTGACAGTACTTCCAGGTGTTCACACGTGTTAATATCCTCTATGCTCTGACAGTACTTCCAGATGTTCACACGTGTTAATATCCTCTATGCTCTGACAGTACTTCCAGGTGTTCACACGTGTTAATATCCTCTATACTCTAACAGTACTTCCAGGTGTTCACACGTGTTAATATCCTCTATACTCTAACAGTACTTCCAGGTGTTCACACGTGTTAATATCCTCTATGCTCTGACAGTACTTCGAGGTGTTCACACGTGTTAATATCCTCTATGCTCTGACAGTACTTCCAGGTGTTCACACGTGTTAATATCCTCTATACTCTAGCAGTACTTCCAGATGTTCACACATGTTAATATCTTCTATGCTCTAACAGTACTTCCAGATGTTCACACGTGTTAATATCTTCTGTCCAGGTGTTCACACATGTTAATATCTTCTGTGCTGCAGCAGTACTTCCAGGTGTTCACACATGTTAATATCTTCTGTAGCAGTACTTCCAGGTGTTTACACATGTTAATATCTTCTGTGCTGTAGCAGTACTTCTAGGAGTTCAAACATGTTAACATTCTCTGTACTCTAATGGTACTTCTCTATACTCTAGCAGTACTTCCAGGCGTTCACAAGTGTAAATACCCTCTCTACTCTAACAGTACTTCCAGGTGTTCACACATGTTCAATACTGAACATTTCACATTTGATATACCGGCATTTTAGATATGCTAATGATAAATTCAGAGCTTCAAATCTGACTGTGTATTAAAATGAATGTTAAGGACCTCAGACATGTTGAACATTTTGAGGTAAGGTTACTTCAAACATACATTTTCATGCTTTATAATGACTCCTGTTCTTTTTGTTTGTTTGTTTCCAGACCCTTGTATTAATGCGAACAATGGCTCACTGATCAACGGATATGACAACTGCCGTGCTAGAATTACCTGTATTAACGGGATTACCAGCTTTGTGGACTGTTGTCCATTCGGAACAGCTAACGTCAACGGCCAGTGCGTCAGCGATCCTACCTGTGTGGATACCTGCGAACCGGTTGTGACCAGCGAAGGCCGTAAGTTGACGACATCCACTCAGAGAGTTGCTCAAGAACTCTCCGTCAAATTTGTACACATTGTCTTCAGATGGAAATCCGCTGTTTTAACGCAGGATTTTTCGCTAAGAATTTCCGAAAGATGTTTTTTTTTTTTATTCTTGAGGAATATTTTTAAAAGAAAAGAAAACCAGTGTAATTCGGTCTTTGTCCTAACAGACATTAACTCTGCGCTGAAGAAAGTATTAGGACAGGTAACTTCTATCTGTGTATGATCTTAAAGAGAGAAACATAAACAGTTTCAGCTAGCAAAGTGTGCTATTTGTGTTTTGCCAGAGGTTCAGTTAACATAAATCTAAAGGTTGTAGTTAACACAAACTTGAAGGTCACAGTTAACACAAACATGAAGGTAGCAGTTAACACAATCCTGAAGGTGGTAGATAACATAAACATGAAGGACGTAGTTAACACAAACCTGAAGGTGGTAGATAACACAGACATGAAGGTCGTAGTTAACACAAACCTGAAAATATCAGTTAACACAATCCTGAAGGTGGTAGATAACATAAACATGAAGGTCGTAGTTAACACAAACCTTAAGGTTGCAGTTAACACAAACCTGGAGGTCGCAGTATTGCCTTTTATGTAATCATCCTAAAAGCATATGTAAAATAGACAACTGGACGCCACATCTGTTATTTCATGCTTCGTGGTAATCATCACTTAAAATAAATATGGCTATTTGTGGCCTATTTTTCCTCACGTCGTAGCTTTGTCTCTAGTGTAATTTATACCGTTTCCTTTGACCGTTTGACTTTTTCTTCATCCTCATAGATAAAGTGTTTCCTTGCTTAAGTTTGTATAAAAGTCTACTTTGTGTCGAACAGAATGCTTCTTGCAAGCTGTGGATGGCGACAGAAGCCGGTATGTCTCCACGGATGGAGAGTTTTCTGAGATCATGAGTTGTCCCATTGGAACTTTCTTTGACCTTAACATCTGTGGCTGCGATCATTTACAGGAGGACTTTGCCCCAAGACGTAAGAAAGATTTTATTCTGTGCTGAGATGACATATTTTACTACTATCTACATGATATTTCTTGGTGTATATCCGTTGTCACAAACAGCGGCTGTGCTTTCCACGCAAGCATTGATATTCAAAATACATAACCAGTCAGGAGGACAAGATCACTGGGGAAGACCTTCTCATGGCCGCTTCTGTGTTGTCTAACGTTCGTTGAAAACCTCTTGTCTTCTACCAGTGTAGTATGCATATATGTGTCAAACAAGTGGGAAAGTTCGGTAGAATATTGGCTTACCCCAAGTACTCCGGTGTTCGTCATCCATAAATATTGATCTTCATTGTATAAGAGGAAATTCATCGTATAAGTGATCGCATAAGTGCAAGTTCATCGTAGAAGTGCATATTCATCGTATAAGTGATCTATAAGTGCAAACTGATCGTAGAATTGATGAGACAAGTGCAAATTCATCGTGGAAGTGTTCGCATAAGTGCAGATTCATCGTAAAAATGATCACATAAGTGAAAATTCTTTTAGCAAGTGTGGTGTTAAACAGTTAAATAAATAAATAAATCAATCAATGAAAATAAATAAATTCTATGGCAATTTTTCAGTGTGCGTTGAACACCCCGAGATTGAGCTGGAGTTTGGACCCGATGGTCAAGTCGTGGACGTGTCCAGGAACAGGTATTATACCACCACGGAGCAGTTTTCCACTAGAGAGACGAGAGAGAACTCCGGAGAGTTTGTTGGAGTGTTCAATGGGGACACCCTTGTAAGGGTCCACTCCTCCAACCTCGACTTAACAGATAGGGTTACCTTAGTAGTGGAATACGTCACGACACAGAGCCAGCCCAACGCCATCGTCGTGGCTAACAACGAGTGCGAGGGAACTTTCCGTTCCATCGCCATAATGGATGACAACTCGGTGCCAATGGGCTTCGCCAGGACTGTGCCCGACCGTTCGGTCACTGTCAGCGGCGACCGAGAAACGGTGAGTTTGAAAGAGGAAAATCCTGTTTACGGCACCCCCACCGCTCTTCACCCGATCAAACAGATCTTCCCACTGCGATGGCATTTTGTCTCAGTCTGGTAACGCATGTATTTTCAGGGAACACTGGTCAGTTTAGCTTGGAAGCGAGTCGCGATTGCGCGGGTATAGGTATCTCATTCATTTTGCCGAGCGCACCGGGATACATGACTTGTTCAGTATTATCTTATCAAACCATACACATTCATGTATGACCTTTCAAAAACCTAATTACCCTTCACACAAAAAGCTCGTTAAGTCTGAAAGAAAAATGTCATGTGGGGAGATGTTATAAAATCCTGACTCATTCAAAAACAAATAGCTAAAGCTTGTTATTCAACATTCGTCTTAAACAATTGACCTACGATGCAAGTGCACTGGGCATGCAAGAGTTGCTCAGTGGCTCAGTCGGATAGCGCGCTAGCGCAGCTTAATGACCCTGGAGCCTCTCACCAATGTGGTCGCTGTGAGTTCAAGTCCTCTCCGGCCTTAAGTTGGAAGGTCTTGCAGCAACCTGCGGATGGTCGTGCCCGGTTTCCACCCACCATAATGCTGGCCGCCGTCGCATAAGTGAAATATTCTTGAGTACGGCGTAAAAAAACACCAATCAAATAAATAAATAAATAAATAAACATGTTCACTCGTACATTGCAGTCCTCGCCTACTTAGTTTCTTAAGGCGCTTCAACACATGAAAATCTCATCTTGAAGTTTAGAAAATTGACATGTCTTCTTTGATTTTCTCGTTGCAGGGAAGGAAGGAGGTTATCTACCAGTTCCAAGCAGGACAATTGATAGTCGACTCCAACGGCAGAATACAGGCCGCTGAGGCCGGAGGTAAGCACACCGAGAGAAATGTTTGGGACAAGTGACTCGAAAATCTGAGTAATTCAATGTAGCCAATTTGACTGAGAGAACTGAGTCAAATTACCTGATCAGCTGAGTCAAGAGACTCGCCTGGTTATATCTTGACTCATTTGGTTAGTCGGAAAATTCACAGGAGTCGTCCATGACTCACATGGTACCCACACATTCCACCTCAGACTGGTGATATGAGTTTTCGGAGTCGAATTAGCCCCATTGAATTACTCAGATTTTTGAGTCAGTTGACCCAAACTTTACCCACACATTCCACCTCAGACAGGTTTCACCCTTTGCACTTTTATTTTTCATTCTTTTCGATGTAAAACTAAAATCAAGGCCATCATTGGAAGGATAATTTAATATACGTGTTTACATTTGTTTAAAGAGGGAAAATTTAAAGAATTCTATTTCTGATATTTTAATCCCAAGTTAGATTAGATAAAGCATATTGTTGCCTTCCACACCAGTGCCACCACAAGCTATTTCGTTTCGTTACCCTTCTCAGTCAAGAATGTCCCGTTAGAACGTCTATTAACCTAGATGCACATTTAATCGGTGCAGTTTACGAGACATTTGATTGTGAAAAAAGAATAATTACAAAACCCTGTATTCCGTTCATGCCAAAAATTCAATGGCTTTTCAGTATTCAGTTTAATAATGCAGTCTAGATTCTCACTTATGTCATTCTTTCCGCATCGAGTGAGGATGAACAAATCTGAAACGAAACTGTAAATCTTGTGCGCAATAAACCCGCTGTGGAATAAAAAAAAAACACTCAATCTTAATCAATCTCAATCTCGTGCTGTTAATCCACTATTTAATAAAACAATCAGGCACCAAAATATATACGTCTTTGGGAGGCACCTAGAAGTTGAAAGAGCAACATTATATGGTATATACATGGATAATAACGGTATATGCATAGCAACAGCGAATTAATTGGTTTGCAACCTCTCGACTGTACATTCTGACACTTGCTTAACAACGATGGTAGAGTGTATTTATAGAAGCGTTGTATACCAATATTTCACAAGTTGTTATCCACATTCAAATCCTGTAAAGATAAGATACGTTGGCATAAAACCAAAATGCAAGACAAGTTGAATTGTTAGAATAGGCTCCCATGATATAATGTTTAACAATTTGATAATTTAACCCCTTTATGGTTTGTAGCCTTGTTGGTGGAGCCTCTGATTTGTGATGGAATCAAACTCGGCCGCTCTCCAGACTCCCCTGGCCTCATAGGAGAAATCATTTCGGTAAGTCAGATTGACTTTGAATTTGTGATCTCTTTATAACGCTATTCTGTTGCTTTAAGGTTAGCTTTTGTAGTAGAAATCGGAATATTAACAAATCCTGAGTGAAACTCAAATTGCCCCGCATCATACATGTTGGAGAAGGCTACGAAAAAATAATCCTCCATTCCTCATTTGTGATTTCTTATTGATGAAGTCAAACATAGATATTCTAGTACCGCCCAGCTACCGATAATTTTCACGACGGGACATAGCGATGCAAACGATAGAATTTCATTGACATGAGATTCGGCGTTGAATGTATTTATTGATCTTGCACTGTGTAATATACGATTTTCCTACAGAGCTTGAGAGATGTGGATAACACAGCAATAGCCGGTTAATTAACACCTGCATTTAGGAGATTAATTAAACTGGGCATACAGCCACCATTAATCACACCCCAAATATTTAAAATTTTACCGTTTTAATTCAATCTGTTTAAATGGTTAGCGGGTTGCCCCCGTGTTTATCAATTCATTTCTTAAGTGCTTCCAATTCTTTGTTAATTTTAATTTAATCCATATAAATGTTTAGCGGGTCGCCCTCAGGCTTTATCAGTTTATTTCTTTTTTCCCAACATTTTGTTCGTTTTAATTTAATTTGTAGAAAGGTTTAGAAATACGCTTTGTCGATTCATGTCTTAAGTGCTTTCAATATTTTTTTCTTTCAGTTCAAGCTGTTCAAATGTTTAGCGGATGGTCCCGAGGCTTTCTCTTCATCAGCCGGCAAGAAATAGGAAGTGCGGTGCTTTGAGCAATGTAGAAATCTAGTAGTGTGATACCTTTATCTTGTATGTAAACAAACCATACATAACACTCAAAGAGGTCAACAGCATCTTCAGGAAGTGTGAAACCTTCAGTCTTGTCTGCTTTCACAGCCAAGGCTTTGGAAACAAAGTACTGAACACGAGTCTGATGGAGTCCAGTGTTCTTTGGGGAATGTGGAAAATGGACACGCGGATAAACGAAAAATATATAAAAATATACATTTGACAATAGAATAAAGTCTCAGTCTTTAAGGCAGGTAAAGCAACAATGAAATATTGGTGGATGTTGGTTGAACAAAAAGACTGCGAATTCAGAGAAAAATTCAATAATTTGTTATTTTTTGCATATACAAAGCGAATATTATCTGTGGCTATGTCTTTGCAATGTTGCAGATTCATCTGTAATAAAGCACTGGGTGCAAACCTAACGGTTTTGTAAAAATATCTTTCTTTTTTGTTCTATTATTGTTTTTTTTTTTGTTTTTTTTTTGTTTTTTTGTGTATGTATAGGGCTCTTTATGATTAGAGTATGTAGCAAATACAAATATCACGCATATAAATACCAAAAATGTAAATACATAACATGTGTTTACCAACATGCCCTTACCAAATATACTCATGCTGGTTTCCTCTCCGGCGGTATGTGGGATCTGTCACCAACCTGCGGATGGTTGTGGGTTTCCCCCACGCTCTACCCGGTTTCCTCCCTCTTATATGCTGTCCCCCATCCTACAAGTGAAATATTCTTGAGTGAAGCGTAAAAACATCAATCAAAATCAAATCAAACATCCGCACACCAACATGGCCTTACCAAAAATGCAGACATCAAACATGAAGTCACCAAACTTATCTGGTTTGTTTTACGCAGTAGTATTTATAGTTGCGTGATAAAAACTAGCCATTGTCGTCAAGCGGTGCATCAATATCCAAAGTATCATTCATACAAATTAGTATCACATTGTTTAGAAAATACATGCATGATTTTAACGTATAGCAGTTACATATAAATATAATTCTGTTACCCTTCGATTCCTTTTTATTACATACAACGCACCGCTTGGCTCTGTGCCAAGTGCACATTGTCGTGGTCGTTAGATACCCGCCATCACGAGACAGAAGCGTTTGACTTCTGGACGGGTCTATTGTCGTTGTATGGGTGGACAGAGGTTGTTGTTTACATTGAATAAAGCAGACGACAAATATAAACAAAGAAACAAAATGGCGATTTTTTCTGTCGAAGCGAATGTTTATTTTTTTTACATACGGACCTGATAATTCTTCCTGCGGGCCAACATATGTTGAAAAATTAACATTGAATTGAAAATGTGAACTGAAGTGTTCCATTATTCCAACATTCGTTACCCAGTGTTATTGAATTTGATACAGAATACAACACGACCGCAAAGCATTTACACAAGCAAACCAAATAAAATTCAGTATCAAAGTATTGTTAACCTAATTTTGTGTGTTTCAATTATTATTTTTTCGTACGTAATTCAGACTTTAATTACGTTTAAACAGTTGACCCCCGACTTTTGTTTTCGTTTTGCTGATGCCAGAGGTTTCCAGCTCCTTTAGCTCTGTCAGACAGAGTTTGGGAAAACTTTTGACCTGCCCGAACTCCCGCTTCCAGCAACGAGCGACCTCCCCGGCTCACTGTCAGTGTTTGTCGCTGTTTGACACCGTGCCTGTCTTACCGAAGCCCACCCTTATAACAACGTCTGCGGATGTTTTACTTTATAGTGCTATATTTTACAGTCGGAATTGTTTTCGAGAAACAAACGTATTCTTTTTATTATTCCATTCTAGTCGTGAAGCACTTCCGTAATATTTAGCATCGCATTTTAACACCCCCTGTAAAACACGTCATGGTTTCGTCCAGAATTAGGCCACGCCCCTTTAGAAGGTTCGGTTGGACGAAAACAACGTGTCGCGGAAAGTGGGGACGTTTTTTGCTGTTAATCTATACCGCAATGGCGTTTTTGTTTACTACATTTTACTTCTACCAAGGTAATAGAATAGAAATAATGTTCGCGTCGGGGTAGACTAACGGTAGTTTTACATCAAATCGATTTTATAGCAATTGTTTATATAAACACGGCGCTGGTCTTCTATCCAGTCAACCGGCCCAAATAGCACAAGTGGTAGAGCGCCAGCTTCGGATGCAGTAGATTCAGGGTCAATCCTGGGTCGAGTCCCACCTAAGACCTTAAAAGAGGAAGGTGTAACTTCTTCATTTGGCGTTCAGCCAAGTGGGGATAGTGCAACCACCGGTTGACCCGTATCAGTATAATGACTCGGCCAAGGCGGCTTACTTGTGTTGACAGTATTTATAAAATACTGTCAACATGGAGAAAAGGCATGGCAAATATGAAAAACAATCAACTGGGTTTGAGCCCCACACTACCAGATATCATATTCAGTGCGTCTAGTGCTGAAAACCACCACAGTGTCTCGATCGAGTTTGATCTTGGCGATGCTATATGGTTTGCCTAGGCTCAGTTCAATTTTGAGAGGACAGGGTGCATGTAGGTGACAGGAAATGTTAGGAGATTATAAGTTTGGCCCTCAATCCAAAGACATGACGTGCGGTTTCGTAGTTACTTTCCTGTGCAACATCCTAAAGCCCGCCTCTTCCTTACGGGCATGTAAGGTCGAAACCTGAATAGAAACTGGAAACCGCAATATTTCTTTCACAGTTGTATTTGGCCTAATAAGAGTAACATGTATTGGGCTCGTCATGACTCAAGGTACATGTGTGGATGGCAATTTTTCGTATATTTCGCCATGGTTTTGGACTTATATTCATGATAGCACGGGGGTATGGGGGAATGACGTTGGGATTGTTGAAAATTACCCATGATGCATTGTGATCAGGGCTGGCTTTACGTGCAAACATTGAAAATTATCCGTTGATAGCTGTGTAGAGGAGCGAGAGTTGTTCATTTCTTGATTTGAGTGACAGGCGGCTGACCTATGGGGTAGGTTATTTGCAGCACATGTATGGTACTATACAGTTACCCCTAAAGCCTATATTAAATGCAGAGGCTTACATTTCTATTTCTGAAGTAGAGTGGTGTCATTTAAATATTTCTAGCCAGAATACTATAGATCCTAGCACAAATCAGAAACTACTACGTTGTGGGCTACAATTTGGTGCAAGTTTCAGATTTTTAGCTTTACAGATACAGACCATTGATATTACATGAGTGAAAAAAATTTTTAACCATAAAAGTTTTTGACCATATTTGAAAAAGTTACAAAGATGGGCAACATCCGAAAGCAGATTCAGAATCAGCGTCGCCAAATACACCAGAAGACAAGAAAATATTATCAAACTGAGACACTTTTATGACGTCATAAGTTCGACCAATTGCGAGCTTCCAAAGTTTTCACTGCATGTCCAAGATTTGTTCAAACTTGTTCTAACTGGGATCACACCACAGCTACATCAAATTTCAAAAGAATCCGTTCGTTGATTCTTGAAAAGAATACATTTAAAGGTTTTGATCAAAATCCAAGATGGCCACCATGTCACGTCACCAAAGTTAACTCAAACCAGTCAAAATTTGCCTCTTAACCTTGTTACTAAAATCACCAAATTACAACATCCAATAAAAAGTTTTCTTTTTACAGCTCTTAAAGCTTTCCAAAAAAAAAAATGGAAGAAAAATAATAAAAATCCGAACGATTTCAATAGGTATCTGCGCACAGTGTGCTTGGCCACCTAAATATGTCAGGTTTATGGTTAGATAATAAGAAGATACATTTTTAAACCTCATTAGAAGCGGAACTTGTGGAAAACTATGCAAACTTTATGGTGTTTAGCCACCATTAAGCTGTTAGCCAGCGGAACTCTACCACCTAACAATAATAAGGGGTCTGCCGCTCTGTAGCATCTCAACAGCTTTGCCCTATCCGATCTGTCCGATAAGCCCAAGATTGTCTCCCTTGTATCGATAGCCGTTATCATTCCGCATATCTTGGTTAACAATTATCAGGCACCGATAAATGGAGTCAGTGTACGATAAGAGCCCCGTTAACATGCGTTGTTGGCGCGCACTGGTTAGAGAGTGTTGGTCATTGTACAGAGCGGTTTTAACGTTCTTCTGTCAATCGCTTTAGGACAGACTTAGTCTGAGTTCAAAACGGGTCTAGGACGGAGAGTTTGTGTGATATAGATAGCAATAAGCGATTGGTGAGAATTAAATGTCTTCAAAGAAAACCAATCTGGTTTGCATATCTGTACGTCACCCATAGACATGTTCGCTAGTAACTTGCCAAAGGTCAGCGGTTGACGCCAGGTATTCCAGTTTCCTGCATCCTGCATCTCGCATCCTTGAATAAGTCTTATATTCTTAGCAATCAATCGCTGACCAAGTCTAGTAATGCATGGCTTGTCCCGGATAAAGACTAGAATTTCATCAATGAGGTCGCTTGTTCGAATCCAGCTTTCGCTGATTCACTTGTGGCTTTACGTCAGGTACTTGGTGAAAGGCTATAATTTCTCCAGCCTTTGTTCACTTCCTTCCATTCATACACCTTGTCTCCCACAAGTGAAGAGTTCGAATGTACGTCGTAAAAACACATCAATAAAATAAGTAAAGTCATAAAATTTTACATTGTTGTATACTTGACTTGGTATTATGCTCAGAGGATTTGCCTATCCCTGTGTTTGTGCGTCCACTCCTGTCCGCGGAGAAGCGCTCGGCAAACCGTACACAGTGCACCCTGAACGACGGATATTAACATTATTATTATTAGACAATAATGCAGATCAGCAACTTCATATAATAAAGTTACTTGTAAATTTACACTGAAAAGTGCTGGTAACAAATTGAACACTGGTTTTACTACAAACTTGCATCATCATATTTGACAGTATTGATCAACATGCACATCCTATAATTCCGGGCGTAAGTGGTAAGGTCTCGCAGCAACCTGCAGATGATCGTGGGTTTCCCCCGTGCTCTGCCTGGTTTCCTCACACCATAATGCTGGCCGTGTTTAGTACAATGTAAACACCAATCAAGTAAATAAACAAATAAATCTTTGGGTTGTATCATTGTACTTAAAAAAAAATCATTATAACGTAGAAGAGATATATATATATTTATTTATTTGATTGTTGTTTAACGCTACACACTCAAGAATTCTTCATATATTTTACAAAGCTCAGTTTTATTGATAAAAGAAACCTAAAAGATATATTAATTTGAATATCCTTGACCACTTTCATGCAAAGTCTGTCTTTCAGACGTGGGGGAGTGAATTAATTTGCATAACTATACAACAGTTGCAGGATAGAACACAGTAGGCGCATGTGCAATAGAGCGGAAACTGGACGCCCGCCATTGCCTTTAGGGATATTTGAACCTTCTGCGGAAGAACATTGTAAATGCCATTAAGTTTCGCCCAAAAAGAGTATTTTGTGAGGTAAATAAAAATCATACAATATTAAGTCGAGTGCTGAAACTTACATTTTTCCGGTAAGACATTATCCTACCTTCCAAACCACCACAAATCACCTTTCTAAGACAGGTAGAACTTTCAGGATAAGACCAAATGCTAAACTTAGTGATGGGTTAAGTTTTGGGTCGTTTACGGTATTTAGGGAGGAAGATCGGAAATGGAGACACAGGTTATGTTGGGGTAAACCAATAAGTATATAGCGGTCAGCCTGACCCTAGCATGTCCATTTCTATACAACACTGTTCACTAGAAATGACCACTCCCAGTTTACCTGGACGTTTTCAAACTGGACATTACCTCAGGAAACACCTCTGGACAGTAACTCAGAAAACACTTCTGGACAGGTATTTTAAGTGACCGTTTATCAACTTATGCAATCTTCTTAAGCAACAATAATTTTCGTGCCACAATTACGATTTGAAAAAACAAAAAGGGGTTCAATTTAAAACTGAATAATCGCTAATCGCAGCCTTTTTTTAGCATAAAGTTCAGAATTAAGAAACAGATTTCTCTTAAAATTTATGCGCACAACATATTTTTATCTCAAGCTGTGAAACACAAATGCTGTATGTTTTCATCATCGTGTCAGGCAGAATGCACAAGGACGTGTTCCAGTGGCGCTTCCTGGTGATCACATCTTTACGGCTACTTTACAGCGTAAGCGGACAAACAGGTAAGTAAGTGTTTATTAACTTATATATCTGAGTGGTAGAATTTAACGCCCTAAACGTCCAATTGTTCACTTATACCACGGGGGTAACTTTTGTTCACTTATACCTCGGGGGTAAGGTTTGTGAGTGGACAAACCCGGAGAGAAACCACCACCAGGTACCGGACGAACACCCGTCTTTAGGCTGCAGGCGAATCATGGAGGGCTGGAACCTACCTTGCGATACCACTGGTCAGAGGCCTTGCGCAAGGCCATCACCACAGATAACGGCCAGTTAAAGGCCCAACAGGTATTAATTCAACGAATAAACATCTGTCAGTCTCAACCGAAGACCTGCTGACTTTGTTCTGTTAAAGACACGCACATACTAGCAGATTTCGGGCTCAGAAATAGTTCATATCAGTAGAATTTAGGAAATACAGATACATCGATCGCTTCTAACCATAACGGTATGGGTTGTCAAACAAGTGAGGAACTCTTGGCTAAGGCGATAATTTACACTTTAGTAAAATAGAATGAATAGGTTTTTAAACCCAGATTTTTTTGTATATTCTTTGATCTCAGGATATGGCTGACTGTAAATCATTGCTCGATGTCTTCTTTTCTTTATGCTAATCATGCCTAAACATAAAATAAAAACAGTTTAAAGCAATATCGTTTTATTTTTGTCGACTTCAAGTATTTCAAAGATGACATGTTCATTGATGTAGTGTAATGAAATAATGAATGAGCTGTATGTAGATCAAGTAGAGTTTCTGCACTTTAATACGGATACGAACCTAGTTTCGTAAAGCTTAGCCGACGGTAAGGCCAATCTTATATTTAAGTGTTGACGACAAAGAGAATGACAGTCAGACAGGACTGGGCCATTCGTTGTCGTCTAAACGGTTTGACAACAAATAGAACAAAATACAAAATAGGTCGTCGAGATACAGAACAAAATACATGTACAAAGTAGGTCGACGAGATATAGAACAAAATAGAAAATGGGTAGACGACAAACAGAACAAAATACAAAGTAGGTCGACGAGATATAGAAGAAAAATAGAAAATGGGTAGACGACACATAGAACAAAATACAAAATAGGTCGTCGAGGAACAGAACAAAATAGAAGATGAGTAGACGACATATAGAACAGAATAGAAATGGATAGACATACAGGACAAAATTTTAAAAAAGGTGACGAAGACAAACAGGACAAAATAGTAAAAGGGTAGACGACATGTAGAACAATATGCAAAAAGGGCTAGATGGAATATAGGACTTAAAAGCAAAGAGTAGACAGGATATCGGACAAAATAAGAAAGGGATGGATGACAAACACGACGAACTTGAAAATGGTAAACGACATATGGAACAAAAGATAAAAGCGCCAGTCGACATGCAGGGCAAAAATGCAAAGGGTAGACGGGATATAGGGCAAAACAGAAAAGGGGTAAAGGACATACAGGACAAAATAGACAGTGGTAGACAACATATAGGACAAAATAGACATTGGTTGACTACATACTGGACAAAATAAACATTGGTAGACTACATATAGGGAACAATAGACGTTGATAGACGACATACAGGACAAAATTGACATCGGTAAAAAGCAAAGGATAAACGATATACAGGACAGACTAGATATTGGTAGATGACATTCAGGACAAAATGGATAATGGTAGATGACATACAGATCAAAATAGACATTGGTAGACGACATATAAGACAAAATAGACATATAGGACAAAATGGATATTAGTAGAGAACATGTAGAACAAATAAGTGGTCTTAGCGCGTTGTAGGTAACCATATTAACTCTCAGCGAAGAGAGAATAGTGTCCAGGACGAGTACAGTTACATTTAGAACGATTTTAGAAATCTGCATTTATCCCCCAGATCTGTCCTCCGTGAACCCCTGTGACGGATGTCTCTGGCAGAACGGGATCGGCTTCGCCGCGGGTCCAGACTGCTGGCAATACTATCAGTGTACCCGAGTAGACAACCAGGTTCTGCCCATTCTGAGAACAACGGCGTTCGGAACGTTCTGGGATAACAGCATGCTGTCACAACGGGAGCCGGGTCCAGGCTGGAACTGCCCCATAGGTGAGTAAATACACCAGCCACACGGCTTCTCCAACACAGTGTACAATGTTTTCCTATTAAATCTCCTCTAAACGCTAAAATACTCTGGGGATTTTGTAACGAAAGGAAATATAACTATGCATAATATTTTAACATATGTTGAGGTCCATATCATGTTCTTTTTAATGAAAAAGGAATTATTATTATTGCGATAATTTATTTATTGTTTCACTTATGGTAAATAAATTTAAATCGTAAATGATAGTAATTCCTACTTATGACTGACTTTTCCGCCCTTAAAAGAAATTTTTACTCTTGGTCGCAGATCGCTGTTTTGGGTTACCGTCTGGGGCCCGCTATGGACGGCCGGATAACTGCCGGATATACATGCAATGCCGAGCAGATCCTTTCGGTATCGGTACCTACTTCATCGACTGTTGTCCAGACGGCATGGGCTTCGCGGAAGGTCAAGGCTGTGTCCTTGATCCATCCTGCCAGGATAGTTGCATGGAAGGGCCTCTGGATGAAGAGGGTACGATACCATTCTTAATTTCAGTGTTTTATCACTTTCATAAACATAAAATCACTTTTTACCCCTCATAATAAAATGAAAAATACATTGCAAACCCGAAATTTGTAAAAAAGTACAAAAAAAGTCAAGATACATGTAGCATAGAATAAACATGTTAATGCTTCTATGGCAACAATTTACACGCCCGCTATCATCATTGAACACGAACACTGAGAATAGAGCAATCTACAAACTCTCCAAAAGACGGGGATCGAACCCTCACCTTCCATACCTTACTGACTGAGTTTCATCGCGAGATATAGATACAACAGATTTAGGCTCTTATTGTGCCGTTGAAAAAGTTTTATTCTTTTTTGTGTTGTTTTGTTTTTTGGGGTGTTTTTTCCATACATTTGGAAACACATATCATACTAAGAATGAAGTTAGATAGTTGACGCTGCTCGAAGTTCATTTGATTGTAACTTACTTCTTATCAACATTAATGTGCACATTTGCAGACTGCTCCCTGAAGCCAGTTCCAGGCAGTGACCTCACCTTCATTTTGGGGGAAGCTGCCATGTTATGTGCGGAGGGCACCCGCTTTGACGAAGGTCAATGTACATGCGTACTTGACAACAGAGAATTGTCGAGGATGGCCGATTTAGGCAGAGGTAGATGTCCCTAACACATCCAACAGTTTATAGCAGCAGCTTGTAGGTCTGTCGCCCATAACAATTCTCTAGTCGTGGATTTCCTCCGGGCTTTGCTCGCTTTCCCCCCACCATAATGCTGGCCGCAGTCGTGTAAGTGAAATATTCTTGAGTACCAATGAAATAAATTCTCTGTTACTTTCGATTCATCGTGTAAATCAGCCCTATATGCCAGATATTTGGTTCGTGTTTTACACCTTACTCTGGATTATTTCACTTACACAGTGGAGGTTAGCATTATGGTGGGAGGAACCTTTCATTTAAAGGCCATACATCTTTTTGTTTAGCATAATTTAGCATTGTTTTTACCCCTATTTTCCAGTGTGTCAGCCGGATTTAGATTTGCTGTTCGACTCCTTTGGTGTTCGAGATGTGTCGCGAAACAGGTTTCCGGTTACCAACAACAATGTGACAACACGCGACACAGGCTTCGGTCACGTCGGAGTGTTCGAGAACGCTCAGTTGATCATCGATGGTTTCGCCAACAGAGACATGACTGACAGTTTTGCGATTTCCATGAAGGTCCGACCAATCGACTTTGACCACCAGAACGAGGTCGTTGTGTCAAATTCGGGCTGCCAATCTGCCCAAGAGACGTACGCACTTCTGGTAAACAGTCCTTTTGGATTCCCGCAAATAAGTGGTTCAGCTCACACAGTGCCGGACACACAAACTGAAACAGGCTCTGCTCTACTTCCGGTAAGAAACTTTGCAAACAATGATCTTTAGGGTTAAAGAAGATGAATACTATTTCTTTACCATTTTTGGGACAATCCCCCCCCCACACACACACACACAAGCATGTATTTAATCATAAAAATTCTCGTTTACTCTCTTAAAACCGAACTGTTATACATTAAATTGTAAGTGTTGTAGTTCGCATTATAAATGTTGTAATTTAATGTTACGCACTGTCTGCAAATAATCATCAAGCTGGGTAACGGTTTATGTAATGTGAGTGTATGTAATGTGCCTCCTTTTGCAGGACGGGTTTCCACTGCTCTATTATCTAGTGCTGCTTCACTGAGACGGTTTACCGAGGGCAAGTAAGTCACGCCGCCCGAGCCATTATACTGATACGGGTCAACCAGTCTTTGCACTATCCCCTTCATGGTGAACGCCAAGCGAGGAAGTCACAACTTCCTCTTTTTTAAGGTCTTAAGTGTGACCTGACCAAGGATTGACCCTGGATCTACCGCTCCCGACGCGGACGCTCAATCAACTGTGCTATCGGGGCCGGTCAAAATACCAGGCGCAATTCCCCACTCATGTTAGACGAATAAACATTAACATTTTGGGTGATATCACGAATGGCGTTCCTGCTGGGAACTACGTTGAAAGAATGCTGTTTTCTCAAATGTTTCAGAGTTTAAATTACATTTGACTTTTGCTGTTTTTTTTTAGCCCGATCGATTCTCAGAAGTTGTGTATGAATTTGATGGCACCGCTTTGACTCTGTTTATAAATGACGGCTTAGGTCCCTTGGAGCTGATTAATACTTTTGGTAAGAACTGTTTTTGTGAGGTCGAGTGTTGGAATTCAGCTCACGCTATTTCAACAGTGCCTTTTGCGCATGCCATCAATAAACATGACTGCCGTCATGAAAAACAAATAGCACGGCATTAAACACCAATAACAAATAAAAAAAAGATCTGATCTTTATTTGGAGCTGTTGGAGAGTGGGATGAGGATGTTGGCTTCAATCCCAGCCTCGATGAAGTAGTTTTGTAGATTCCATGCCGCTAGCCTGGTAACACTATGCTCTTTAGGTGGTCAGTAACATGACGTATATTTGAGATCACTTACCATTGGAGATCACTTACCACTGGGGATCACTTACCGCTAGACATCACTTACCACTGGAGGTGATTTACCATTGAAGATCACTTACAACTGGAGATCAATTACAACTGGAGATCATTTACCTTGTTACCACTATGACTCTGAGGGTCTGTGCGGCATGTGTGATAGAGTTTGTCAGATAATTCAAAAAGGTCTTTCCTTCCCCTTACCATACGTCTTACAAATGTGTTATCCATGGGTATGGCTTTAAATCCTAAGTAATCAATCGCTGGTAAGGCAATTTCCTAATCCTGTAAAAAAAGGAATGAGTGATTCTTCCAGGACATTGTTTTGATTTTGATATTAGATTCTTAGGTTTTGAATACGGAAAACTTTTCATTGCAGTCGGGCCGTTGATGACCTTGCGGCAGCCATCTTGCGCCATGATGGTGGGAGGTGGTGAGTCATTCACACATTTCAGAGGAGAAATATCCGAGGTACGAGCCACCTTGCTACATTCACCAATGACATATTTTTTCATTTATTGACTTTTTAGTTTTAAGTGAAGTCATTATCAAGTCATGCGGACTTTATTTGGGGTTACACCAGAGCGATAAATCCATGTTGTTCCGAGAACACTACTATGTTCTCAATATCACGTTCTATAATTCTATAAGCGATCAAAGGGCGGAGCTCTTCTCTTCCATGCAAATCCAGCATCAAGTTACAGGCCTTTACGAAATCTGCCACATCTTGTATCTGTTCGAGGTTACGGTAGAAGTAGATTACCACATATTATAAAGAGGCATTACGTGCATTGAAATTTCATTTTATTTCAAACCATTCTCTTGGCACCTAATCCAGTAATTTATTTTGTCAGTGTATTAATCTCGATAGGCTTTCACAATTTGATCCCCGGAGCTTTACCAATGTGGTCGTTGTGAGTTCAAGTCCAGCTCATGCTGGCTTCCTCTCCGGCCATAGGTGGGAAGTTCTGCCACCTATCTGCGGATGATGGTGGATTTCCGAGAACCGAGTTTCCTCCCAAAATAAAAAAGCCGCCGTCGTATAACTGAAATATTCTTGAATACGGCGAGAACAACAACCATATAAATAAATAAATAAATAAATAAATAAATAAATAAACAGATAAATAAGTAAATCATAATTTGTCCTCTTTGAAATTTTAGCTTAAAAGCAGATAGACCTCTTTTGATGTATAGTGAATTTTTGGTATGGTTTGTTTTGCAGTTTAAAGTTTTCACGTGTATCCGAGAAAACTTTGAGGCGTACTTTAACTGAGGAGAAACCGGGACTGCGGTGTATTCGAATGGTGACAGTTGTAGTTGTATATATTGGGAGTACGGTATATTCTGTTAGAATTGTTACAGTTGTGATTGTATACATTGGGAGTACGGTATATTCTGTTAGAATTGTTACAGTTGTGATTGTATACATTGGGAGTACGGTATATTCTGTTAGAATTGTTACAGTTGTGATTGTATACATTGGGAGTACGGTATATTCTGCCCGAATTGTTACAGTTGTAGTTGCATACATTGGGAGTGCGGCATATTCTGCCCGAATTGTTACAGTTATAGTTGTATACATTGGGAGTACGGTGTATTCTGCCCGAATTGTTACAGTTATAGTTGTATACATTGGGAGTACGGTATATTCTGCCCGAATTGTTACAGTTGTAGTTGTATACATTGGGAGTACGGTATATTCTGCCCGAATTGTTACAGTTGTAGTTGTATATATTGTACAGACATTGCAAATACAGATGTATTTGTCCAGACGGTAAAATTTACTTCAACAAGAATGAACGTTTGAGCTTCAAGTCATTAATGTATCTTTTAATGCGTGTTTTATATGTATCTATATGTACGACTTAACGTCGTACTTAACAATGTTTCAGTTATATGACCACGAGGAGTCATTAGATTTGTGCACATATATACACAAGTGTTTATTTATGGCAACAATACACAAGTGCTCATTTGTATTAACGGTACACAAATGTTCAGTAAAATAGTGACGGTACACAAATGTTCAGTAAAATAGTGACGGTACACAAATGTTCAGTAAAATAGTGACGGTGCACAAATGTTCAGTAAAATAGTGACGGTACACCAGTGTTTAATTATAGTGCCGGTACATACGTTTTCAGTTAAAGTGATGATATAAATAATTGCCCCGTAATAGCTACGACACACAAGTTTTCAGTTATAGTGACGGTATACAAGTGTTCAGTTATACTAACGCTACACAAGTGTTCAGTTATAGTGACGGTACACATGTGTTCAATTATATTGACGGTACACAAATGTTTAATTATATTGACGGTACACAACTGTTTAGTTATAGTGACTGTGCACAAGTGTCCAGTTATTGTAACTGTGCACAAGTGTTCAGTTATATTGACGGCACACAAGTGTTCAGTTATATTACCTGTACACAAGTGTCCAGTTATACTGATTGTACACAAGTGTTCATGTATAGTGATGATACAAAACATGTCCAGTTGTATTGACTGTACACAAGTGTTCATGTATAGTGATGATACAAAACATGTCCAGTTGTATTGACTGTACACAAGTGTTCACTTATTGTGATGATACAAAACATGTCCAGTTGTATTGACTGTACACAAGTGTTCACTTATTGTGATGATACAAAACATGTCCAGTTATACTGACTGTACACAAGTGTTCATTTATAGTGATGATACAAAACATGTCCAGTTATACTGACTGTACACAAGTGTTCATGTATAGTGATGATACAAAACATGTCCATTTATACTGACTGTACACAAGTGTTCATGTATAGTGATGATACAAAACATGTCCAGTTATACTGACTGTACACAAGTGTTCATTTATAGTGATGATACAAAACATGTCCAATTGTATTGACTGTACACAAGTGTTCACTTATAGTGATGATACAAAACATGTCCAGTTGTATTGACTGTACACAAGTGTTCATGTATAGTGATGATACAAAACATGTCCAGTTGTATTGACTGTACACAAGTGTTCATTTATAGTGATGATACAAAACATGTCCAATTGTATTGACTGTACACAAGTGTTCACTTATAGTGATGATACAAAACATGTCCAGTTATATTGACTGTACACAAGTGTTCATGTATAGTGATGATACAAAACATGTCCAGTTGTGGTGATAATAAAAGTTTCTCAACAGTTCTTTGTTTTCTTGATACTGTATTAAAAAAGTTACCCTTTGGTGTGTTAGAACCCGTAATAGCCCCGGAGTAACACGCAAGTCAGTGCTGTGGGTAGGGGCGTGTGAGAAAACAGCAATAAATCACCAGCCTTTGACAAGATTTAGACAAGGAATCGCAAAGTCCTGGGTGAGAATCCACAAGGCGATATTTACGTAGTTTACGGCATTAAACTTGCGGCAGACTGACATATAATTTATTATATATTCATTACATTTACCACTAAGGATTAACTTTCACACTGGATTTCAAATTCTGACTCCAGTCAAAAGTGATTTTGATGAGTTGTCATCAGTTCCTTATTGTAACGAAAAATCAACCACACGTTTCTTCAAAAAAACTTAACTGGTTCATCAGTGTGTAAAATGTCATCTTTCATTGGGCATTTCTTCAAACTTTTTTCCTTCTGAACTTTTCCACTTCTTGTCAACGTCAACATTTTATTCGTAACGTTTCAGAAGCCCTTCTGTGCAGTGCAACTTGGATTCTATTTACTTTTTGCCAAGCCTCATGCGCTATTACATCATAATTATTGCAAATGACACATCAAGCATATTTCATAGATGTATTTTTTAAAACATAGTAACTTTATTATTTATGAATTATAAGCGTAATATAAATATATCTCTTCGGGTGATGGTTCAAAAACCGCATATTTCATCAAACACTTACGTTAACGGAGTACAGATATATCTGTGTCGTGACCAATTTAAACAAGCACTCACGAATATGCCATGTAACCAGGTCACGTGACATCCCGTGTTCGGGAACTGGTTTGGATACTCGCTTCGATGATCCAACTATATCCCAATCTCCTGACAGGTACAACTTTTCCACCCAGCGCCTTATCGTGTGCATAACCTCTGCTGTTGTCAGCAGGTGTATATGGTGTAAAAATCAACATTTTCATTTCAATGAACTTATTAACTAATTGAATATTTCTCGTCACAGCACACAATTTTGACTTTAGAACGATTTATTCATCTACTTTTTTTTACTTAATGCCGTATATACACATTAATTGTAACGATTCTTTGTATGGTAAGGTGGGGGTTTTTTCTTTCGTTTATTCATATACTTATTCATTTGCTTTGTGCTCCACGCTGTACTCAAGACTCTTTCACTTATACGAATCTAGAGGTCCTGTTTACAAGTGTAAACCACAGCCCTTCACCAGAAAAATGCATCTGACAAACCCCCTGATTTAACAGGAGGTCACATCAGCGAGGGCTGGATTCGAGCCAGCGACTTTACTGTTTTGTGGCCAATTCGCATTTTGCTGATCCAGGGGGGACTATATGGTGAGAAACGATGCCATAATGTCGTTGTTGTTCTTGTCATTTACAAAGACAATCGTATAGTATATAACACGAATTAAAAATAACGTACCAAGTACCAGAAATGAAACTGCTGGTTTCAAGAAACCGCTGAAAGGCTCACGCTGTATATGACTGCGACAAGGAATGAACTTTCTGGGTCACTTTGGTGGATAAAATATTTCCGGTTTTAGACTTGCGCACCTCTAAGCAGGTTTGTTTCCAGTCCAATCAATTTTCAGGTGTCGACTTTTTTCAATGTTTTGTCTATACACTTTAAAAAGACAATGGTTTAAACGACTTTTATGTCATAGATTGTGTTTATTTAAAGAGTATCCAGCAGCGTTCTCACGTTCGGTCTAATTCTGAAGCAACCAGGGCGTGTGCTTGAGCTCATGTATTCTTAAATCTGAAACGGAAGCCGTCTATATATGCGCGTAGCTTAAATCCTTCCACACCTGCTCGCGTGGACCACAGGTGTCTCTTCTCTGATCAGACAAACGGACAGGTGAGTACTAGCTTACCAAAGTATCATCTCCTTGCCTATACATCTCTGTTACTCATGTTACTTTTCCTTCAGATGATTGAATGATTTATTGATTAATGACTAACTGGATATTCTCTAATTACTAACCTTATTTTTATCTTCTAATCGCTCTACATTTCAGATGTTTCTTACAACTTTAAAGCTTGTAATCTTTTGTAAAAAAACAAACCTATTGATAAATTGCATATGAGGAATGAAGGATTGACTTAACCAGTTCTGTGAAAAACAGAACTACAAATACTCGCCCTGGATAGAAAGCGCCAATAACACTTCATGCTTAAGCGTTTTCTCGAATAAGACACCAGAAACAGCTCCTTGAAAATAATTTTTTTCAAGTTTCAAGATAATGCAAAGGGTATCCGTCATGTAAGTGTACATTGTACATGGGCAATTCAAATAACATGCAACAAAACTGTAGCAAAATCCACACGTTAACAAATATGGTAATGTTTGTATTCACATACTCTTTGCATGGCTCACCTGGTGTTCATGGACTGCGCATGCACCAACGTGCGAACAGGAGTGTGCTCGAATAATTCTCCCACTAAGCTACATGTTTGTGCCTTATATATCAATCCATCAAACATTTCTCGGCAACTTGTAAATCAAGCAATCAACCTGTAATCTCCAAAATTGTGCCAATAATGAAAGACAAGCATTAAATCTCTGCTATTAACAATTGTTTCAGTATGGATTATTAAATAGACCCAGGAACCAGTCGCTCTGAGTTGAAGTCCAGCTTATGCTGATTTCCTCTTCGGCTGTAAGTGGGAAGTCTGCAGCAGCCGGCGAATCCACAGGCTCTGCCTGGTTTAATCCTACCATAATGCTGGCTGCCTTCCTATGTGTGAAATATTCTTGAAATATTCCACAAACCGTCAACCATGCATTCATCTCTCCGCAGCTCGTCGGTACCTGATCCTTGAGGTCGAGGGGGGGGGGGGGGGGGCTCCGTGGCTCAGTCGGTTAGCGCGCTAGCGCAGCGTAATGACCCAGGAGTTTCTCACCAATGAGGTCGCTGTGAGTTGAAATCCAGCTCATGCTGGCTTCCTCTCCGGCCGTACGTGGGAAGGTCTGACAGCAACCTGCGGATGGTCGTTGGTTTCCCCCGGGCTCTGCCCGGTTTCCTCCCACCATAATGCTGGCCGCCATCGTATACGTGAAATATTCTTGAGTACGGCGTGACACACCAATCAAATAAATAAATCAAATAAATTGAGGTCGAGGGTTTGAATCCAGATCTCGCTTTAAGTTAAAAATCACGAGTTTCTTTAGGTATAAGAAAACTTAATTATTTCAGGTATTCCGGTTTTGCTCCACTCGCATTTAAATAAGTGAAAAAGTATTGAGTATACCCCGTGAAACACCAATAAAATATATTGCTGAAAACAAAAAATTGAAACTCATTCCCTGCTGAATTTGAACTGTTGATGTGCTCATAAATTAACCGATTCACTTCTCTATCAGTATGTCAGATAACTACATGGTGTCCATCAGTGGCAGACCATAAACAATCCGTACTCTCAATCCGAGATTTTTACTCAGCCAGTGTTACAGGTTCCGCAGAGTTACAAACAGCAGTCTTTAAATGATGTATATTTATTTTAACGAAGTTGACATGTGTATATTGATGTGTAGGGTGATGTTTAAAATTAGGACGTTAATTTATTTAAATAACATTTTAGTTCATCTAATGTTTGTCAACATCAAGCTAAAGTCGGATCATGTCCGGAACTTTTTTTTGGACAATCTTTACCTTCCGGGATAGGCGATTAGCAGAATTGAGAAGGTAGAGACTTTTTATCTTTTGTTGATGAAAGTTATCTTTTTTTCACTTGGACGGGGTATCAGGTCTAGTGTCACCACGCTGTGACTGGATGGGGTGTCATTTCTGGTGTCTCCACACTGTGACTGGGTGGGGCGTCATGTTTGGTGTCACCACACTATGACTGGATGGGCTGTCATGTCTTCTTTCAGTACACTGTGACTGGACGTGGTGTTATGTCTGGTGTAACCACATTGTGACTCGGTTGGGCTTCATGTCTGGTGTCAGCATAAAGTGACTGGGTTTGTTTCATGTTTAGTGTTAGCATACTATGACTGGGTGGGGATTCATGTCTGGTGTCAGCCTACTATGACTGGGTGGTGTTTCATTTCTGGTGTCACCATTCTATGACTGGGCGGGGCATTATGTCTCATGTCAGCATTATGTCGCCGGGTGGGGCGTCATGTCTGGTGTCAGCATAATGACTGGGTGGAGCGTCATGTCTCTTGTCAGCAAACTATGATTGGTTAGGCCTTCATACCTGGTGTCACCATACTGTGATTGGGTGATGTTTCATGCCTGGTGCCAGCATACTGTGACTGGGTGGGGTGTCATATCTGGTGTCAGCATACTGTGATTGGGTGAAGCGTCTTGTCTGCTGTTAGCATTCTGTGTCTGGGCGGTGTCTGGTGTCAGCATACTGTGACTAAGTGGGGCTTCACGACTGGTGTCAGCAAACTGTGACTGAGTGGGGCTTCACCACTGGTGTCAGCATACTGTGACTGAGTGGGGCTTCATGACTGGTGTCAGCATACTGTGACTTGGCAGGGCGTCTTGACTAGTGTCAGCACACTGTGACTGGGCGGGGCGTCATGTCTGGTGTCATCATTCTGTGACTAGGTGGTGCTTCATGTCTGGTGTCAGCATTCTGTGACTGAGTGGGACGTCATGTCTGGTGTCAGCCTACTATGATTGGTTGAGGCGTCATGTCTGTTGTCAGCATTTTGTGACTGGGTGGGGCTTCATGACTGGTGTCAGCATAAAGTGACTGGGCGGGGCTTCATGTCTGGTGTCGATCTACTGTGACTGGGCTGGGCGCCATGCCTGATGTCACCAGTCCATAGTGTGACTGGGTGGAGTGTCATGTTTGTGTTATTGGCATTATGTCTGGTAGGTTCACCATGGCGTTCCCTTGAGGCAGCACTAAATGAGCAAAGAATTAAACTAGTAAACCGGTCTCTGCGTTTGGATAGACGTAATGGACGAAGCCCAGCTATCCTTATAACATGCTATCGTTACATTTCACCGCACCGCACCGTGTAGTAATGCATGGAAAGGGGAGGTAATGTTACCTTAGCAAAAACTTGTTATTCATGTCATAAGCGATAGACTTTTTATAACAGTGTGGCAATACCCTATAAATAAAAACAATAATAGATAAATGTCACAAGCGTTATGGAGGGATGGGGGCAGGGGGGGGGGAGTGTCACCCGTACATGTTCCAAACAAAATGTAAAACAACAAACCTTCTAGATAACGAAACAATAAAAAAACAATTAAAAACAATAACGTAGGCCTACATAACATGGTTTTGCTGTCTGACGGTACAAGCTACACTTGTAGCATGCAAAGTGGATACAAACGTACAAGTTTCATGTGACATGTATAAAATTTCAATAAAAACGGTTATAAAAGCATTCATCAGATGTTCCGATGACGTGCGATGGAAAATTCACGACAGTATAAACCGCAATATACTGACCTGGGATTAAATGAAGAAATTATACTCCCACATAGTTTATTACTCTTAATTAACAAACATTTAATATATATATATATATATATATATATATATATATATATATATATATATATATATATATATATGTGTGTGTGTGTCTATTTTTGGGTGAAAACCGGTATGTCTGGGTAGCTAGGTTGTCACCCAACACTCGCTCTGCGGCATCATTGGCAGACACGGCCACCACATGCGACGTCCACACATCACCATATCACGTCATGGAGATTTACACCGCCTCGTCGGCATGGGAAATGCTTTTCTCTCTGACAGGATGATATATTATACACCCACGGCCTGTAACATACACCAATTAAGCAACTGTGGCTGTTTGAACAATCTGCATGCGTGTTTTTTTAAACTCATCATACCACTTGGTTAATCCGAAGGGACAACTTGGGAATACTCTTGAGATATTTTTGCTGAGCAAAAGATCTCATTATTTTCTGAATTCAGACCATTCTTGACACTTGTGCCATATTTTACAAAAGAACGATTACTAAGAAAAGGTTGAAATTGAGTTCATATAAATGCGCCGCTCCGAACTTGTTGATGTTCGTTCCTTTGTACATATTCCATTAATCACCGAATAAATCAGCCGAAATTCTTTATTACACGTCGTCTCACAGGTTCTGATTACTCATGATAAGCACTTGTGTAGTCAAGATCAACTTGTGTGCGTGGTCAAGGTCAACTTAATACATCTATGGATTATTCCTGATCATTGCGTTCCACTTCCGGTCTGAGAACGAGGCATCAATCGTTTGTCTTGCCCTGTTATTGGTGCAACACGGGTTCATAAACACCACCACATATTTTATTACGCCACTTTAGAAAAGAAGAAAAAATTTACAATGGAGTGGAAAAAAGTGATGCGTTTTTTTCCTTAACATGGTCATATTTAAATTGACTATTCAAATTTAAAACCATCTGATTTGAACTTGAATCATGATTTCTTATATGGCAGGCAAGTGTATGTCGGGAGGGAAATCAACAGCGCCAGGAGTATTACTGCACCTGGCTAGGTATATTGCCTTAGCTGGAATCAAACGCTTGTCCTTATATAGTCTGAGACAGGAGTCACTTTCACTAAACTTCGTAAGTCACATTTCTCGTAACTTTTTTGTTTTGTCTAGGTTATAGTGCCATAAGGTGACGTCAGATACAAATAACTGATTTACAAAGTTTGTAAAAATGGCCCCAGTTGCAGATATATATTTTTTCGGTGTGTTTTTTTGATTGTTGCTTACACCCATGCTACTGAATCCTTTATATGGCAGTGGTCAGGTATATGGGTGGAAGCCAAGTGCCTGAAGTAAACCACCGCCCTCCACCAGGTTCCTAACAAACTTTCTGCCATAATGCCGCAACCAAACCAGCGAGAGCTGGACTCGAACCGGCAACCTCACCGGTGAAAAGAATACTTTAGCTGCCCATAGACCAAAGAGTGCTATAGAAAATGATTTTGTATAACACACTTAAACACAGATATCACTTGAGTTGCAGAACTTGATGAGAGAGATTTGATCACCTGTTAATCTAACGGTGCAGCCGCTCCACTGGCTTATGTTCACAAATGAAATTAATTCATCTCACGTGTTATCACCGCGATCATCGTTTGCTCGTAGTTTACAGAACTTCCCTTCTCTACATTTAGGAATTTAAATGAAATAATCAACGTGGGCTCATCTATAAGATGTCCTTTGATACAGATCGTTTATTTTTTTCTTATCCCACTAATAAAAATAATAATGCTCTTCTTCAAATGCTCGATGTACATATAGAAAACAGATGACATAGATTTGGTTTATTGTTAATCAGCATAGAGATAACCTAACATAAATCTAAAAGCCTAGTCGTGGGAAAATGGACAGATTTCCATGACTAAAATCAACGAAGTATAAAAACCATCATCAGACGGTTCAGCCCAACTCCAATTAGTAAAAATATTAACCGTTAAGTTTAATTGTGTGTGTGAAAATGTAATATGCACTAGTTTTAAATTATCTTTTTAATTAATCTCGTTTATTTGTTCAGATATTAATATTGTTCTACCTACATGCATTTGTATATCAAGCCAAGGCACAATTATGTAAATCCATCGTAATGCGTAAATGATGCGAACGGAGAGCTTAATCACCACGAGGCGTTCGAACTAACTCATTTCAGGTCCTTCTTGTGACGTCATACAATTAGCCCCTGGTTAAATGCCTTATGTCCCTCATTATATTAATGTCGGAGGCGCATGAAGGCTTTTTTGGCCCGCGACGCGGCTAACCTGTGGGCTCCTACGGACTCCCCCTTGACCTCGCCAAGACACGCGAAATTCAGCGAAGCAAATCGGTTATATTTGTTTGTAATTAGCAAAGCGTGAAACCTCCTATTATATGTCGTCCCCGGTGTACTCGCCTCAGGGAGAGCTCAAATTTTGAAATGTCGCGCACCCTGTGGGCCGCGGGGAGAGAATATAATCAGCACACTCCCTCATACCTTATTAAACAAACAACTAATAATTGTAGTTTCTGATGAAGTAGCGGTATGTAAGATTAAAACAGCAACGCCCGTAAAGAATGACACACAGATGAAGGGAAGAAAAAAGAAAAGAAAAAATGGCCTTCTTTAAACACGTGAGGCTAGTGAGCTGATGGACAGGGACTATTAAGTGGCTATTTTAAGTATATATACACAGATCTGGCATAAAAGTGACATATTTTACATGTATTTGTTATCAGTTCCTTCTATCCCCTAAGCTTTTGTCCGGTTTCCTCCCACCATAACGCTGGTCAGCGTCGTTGGACTGTAGGTAAATTTTTCTTGAGTACGACTTAAAAACATCTATCAAATAAATAAATAAATATCTTTTACAGAATTTATTTCCTGACTCTGTGATTCTATCAAACGGTCCCTACGGTCGCTAAACGCTCGTGTTACTGCCTGCGCAATCTAACGTTCGTTCGACCGCGCTCGTGTTACCGTTTGTGCAATCTGCTATTGACCCTACTTTTGTCTTTTTATAAAACAAAAAGCATAAATCGCATCACTACAATTTTTCACACACATGTTCTTCAGTGACTGTATTTTATGTTAAACAAAGTTTTACTTGTTTTATTACATTAAAAAATTAACACTTCACTGCTGCACAAAAATCTCAAATATTAATGCATTGTATACATTGATACATTTCATCTCTGAGGGTAAGTTCATGTGTTGTTGTATATCTTGTATTTAGGTCATCCTAACCTTGCTATAATGTAGGCCTACGTCTTTTCTCCGTTTCATGTACTTGTAACGTCATAAAATCACGACCTTTTCGCTTTTTATTTTGTATTATTGTACCTGTTTACGAACGTCAAAATGTCGTTTAGCAGGTTTTTCTCGTAATATTGTTCTAGTTAAAATCGTCTTTAGCTTTCCTTTCTCATTGTTTGTAGATATATTTGTTACGTACACTGTTACGCAAAGCAGTAAGCCGCCTCCACGTGTATTCATCCGCTGGGAAAGGACATATTTTTTTTACTCAGGCTATTGATGAAAGAAAGTATACTCTGCTAGAGGAACACTATATGTGAAATAAAGCATAATGTTAAATGGAGAGTTTCGAGTTCAGACTCTTTTATCGACAAAGGTTGAAAAAGTCATATTGTATCATGTGACGTGTCAGATATTTTAGACAATTACTTTTAATCACATTTACGAAAACATGGGCGTTTGACAAAAGTTTCAGAAAAAGTAGTTTCGAGTATAGACGAATGATGCAGAGAATTGAGGAGCGGAACGGGAAGCGCCTACAAGAAATACTCTAGGTGTCATTTATGCATCCGGGACAGTGGGAGACAGGTGATGGGTAAATAATGTAAATAAGTTACACGACATAACAGGACTGCTGTTCCAACCCGCAACTCACGTATTAGCAAACTCTCACTTCACTTCCCTTCTTGAGGACAAACAATTATTTATAATGATACCCATACAGCTATAGGTAAAATTGAATGGAAGACAATATTCAGGTTTCATTTTCTTAAAATGCTAATTTTATTTGTAAGTTACCTTTTAAGATTTCATGGAGATCCTTGAGGTTAATTAAATATGATTATGAAAATGTGAAGACGGCATAACCCGGACCTGCTAGAAGCTGCGTACCGCACGAGACTGTGACAAGGGACATAACTCTGCAAATTGCTTAACAATTGGCCTCGAAAAATAAATAGGCCGTACGCTGAGTGTGAAAAGAGGCTAGAAAAACGAAAAGGAAAGCTTGCTTAAAATTGAACAGCTGATTGGTTTTATAGATTTCCCTTACCGGTTCAGACTGTTGTTGTTGAGCAGTGGTGCTAGAAATGTTCCATTGCCTTTCCCAATCACTTCTAAAATACGTAATCTTTACACATTTAAAATCACGAAAATGATTTTAAGATTGCAGACCGCAGACCGCAAACCGCAGACTTAAACCGTCTTCCAAAAAAAAAAAAAAACATTTGGAAGCGTATTAACACATAAAATAAAACATAATCATCCTAAAACTGATTTTGTGAAAAATAGGAAATAGGAAAGCGGACAGAGCCCGGGGAAACCCACGACCATCCGCAGGTTGCTTGAATGGCAAGATTATTTGTATAAGTGAAAAAATATCAGCGGAATATTCCTGTGTCTGGCGTAAAACACCAATCAGATAAAATCAAATAAATAAATAAATTAAATGATTTTTAGAACAAGCATATAGAATTCATAATACTACAAAAAGGTCCGTATTTTTTTAGTGCAAGATTAGCACGTCATTCAGGACGGCGCACAGGCCTAACGCGCCAATACAACAAGTATTACCGTGATTGTACGCAGTTTTATAGCACGTCCTTGAGACAGCATGTTAGTTCAGCCATGCTATTTGCATCACGGGCGGCGTTATGCCTTAACGCCAAACTCTTCAGAATAGACGTAGGCCTATATCAGTCGTGGTACGCGGCGAAAGCCAGTGATATTCCAAAAATTTCATTAAACATGTTTTAATTACAATAAAACGTTACCAATCCCATTTAAAGCAGACGTGATGAATGGCTTTAGAATAGGTCCTGCAGTCATCTTGAGATGTATAGCTATATATAGAAGACAATCCATTAACGTGTCGCAGGTGCCCGGAAGCGGCCAACGCCGTGATAAATTGTCCGAGCTAGTCTTTTCGACGGATTCCGGTTGGTTGAAATTTGATTGCGTTGGTTGAAGTTGATTGACATATGTGACAGGCGTCAGTCAACCATACACGTCAATATTTTTGACGGGTAAAAAGACATGCTGTTAAATCTGAGTCATATATCTGTCCACATTTCACAGAAATACGTCAGCATCAGCAAAGGAATGTTGCTTGAAATGCAACGTTGAACATTTAATTTGAAAACTTTTACGTGGCTTTTGTTCAGATTAAAAAGGCATATGATTCATTATCAACAAATGTCATATACAGTTTTTGCTTGTTTGAAAATAGAAATAAAACTAGAAGAAAATTTCCTCGTCAGCTGTGTGTGGTTCGCATGCACTGTTAATATAATTGCCCTCGTGAAAAAATTTCAGCAAAGGTCGCGATGCCGAACTTGTATTTAATGTACAAAGGACCTTCTTTAATCAGGTTCACCAGGTGCCATTTATCGCACTCGAATGAAAATGGAGAGACTTTATTTCATGTCTTGGTCACGCTGCATGATTTATCGAAATTTACAAATCGCAATATTTGAACGTGTGTTTAGGCAGTTTCTGCCTGTCTGATCCGGCCTTTTTTTTCAACTCTTTCAACATTGTTTCGGTCAAAACACGACGCAGTATCCTTGTGGCAGACCTGTCTTCTTCACTTAATCGCTGCGGCGTAGATACCATGAAGATGGCGGTCTTTTCTGTTGTCCTTTATAGTTACACTAGATTGTTTAGTACTCGACCGATTCTCCAATGAAGATCGTCTAGATTGAAAATTAAATAGAAATGAACTGTGGCCCGACTAGGATATGAACCCTAGTCGCTGGTTCTGAGATGGAGGCTTTAACCTGCTGGCCGCCACTGCCAGGTCTTCTGCAGACTTTATTTGTCAAATTCAACATTCAACACCACACGTCAACGGGAAGGCACGCTCGAGAATGACAAAGGCGACGGGATATATCCATTAACAACTCCAAAATACCAAAATAAATGATAAATATGTAAACAAATAAAAAAGTACGTATGAAATAAGACTGATTACTTGTAAAAATACAAGCATTGATAAGTTTTCAGTGATGCTCGATAGAACTTCTTTGAATTCCTAAACACGAAATTCAGATCTCAAACCCAAAAACCCCGAAATGCTACACAGGAATAATTCAATATGATGGGGGGGGGGGGGGGGGGGGGGGCGCCGTGGGCCGAGTTGGTTAGCGTGCTAACGCGGAAGAATGACCTAGGAGCCTCTCACTGATGCTGTCGCTGTGAGTTCAAGTGCAGCCCGTGCTGGCTTCCTCTCTGGCGGCACGTGGGAAGGTCTGGCAACAACAAGCGCATGTTCGTGGTTTACCCCGTGGCTGTTCACCGTTTCCTCACCGTTTAAATGAAGTATAACACCAATCAAATAAATAAATACAATACAGTACATTACGATGTATTTAAATCTCACATCACATTACCGGTTTTAGTAATCAATACTTTGTTATATAAAACTTAATTCAGAGTTTTGCTGGTTTCTGCACCTCAAATTAAAATCTTTCTCAGTTTCAAATTTTTAACTCTAGTAGGTATTTATTTCATGTTTTGTGTATTCCATCCCTAATAGCATAGCTAGAAATGAGCAATATGTTAATGGGAGAGTTTATAGGTATTATCTCCATGATAAATCTCCAAGCTGAGACAGCTAGCGTCGTGTTCGTGTGTCGTTAATTTTATCTGAAGGTTATTGGTTATTACAGAACGGTCCTCATATTGAGGTTGACAGTTTCAAAAGACAGAAGAAACAAGAAATAAAGGGAATGGATAGGGTCAAATGGAAAAAAATGGGGGAAAATGGAAACAAATACGTAGGACTTTGATTCAAAAACTTAATTCACCGTACATTTTCCGGAACTTCTAGAATTAATATACACAGTTGTTGGCAAATCTTAACAGACCCTGGCGATCTATGTCATAATTGTCATGGCTGTAATTCGACTTAACCCATGCAGAGCTATAAGGGGCTGTATAAGCATTTATATTCGCTATGCCAACATACCGATTTTATAAACAACTGCTATCAAAAGCTCGATTGAGATACCTATATTTGTATTCCATTAGAAAATTGTTTACAGACTGCGAGTTTGAAATTTGAATTGGATGTCATACCTAGAATGTCGACAGTCTTCCCTGACTGACTTCTCTCTTTACGTAATTATATTAATATTTACGTAATTATATCTAATATGTTCCTATGGACACTGGTATTTTAGGTTGTTTTGGAAATGCCAGGGTCCTGTGACTGTCGAATTGGAACATTCCTTCGACTTGATGCTTAGATTTGCTCTTCTGTAATTGTAGAATTTATTTATTTATTTGTTTGATTAGTCGTAATGCTGTTCTCAAGAATACTTCACCTTCATGAAGGCGCTCAGCAATGAAACCGGGCACGGCCATATGCAGGTTGCTGGCAGACCTTCCCACGCATAACCGAAGAGGAAACCAGTATGAGCTGAACACGAACCCTCAACGACTGCATTGGTGGAAGGTTCCTGAGTCATTGCGCCGCGCTCTCACGCTAACCGCCTATAGGCCACGGAGGCGTCTATAAAACCCATACCCGTGTTAAAGCAAAAGGGTACAATGTACTGCAGAACCTTCGACCATTGCTCTTACTGCCTAAAGAGTATATCAACATAAGATACAATAACTACCTCTACATATACATGGTACAGGTATATTTGTCACTTTGTGAAATATTTTAAAATAAAAATGAGTGTCGTTTATGTTTTCCAGACGCCACCATGAAGCTTGCCCTATTCATTGTTTTGTTTCTTGGCTTTCGAGCGACTGGAGGCTTTCAAGCGACTGGAGGCTTTCAAGAGACCCAAAGCTTACAAGCGACTGGAGGCTTTCAAGAGACCCAAAGCTTACAAGCACCTCAAAGCATACCAGCGGCCCAAGGCTTATACCGTAAGTTGCGTTGCTCATATAAAGGGAGACTACTCTTGCGAATATAACAGCGAGGTGTTGTCTAGAAACGGTTGAGCGACAGCACCTAGAGGAACAATCAGACATTTGTTGTTGCACTTTTCTAACATGAGTTAGTGTTAACACCTTCCAACAAAATATACCATGCGCGATGTACTGCTTTTGGTTTGGAAAATATACAAAAATTGTTATGTTTGACATCGTTTATATTGTTTGCTCTTAAATCCAAAGAATCTGTGCTAACTCGGTAACTTTTTTATTCCTGACGGCACAACACTCGTTCTCGCTGAATCGGATACACTCAAAAAATTAGTCTGTTAGGTATAACAGAAAGTCTGTTGTCTGAGTAATGCTAGAATGTATTCCGCTATTATCACAGAATATCCTGTCATATTCAACATAACATCTTGTTAGTCTAATATTTGTTGAAATACTGGTTTTAGGAACACTTCACTCTCAGATATCATGGCTCGCTCTGGTCTAATAGAATCTTTATGTTGAATTAATAGAGTTTGTGTGTTATATTTAGCAGAACAATCTGTTGCAATAATAGAATTCATTTTAGCATCACTCAGGCAACAGATGTTCTTTTAAAATTAACAGATTCATTTTTTTAGTGTACGACTTTACTTCACGTTGTTTGTGAGAGAACAATGAGCTTCTAAAGTCTTTACACAAGGAAAACAATCCCGAAACACCAATGAAACATTTCTGTCTTTCTGAATTCTTGCTCTCTCACAAGAAAAAATCACAATCTTCTGATCTTTTCCGAGAAGCATGAACTTCACATGAGCTGGTTTTTAATATTCCCTCTCGCTTGCAGAATGTCCACTCAAAGCTGACATCGTGTTCGTCCTGGACGGCTCGGACAGCGTGATCAACAGAGAATGGGTGGTGTTCAAGGAATCTGTCATCACCATGCTGTCCAGTTATCCGATTGACCCCATCACGGGGGTCACGGTAGGCTGCGTCGTCTTCGCTAGCGCCGTGGATGACACCATTCCCATCAAGCCTCACCTCACACCATTTGAACTGACGTCCCGCATCCGCAAATTGAAGGCTTCGAGGACAGGAACTGGTACTTCCAAGGGCTTATACCGCATGCGTCATCTGTTCAACACTCAGGGTCGTCAAGGCGTTCAGCGAATCGGTATTCTCATCGTGGACGGGAATTCACGGGACATGGTGGAGGCAGAGCGCCAAGCTCAGCTGGCTAAGGAAGAGGGTACATTAATGCTGGTTGTCGGCGTCGGAAATGATTTTGAGGACAAAGGCGAGATTCGTCGACTCGCCTCTAGGCCGGACCTGGCTTTTGAAGCTCTGGATTTTTTCGCTCTTAGAGATATATCCAGCTTCTTGTCTCAGAGATTTTGCGAGGGTAAGATATATCCTAAATTTTGTTACCCACCACAAGAGGACTAATAATTCTGCTCACTAAGATGAGATACTGAAGATCATGTTTGAGATTTTACCCAGAATTTGAATACGCATTAGTAAAAGTTGCAGTTCTACTTCCCCAGATAAATAACTTTGGTAATCGTGTAAAACAAAAGAGAAAACACATGTATAAAACCTATACGTTACCTTAAAAGAAAGAGCCCTTGAGCTTTTCTTCTTTTTTTGTTTTGTACGATTTTTTTTAAGCAACCGATTCGAGGCACATTGAAAGCCCAACCATATTTTAGGCTCGTCCAGTGAAAAGCCTTCCTTTTTCCTCTTGATAATTATGGTAATCGTGGAATTTAATGTCTGTGAAAGGCAACTCTAAAAAGGAGAACTAGGGCTGTAAGCTGCCAAAATATGTCTGGAACTAAGCACGATGACGTATGCAATATGTTTAAAATGGCGGCCTAAGGGAGCTACGATGTTTAACAATTGCAAAACCGAAAAAACTATTAAGATAGTTTATTTAACCTTAAGTCTAGCTCTTGCATATACGATATAGATTGTATAAATGTGTTCTTTTTAAGTTTAACCAAACGCATCTTGCCATACTGTTTCACATCCAGCTCTCGCTGGCTCACCTAGCTGTGTCCGGAAGACTATCTGGTACTTGACAATGGTCGATGGTTAATTCCGATCTCATCGGTTTCCACAATCCTTAAAAAAGTTTAATCGTCGGAGCGAAAGTCAAAAAGTTTGAGCAAGGTGTTAAACACCTATCACATAAGCATATAAGTATAAGTATACTTATATATAGTATACAAGTATAAAATACCTACAGAATAGAGAGTAAAACCAGAGTAGCGACCACAGTGTGATAGCTGGCAACTGGTTACTCGTAACAGGTGAATTCAGGCCTCTTGTCAATTTACCTCAATTAGGATTTTATTCTAGTTTTTCATGTAAATGATTGAATAGTGGCAAATAACATCCTCCTAGCACAATAGCTTCACATTGAAGGTTTCGTGCACGCACTTTGTCTTCAGTCAAATGTCCATAAAGACGTTTCTCACTTGGGTCAGAATTTAAAACCTGGCCAAAATGATTAATACTCAGATACTGAACGTTGGGATTTTTGACCCATTTATCTTAAGATAACATTCATTAGGTGGTATAAAATTCAATTTTCAGAGCTCAAAAAATAAACTTTAAAGTCGTAATTTAAATACTGGTTCAAATCAGCAATGGCTTTGTGGAATTGGTCCTTGAGTGAGCTATCATCTATGCAAGTGTCGGTTTTTTATAAGGGTATTTTGTTTCTTCTACAATTACGCTACAGCTTGCACCCACAAGAATACACTTTGTATATACACATAAGCAACAACGGTTGATTTGTTTTCTATGCTTTCAAAAGCGTCGACTTGGACCTGCTTTAGCTGCCACTCAAGTAAGCAGAATAATACGTTCTGGCTTTAAGTTGATGTGTGTTAGTTAAGTCCATTCATAATTGTTTTTGTAATATAATCGCCTTTACAGAGATTAGGATAGAAGTAATTCGTAGACAGCCTACAACAACTACAACCCCACCGCCACCAACAACGACAACCCCACCGCCAACAACAACTCCAGCACCAACAACAACAACGCATCCTCCCACGACGACCCGGCCTTCGACCACAACAACGTGGCCACCACCACCACCACCAACGACACGTCGTCCCAGAACCCGTCCTCCTCCTCCTCCTCCTCCGCCCACTCCTGCCCCAGCACCAGCCATCCCCACCCCCAAGCTCCCGCCGGGCTACGACCCATGTGACGGCTGCAGGATAGCCAACGGTATTGGCTACAACAATCACCCCACGGACTGTTCCATGTACGTCCAGTGCCTGTTCCCGTTTGGGGTGGCCGTGCCCAACTACCGTACCTGTTCCGGTGGAACGTTCTGGGATCAAGATGCCCTGACCTGTCGTCTGCCCCTCTACGTCAATTGTCCGCAGGGTAATCAGTACTAATCCTAATTAGTGTGACTGGCCGGGTAGAATTTCTTCAAGATGAGAGACTAGTGGAAATTTGTCCCTGCGTATAATGGCCAACAGGGGTCTGAAATTCCTTCCATGAATTCCAGCGCCATCATTTAAGTGAAAAATTCTTAACTGAAAACAGAACACCAGACCAAATGTATATATGCATCGGCACGTGAAGTTTTAAAAGCATAGCCTTTTAATTTTGTAATTTTATGTAACAGACACATCACAATTCAAAGTAAGCAAAATCACAAATACTGAGAAAATCGATGAGGTTGCCATGATGAGGTTTAACCAATCAGGCACGAGTTATTTCCACAACCCGAGATGGCAGCCGTTTGCGCTGATCCCTGTTTTATGTTTTGGCCATTGTGCACAGGGTACGAGTGACACGACATTGTGTTTCCGGTTGTTTTAACATCGCGCATCCCGTGGTTTCGTGAGAATTCTGAATTAAAATGGATTTATTGAGTTACCTAGCACATCAGAAAAGAATGGCTGTGATTGTATAGGTCTGTTTGCACCCCTCTTCCTGAATGACTCAAGTTATATAACTGCTTGTCTTTTCTTTTAAAGATATCGTTAAATCAACCATATAAGCGAAAAAATGCTTTTCCTGTGGTTCATGTTGTATCTAAGATTCCTTATACTTGACGACAATTTCTGTTTTCAGACCCCTGTCGTCTGCAGGGTTTCCGGGGCTTTCCAACAGGCTATGCTTACTATGACAACTGTAGGACGTACTGGGGGTGTAGTGGTCAGCGGACCATGTCCCGGATGTGTTGTGAGATGGGACAGAGGTTCCGGGACGGTGAGGGATGTGTGAACGACCCCACATGTGCGGATGTCTGCCTCGAGGACAGATACATTGTTAACGCCACCTCCGCAGCACCCACTCTACCACCAGGTAAACGTTGTATAATTAAGAAATGATGAGCATAAAAAGAAACGCAAGTCCGAAAATGTCATATCAGTAATCATATAGATCTCATGATGAAATGATGTAATGATTTCACGTGATGTAATGTCACGTAGTTTGGTGTCCATGCTAAACTTTCGCTGCCGCATGGAAGCAAAACCTTAAATTTCATAAAGAAGTGCCTTAACCGTTGATGACCCTCCAGTCGATCTAGCCAAACACTTTTGGATATCTTGTCACGATAATCACACTTTCTCAACAACGCTACACAGGGGCTGATTGTCTTCATTTCGGCGATATAGGATGACAATTCCTTAACAAGGTCAGCTCGTCCTGAACACTCGTCTATAGAATCAAATTCCTACAAAATCATTCAGGACTTACTGCACTAACAGTAAAACCAGGGCAGCGACGACAGCTAATAGTTGACAAACCGTTGAAATGCGGAAACTTTTTAATCTACTTCAGTTAGCAACAAGAACAGCGACCTTATTTCATGAAAAAATTGTAAAGTACGACGTTAAACTCCAAGCACTCACTCACTCACCCCAACATGACAAGCACCGTTTTCAGTCTGCCAAGAACTTCCTTGTGTCCTTCCGTTATCACATAAAAGTGTTGGCTGCTTCTCTTAGCAAGACTCCGTCATAAATTCATACTTCTTAGTTCTTTAGTGGTTTCTGTTATACGTTGATTTTGGAAATTGTTTTCATCGACCCAAAACGACCATTAGCAGTGACATTTGTTATACGGATGTATGTTTTGACGTGTATAGATTCGATGGCGAAAAACACGAGTGATCTTAACTGGCCGTTCGTATCCCAAATATGACCCATAGCGAACATGTCTGGGAAGAAATTGCGCGTCGGATTGCTGCATGTACATAACTCGAACACAAGCCAGTGGTTCGAAACTCTTGCCTCTGTCATTCTTTCAAAGTGTAGAGGATACAGTGAGGAGATGTTGCAAGCCCATCGAGAGGGAAGTACAGGCACGGGAATGAGTTGTAAAACTGAAACCATTCTGTAAGAACGTGATGTTGTAGAAAGAAATAATACTGAATAGGACAATGGAGAAGGATAACAAGATGACGGTCACTTTTACGTGTGGAGGAAAATATAGTCTTTCACCTAAATTGACTAAAATTGCTAAAGTAAACATCGAGCGTCCCGAAGTTCACTCACAGAGGCTTTGAACCGTGATATATTTAGAAAAATGTCAAAAAGGTGGAACTTTACTGGTCCGTGCGTCCAGTCCACACTGTGCTATTCTTGACGAGGACGGCTAACGGAGCGGTTTCATCTTCTAGTCTGCAGATTTGAGCCAGACCCCACAAATTCCGCCCGATACATCGAGACCTGGGGGTTCCAGAGCTTCACACGTGACTGTGCCCCGGGCACGGAGTTCTCCCTGATCACGTGTCGCTGTGAGACATCTCTGTCACAAACACGAAATATGGCCGCCGAAAGAGGTAAGGATACCCTCAGGTATCAAGTCCGACGGTAAGTTAAGGACTGATCATGAAACTGTATGTACGATATATGTCTTAATCTGACGTTCTACTCCCCTTAACATTGTTAACGCAATTACGACTGCTAATATACATATCACGTATATGAAACCAAGTTCTGAAAGATGCAATATCGTCATCTATAGCATATTGCAAAGCCATGGAATATAAGAAATACTTACAATATATTCAGGAATATTTATTTAATTATTTGATTGGTGTTTTACGCCGTACTCAAGAATATTTCACTTATACGACGGCGGCCAGCATTATGGTGGGAGGAAACCGGTCAGATCCTGGGGGAAACCCACGACAATCCGCAGGTTGCTGAAGACCTTCCCACGTACGACCGGATATTCAGGAATATAAACAATAGGCTAACACCAGGGGGCATTTGTTATGAATTTTTCAGCTTTTGTTTTCGCCGAATAATAAAGGACGAGAGAAGGCAACGTACAACCAGAATGCTCCCACTCAATAATGCCCGAGACTTCCTTTCTTCTGTTTCAGTTTGTTCACCAGAAATCAAACTTACCTTCGCTGACGGCATTCGGGACAGCTCAGGGAACGAATTTACGGTCGGTGTCCGGAACGTCCGGGCGGCACGAGAGAACGGGACGATAGACGGGTACGCCGGCTACTTTGACGGGCAGAGCAGGCTGTTGTTGTATCGCTTCGACAATGCTTACTTCTCCAATCAGCTGGCGATTTACATCCGGTACCGGGAGGACAGTAGTTCCGGGCAGTTTGCGAAGAACGAGGCATTAGTAGCGAACAGTGACTGTGGGATTGACCCGTCAGTCAGGGTGGGATTCAACCGAGGTACAAGTGAAGTGTTTGGCGCCGTCAATGTGGGTAGTGACTTCGTCACAAACGTGCCATATGCGGTAGGTCGGATTTTTCTCTTAGCACATGAACACTGGAGTTTTTGGGGGTGGGTTGGGAGACTGGTGAGGGCTTAGTTGACTGGAAATCGCTGTTTTTGTCACAGCCAGTAGACTCTCTGACCAGTGAAGTAACAGGCTTGAATCCAAGATAGCCCTCTGACCAATGAAGTAGCGGGCTTGAATCTAGGATAGCCTTCTGACCAATGAAGTAGCGGGCTTGAATCTAGGCCTCTGATCAATGACACCACAGGTTTGAATCCAGGATAGCCCTAAGGCCAATCAAGTGGCAGGCTTGAAACGCAGGACAGACCCCTGACCACTGAGGTAATGGGCTTTAAGCCAGTTCTGTCTGGTTCGTGTGCAGTGTTAAGTCTGGTAATTTTGCGGGTATTTATAGGGAGAGACTGTCGATTAGACCAGCTTCCCTCCATCGCTATAGCCCTGCTTGTCGTCAAATGAGAGAAATATTCTGTAATTAAATAAATCAATAAATATGTCCACTTTGTCAAATGATCTATGCACGCCTTTTGTAAAACAACCTCTATATGTTCAACAAACTATGTGCTGAATAGTTCTGAATTTGTAAGCTGAAAGAAGTACGATCTACACTTTGATCTGATTAAAAGTCAATAAATGTCTGTATACAATCATAAACTGACTGACCATAAACATATGGTTTGAGAAGATAAAAACCAAAGCTAAGCCAGCCTGTGCTGGATTCGAACAAGCAACCTCATCAGCTAACGGATGGTCCGCTATGAGAATTTTATTTATTTATTTATTTGATTTAATTTGTGTTTCACGCCGTACTCAAGAATATTTCGGTTATCCGACAGCATTATGGTGGAAGCAAACCGGGCAGAGCCCGGGGGAAACTCACAACCCCGCTATGGGAATAATGCCGCCCTGGTCGAATGAAGGTGGTAACTTTTGACTTCTGAAATAAACCCTTCAGTAAAAAACATCACTTACAGTTCAGTTTAATGTTTCCCATATATACCATATATTTCCGTATGACTATGGTTTTTCTATTGTTTTTAATTCTTCAGCGGAATGAGTGGAAGGAGGTGACCTATGTGTACAACGGCAGCACGCTGGACGTCAAGTGTTCCAGTGCCTCTTCCACTCACTCTAACTCCGTGGCTATGACTGGTGAGTAGTGTTTAAATGTGATTGTATGTTAAATGTGATGACAACACGGCAGTTGGAATGATTCTAGACGAGTGGCGTCTAATAAACTGCAATTAGCATCACCGCATTTTTTTACCTATTTCTGCTTAAGCCATGTTGCTATCGCACGTGTACATTATTACTATTTGTGCATTTACATGAACAGCTAGAATAAAACCCTGACTGATATAAACTGACAAGAAGCCGTATTTCTTGCGGATGGTCGTGGGTTTCCCCCGCTCTCTGCCCGGTTTCCCCAGATCTCTGCACGGTTTCCTCTGACCATAAAGCTGGCTCGTGTAAGTGAAATAATAATGAATGAATGATTACGCCTCAACGCCACATTGGGAAATATTAATGGGTACGGCGTAAAACACCACTCAAGTTAAATAAATACAGGACTGAGTACTAAACCAGAGTAGCGACGACAGAGTGATAATTGACAAAACGATCACTCATAATCAGTGAAATTGGGCGCTTTATCAAATTACCTCAGATAGGGTTTTATGCTAACTTTTCATTTAAATTCTTTAATAGTAGCAAATTACACGCGCCTAATACAATGGCTTACACAAAATTAGGTACAAAAACACACAGTCATCTTAATTTCAATTTATTAGACGGCCCTGGTCAGGAATCACTCAAGACATCGTGTTGTCATCACATTTAACATTACAACAATGCAAAGGCCATTCAAGGCCATTCAAGTTTTCAAGTACAGCTTGAATCATAAGAATCAGGGGAGATAACTCCCATAGTATTTATGTATGTATGCATGTATGCTCGGGGTTTTACGCCGGTTTTGATTTTGGGTCTCCCGACATTGAAGCGTACGCTCTAACCATTACGCAACCGAATCGGTCAGCTCTCATAGTTTTTATGGGCGTGTCCTATACATGTAGGCTACCACAATGATTTTCCTTGTTGCAGATTTGTCAGCTGACGCACCTTAAACATCGCTTCATATTACGAATTCAACCCAGCTCGACCTCCATTTTGATACAGAACACAGTAATTATTTGAAGTCACTTTTTGTCACTATGGTAATATCCATGGTGTGGGTATAGTAAAAAATTCATATTTTAACTAGGTGTAAAAAAACAGCGCATAAGTGCACAGTGTATCTACAGTCTGTTAAGTCTGCCTAGCAGTATGATCCAATCAGCGCCCAACCACTCTTGAGTGCGGAAATAAATTGTCAGGGCACAGCTCTTGTATGATTGAAAATTCTTGCGCACGGCCTTCACAATTTTTTCCATACATGCTGATGATCTGAATGTGTGCAATGTTGGAGGCTGTGTGTACAATGTAAGAGGCTGTGTGTGCACTGTAGGAGGCTGTGTGTGCAATGTAGGAGGCTGTGTGTGCAATGTAGGAGGCTGTGTGTGCAATGTAGGAGGCTGTGTGTGCAATGTAGGAGGCTGTGTGTGCAATGTAGGAGGCTGTGTGTGTAATGTAGGAGTCTGTGTGTGCAATGTAGGAGTCTGTGTGTGCAATGTAGGAGTCTGTGTGTGCAATGTAGGAGGCTGTGTGTGCAATGTAGGAGTCTGTGTGTGCAATGTAGGAGGCTGTGTGTGCAGTGTAGGAGGCTGTGTGTGCAATGTAGGAGGCTGTGTGTGCAATGTAGGAGTCTGTGTGTGCAATGTAGGAGGCTGTGTGTGCAATGTAGGAGGCTGTGTGCATCAAGCTAAATACTGAAAATCGTCATGGTGTGTATATTAACAGTTGTAATCAATTCATGGCGCAACAGCGTAAACTGACATGGTACACGATTTGGATATTGATCAAGTTTACACCCCTAGAATATACCGTGCGTACTTCTGGCGTCAGGTTTGAATGCTGATTTCCCTCAGCCGCCTAGAACATACACTGCGTCTTTCCTACATCATTGAAAACATTGAAAACAAAGACTGCTAGTCTTCGCTTGATTCCGTCCTATTTTCGTACTTTAGGTACTTTCTTAGTTTTTTGGTAGTTTGTGTTAAACGTCGTTTTGGGAATTGGCCTTGCGAGTATTTACCCGAAACTTCCTTATTGGTTGACGGTTTTTCGACGCATAGATTGAAAACTATTGACTTTTTCCCTTTACATAATTTCTTACTCTATATAGGGGCCTACGCTCTTAGTTCTTTGGTGGTTCGTGCTGAAACTTTTATTTTGGAAATTGGTCTTGCGATTATTGACCAGGAACGACGAATATGATTGACGTTTGGAATGATCTGTTTCGACGCCTAGATCCACAATTATGTCTGTGACATTTTTGTGGGAATAGTAGAATTAGTAATTAACGCATGACAAAAATGTTTCATATACGCCTTGTATCTTTACAATAATAGGTAAAGATTACGGCTTCAGTCGACGATCTCAACAAAACAAAAATCAAAACTGTATAATGTGCACGTCATCTGTCAAAGGAATTATGTGAGGTGTTAGCTGCGCTTTACTAAGTTCTGTAAACTGATGGCATCTGTTTTCGTCTTCACAGGTGTGATTGCCCGGAAGCAGTGCGCTCTGCACGTGGGATACGGTCAAAACATGGCGCCTTTTAAGGGCTGGATCGATGAGGTAAATATTCTGGTCTGGTTACATGGACGTACATAGATCGTCACTGAATTATCTCCCTTGTCACGCTGTAAGCGAGTGACTACAAGGGCGGTAATACAGTGCGGACCAATTGGCGGTGGTTAATTTAGTGTTGAATGTAATTCTTGGTCCTTCTGACCATCCGATCGACACGGAGAAGTCAAATAGGTCTTGCCAATGCGGAATCCTTCCTGCCTTTGCGAAGACAGTCTGTTGGCAAACTAATTGCAGCAGAACAATGGCCAATCCGGCTTCCACATGGAGGACTCACCATTGCGTGGCAAGATATGCCCTACTTGGACTGAGATAATGAATTCATAGTTTTGGAATGATGTCACAGCTGCTCTGAGCCAATCACCAGCACACTCTTTGGTCACTTGACTAGGCCACTCGAGGTGAAAGCAAAGCGAATTTAACCTAGGTGAGTTAGGCACAGATTTATTTATTTATTTGATTAGTGTTTTACGTCGAACTCAAGAATATTTCACTTATACGACAGCGGCCAGCATTATGGTGGGTGGAAACCGGGCAGAGCCCGGAGGAAACCCACAACCATCCGCAGGTTGCTGGCAAACCTTCCCACGTACGGCCGGAGAGGAAGCTAGCTTGAGCTGGACTTGAACTCACAGCGACCGCATTGGTGAGAGACTCCTCAGTCATTACGCTGCGCTAGCGCGCTAACCAACTGAGCCACGGAGGCCCCCAGTTAGGCACAGAGTGAGTGAGTGAGTGCTTGGGGTTTAACGTCGTACTCAACAATTTTTCAGTCATATGACGACGAAGGAATCATTAGGGTGCATGTACGTGTAATGTGCCTCCTTGTTGCAGGACGGATTTCCACCGCTCTTTTATTTAGTGCTGCTTCACTGAGACGACTTACCGAAGGCAAGTAAGCCGCCCCGCCCGAGCCATTATACTGATACAGGTCAACCAGTCGTTGCACTATCCCCTTCATGCTGAACGCCAAACTTCCTCTATTAAAGTCTTAGGTGTGACTAGATCAAGGATTGATCCTAGATCTACCGGTCCCGGAGAGGGTTAGGCACAGAGGATTTTGGCATAAAAAGATGGAAAATATAGCTTTTATGTAAAAAATTCTTTCTAGGAAAGTAAAAAGAATGTATCCAACCTTCAGATATAATGGTTTCAATATCCTCTAGTACTATAAACTTTAGCAAGCAAAAATCAGCATATCGCGAATGTAGCACCATGTTATTTATCACCTCCAGCTAATTGCCAGGACCCAGTTGCTCGGAACTATGAATACGTCCTTATGTCCAAACTCAAGCTAACAATACGAAAAAAGACACAGAACTGTCTTGGATTCTTCATTTGGCACTCAGTCCCAGTGAATTATGGTTTTTACTGTGATTACACGTCACTCATTTTGAGAAGGCGTGGCTTAGGGTATGAAGGTAGTTGACGACGGGTTGAGAGACGTTAAGCGTCTTGTTGGTCATTTTAGTCGATAAATGTGCATCAGAGTTGAAATTTTAGAACTCAGATGTTTGCGGGTCCTAGTTCTAAAACCATGACAAGATCGTGAATTGTTATCCATGCTTTGTTATACCTATTTTAAAGTTTTACATATTTATTACATGGGAAAAGTGAGCAGACGATGCACAAATTTGACAACTGTCTTCATGCACGCTCCTACCAGCAATTGTCTCCTATCAATAAATGCGCCACCAACTTCCTAGTTCAGCAGGAGGGTAAAGTATGGGGGAGAGGGAGAGGGGGGTACCTGTCGATTCTATATCAGCTTATCTTGCCAAATGCCTCCCCCGTGGGTATGACGTAGGTAATTAGGCGCTACAGGTGATATGGCTGTTCTCAAGCCTGTAGAAATCTGAAACCTTCTCCTCCCATGACGATTTTGATCATCTACCTTCCTGGCGTGCGAAAGTAAACGTCGCGTGCGGCGCGCTTTCGCCGTATTTGTTTGTGTAAGTATTTATTCGCTACATTTGATAATGTTTTACCTGAGGCCTACATGACAGAGCTCTAGTGTATGGAAAAAAAAAACATTATTACAAGCCAGTAGATTCGAATTGGCGAGCTGGGTCTAGGTCGTGGCCGAGTGGTTATAAAGTGCTTGTTTTGAAGTAGCTATATTTCACAGTACAATTTTGGCTTTGATAGGAAAGCTACAAGATCCCCTGGCCTCGATTTTTTCGGGGATGAAGTTTGCAGGAGACCATATAATATGAAATATGTCACATATTTCGACCGCGTAACTTGATGAATAGGCGACCTAAAGCACTGCGGTTGAAAACATTGAATAATTTTTGTGTATCTCGTTCAAACAAGAACGAGAACAAAATCACAACTTGCAAAGTTGTTATCATGCGCATATACTCAAGAACAGTTTCCCAGTGTGAGTGCGGTCAGGTACAGCTGTACTCGTGGACGAAACTGAATTTTGCACCGCTCGTCGGCAGTTATCTGACAAATCCACTGACGTAAATTCGAACACACGATTCGACTGATCGACGAAGTTTGAAGCTCGTAAAAGACGACGGTACTAACGGATGCTTCACATCAGTGGTTTCTTTGCCTTTGAACAAATAATCGATTTCTACTTTCAGCTTCGAGTATATCTGTGTATCCCAGATCGAATTCCATGAGCCACAACTGCTGTTAAAGGGACAGACTGAACGAGTGAATGACGGACAACTGAAAGGAAGGTGATGACAGTGCTGGAGCTCTCATCCAGCGGAAACCGACTAATGGTGCTCATTAACACAAGCATCACACGGTTGATTAACCAATAAGATCTTTAGATTTACTCATAGGGCCGTGACAAATATCAGACGTTTTTATTGGTTGTAATGCGGATCATACGTCTGCTTTACTGGTAATTAGGAGAGAAATGAGTGCCGGCCAGTCAATACATCAAGGCTTGTTATTTATACCGCCTAATTAGTCCAGAGTTTCACTAATCAGACGAAGGCTTGTGTACATGTTACTGATCATTGTTAAAGGTAATAAAAACATATTACTGTACAGTCAACAAAAAGCTGTAAACAGCCTACCGCTTTTGTCGCTGTCCTAGAAAACCCCAAGGTTACCAGTTTTGCTTATGCTCTTGTATTTTTTATTTCATTGACAGAAATAAATCTGACTTGTTAAAATATGGATTATGTTGAATTTTTTAATACAGTCATTTTCGTCTTGAGGTCTTTATAAGAAAGAACGTTCGGAATAGTCATAAAAATTTCCGAGCCCGCCGATGCCCACATATAGGTCAATTATCACTAACCTTGTGAGACAAAAAACCCAATAATAGAACTCGTACAGAAAAGCACAGACAGATTAACCAAAAACACAAGAAACAGAAAGTCAACATTTATTGCTCAACCCGTTATTATATTTATTGCTCAACCCATTATTATATTTATAAATAAAACATGTATTCGTTTACTTTCTGCATTATCCACTTTGACATCTAAATTTACCGTACTTATTACAGACTTGCTGTTCTCATCAGAAATAGTCGTTACCACTGATACCATGACCCTGACCAAGTTGTAGGATCAGACATGTTATGCTTCGCATGTGTAGAGTATAGCTTTTCTCAGACAGCCTCGAATACTTAACTAAACATAAATGATGTTATTTATTTATTTATTTATTAGTTTATTTATTTATGTGGTCTTTTTCGCCGTAATCAAAATAGTTGACCCACATGAAGGCGCCAAAATTTCTGAGTGCAGGAAAAGTAGTCAGGACTCGAGGCCACGCACCCCACCTAGCGGAGAATCTGGTCGATTTCCTGACATAAGGCCTCATGCAGGAGCTGGATTTGAACACATGACCTTATAGGTGAAGGGCTTATGACAATCCAAATTACTTACACAAATAAGCTCACAAGCCATGAAGGTACACGCGTCTAATGTAAACCAAATGCAATCTGCTGTCTTATATTATAAGTAAAAATATAATAAGTATAATAAAAACGAATTAAGTTTAACAGCGATTTGGGTTTCGCTGCAGTCCATTTTCCCTTTACCATGGAGGGTGCAGACTCGAATCTAAAAATCAGTGGTTCCGATATCGCTTTAAGTCAAGGTGTTTAGCAGGTACCCGTCTGTGTGTTTAGCAGGTACCCATACCTGGTTAATCCCAGTGGTTTTCGCTCTGGTCTCCGCCTGCCATTATAGGTCTTAATATGATATACACTCACAAAATTAATCTGTTAATTTCAACAGAAAATCTGTTGTCTTAGTGATGCTAAAAAATAATCTATTATAATAGACCTACTGTGTCATATCCAACATAACATCCTGTTACAGTCTGATAGAATTTTATTTTATTTATATGGTTAATGTTTTACGCGGTACTCCAGAATATTTCATGTATACTATGGCGGCCGGCATTATGGTGGGAAGAAAGCAGGCAGAGCCCACGACCATCAGCAGGTTGGTGTCAGGCCTTCCCACATACGGCTGGTGAGGCAGCCAGCATGAGCTGCACTTGAACTCACAGCGACCGCATTGGTGGGAGGCTCCTGGGTGTTGAACCAGCAGAATGTGTGTCTTGTATTTAACAGAACAATCGGTTGCAATAACAGAATACACTCTAGCATCACTCAGACAACAGACTCCCTGTTTAAATTAACAGATTAATGTTTTGATTGCAGAAAGTCCTAATAACTTAAATATTCTCGAGCGTCAGGCGTTAAGGCGGGCGTACACGGGTGCTTAAAACTCAGCTCAACTCAACACCACTAGACCGTTGTTTGGGTTCCAAGAGCTGGTGTGTGCGAAATATAACGCCGCGACTCCACTGAAGTTCTACTCCACTCGCCATGCGGTCAGTCTTAAAATCGTATACCCATCAACGACTGGAGCCAACTCAGTACGACCAGTTGCGTTGAGTTGAGTTACGAGTTAAGCTTTCGTGTGTGAAGAGCTTTAGTCGTCCATCGTTACAGGAGTTACACAGTCTCAGTTAGAGCTCTCTGACTCCGACGAATATAACCACTACTAAATGGGAAATTCATTCAATCGGAGACAAATGAAAGCATACAAAAGTATCACATTGGAATGAATGACATGTATCGCTAGTGATAAATACCCAAAATATCATGTTTAACCTAACTGAAAGTTTTATTTCTGAAAGCCTGGGAAAATATTCACTTCGATACTTGAGTGAGTGAGTGCTTGAGGTTTAACGTCGTACTTAACAAATTTTCACTCATATGACGACGAAGAAATCCTTAGAGTGCATGTAATGTGCCCCCTTGTTGCATGACGGATTTCCACCGATCTTTCATCTAGTGCCGCTTCACTGAGACGCCTTACCGAAGGCAAGTAAGCGGCCCCGCCCGAGCCCTTATGCTGATACGGGTAAACCAGTCATTGCACTAGCCCCTGCATGCTGAACGCTAAGCGAGGAAGTTACAATTTCCTCTTTCAAGGTCTTAGGTGTGACGCGAGCCAGGATCTACCGCTCCCGAAGCGGTCACTCTACCAACTGTGTTATCGGGGCCGGTCAATACGATCAATCAATTTCGGGCTAAATTCCAAAATTTTAATCGTCTTTACGAAACATAATATTTCAAGGTGTATGTTCAAACTTGGCTGAATCTGTCTAGCACATCACAGGATCATCGGTCAAAATTGTATGTAATCCAAATTTAACTCTTACATACATACATCAAGTATATCGGGTGGGCATAAACAAATGGGCCGTACTTTAACACTCAATATCTCCGAAACCCGCTTACGTCAGATTCTTAAAATTTACGCACTCAAAAGCCATTATGTCCTAAGTATACAGACCAAATTTCAATTTCATACTTTAAGATTTCTGTTCATGGGACCAAAATCAAAATAGAGTCAAAAACGCATGTTCCGGACAATTCAAAATGATGTTCTACCAAAATGATGTTCTAGTTTTAATTGAAAAGGTGATCAACTGGTCCTCCATCTTCTCGGTAGACGACGCACAAATGTTTCTTCCATGAACTGATTGAGTCCCGAATCTCTTTAAGAGTAATTTTTTTCCAGCCGTCCTTGATGCGTGTCACAAAGGTGCAGCGCGCGCTCTACTCATGACATCTGACAGGTGATGCAATGTGGGTTACCCGAACATGCGTTTTTGAGGATATGTTTTCATCTTAACCCTGTTTACAGACTACTCAAGCTATGACCTTGAAAATTAGTCAGTATATTAACAAAATCATGCCATTTGAATGTCTAAAGTTTGAAAGGGTTTGAGCTAAGGATAATGGAGCAATGCAGCATCAAAGTACGGCCCATTTTTTATGCCCACCGAGATATATGTAAGAGTTAAATTTCGATTATAATTTCAGAATAAAAGCAAAAATCGCTTTCTCAGATTTGACCTATGCCCCGGTATCCACAAATGCACTGAAATACCGCGAAGTAATAAGCTATGATGTGTCGTATTGAACAATTTTTAAAGAATATAAAGGTAATGAATATAACAGGACCCAGCCTTATGAAACTTCATTGGTTTACAGAAATGTTTTGCTCATGTAATATCTTTAATATTCTAAAATAGTGTTTGAATAAATTGTTTTTTCGAGAAACACTCCATTTTAGACAAACATTACCGATGTCAACAGTTTACTCAGACATTTAGCTTTTTGAAACCTGTTCCTGAAATCCGAATTTGATTGGTTGGTGACGTTTGATAGAAACCATGACGGCAAATTTATAAGTAAGTTCGTTTTTTTAGCGCGCAGTTATACTACAATAAAATAATAAATTCAACAAATCATGATATAACCCAGAGCCTGTGAGATATTCAAAATGCATAACGTGACATCTACTGAAAATGTGAAGAAATGAGAAAAAATGTGATTTCATGCGTGGGTATTATCTAAATATGTAAATGAAAATCAATCAGTTCATTGCAATTAAAAAGCAAAACCGGTGTAGCGTGAAATGTGTTAACTGATCCCGTGGCCTCGCCACATGCACGGGGGTGGAGAGAGGGAAATAGCAGGATGTTGAAAACTATGTCACGAAAGTAACGTTGTCCTCGAACAACATGACATGCCGGCTTAATTTTCAAAGGAATGGGTTCGTGATTGGTTCATCTTATAATGATCACTTGCTCGTTTACATTTCTCTGATACAGCACCACAACCTTATCTGTCCACTGATCGGGCAGCACTGACGTGTGGCACGCTAGTATTACAAGTTCGCCATCAATCGCCGACAGGCTCACAGAAGTGTTTCACTTTAGAAAGCTTGATAAGTCACAGAGAAACCCTTTCAGAGAAAGAAGTACGTAAAGGGACAAGAGGGACTCAGTACCGTGGGAGTCTAGTGACTATCAAATAAAATCACGGGTAGAGTTCCTTCATATGTCACGGAAGTTTTGGCTCTTTGTTTATACAAGGTCCAGGGAAAAAAACATATTTATTTGTCTGTTCTTAACGCCAAATACGAAAACTATATAAATGACACGTTATAAACTGCAGCCCGATGTCGAGAGGTTTTTCAGATAGTTGTTCAAGAGTTATGGTTTTTACCATAGCTAACTGAGATAAACTGACAAGTGGTGGGATTTCACCAGATAAACTGACAAGTGGTGGGATTTCACCGGAAATGGCCATTTTCCTACAATCACTGCGCTGCTTTTACTCCCTATGCTGGAAGTCTTTTATAACATTCTTCATACAAATGTAATATTATTGAGAACGGCGCTAAAAGCAATAAAATAAATATAAATATTAAGATCTCCGATTTCTGTCAATTTGATGGAGAGCTTTCCTAGAGCCGTCGCTCATATATGCTCACCATATTTATGAAAGACGAGAGGTCTACAGCGAGTGTTAGACTGTGCAACAGCCCTGCGGGCGTCGTCGGCAGTTAGATTAAATAGAAATAATAAAAGTGTAGAAAAACAAAATGCATCTGAAGATCGTGCATTATGAAGACTTAACAACAAACAGCATATAGAAGACCATGATATTTTATCTGAATGGCTTTTGACTATTTTATACGATTACACATGCGCAACTGAGGCAATTTGTTCGAAGACTTGCCTCCGAACGGAAGAGTGAAGAAGCACTGACTGGGGAATACTGCCACACAGACATTTTGGGTTGTCGATGGACTATAAATTTCTGCACTGTTAGTTTGCACCAAGTTAAAATACATCAGAATTTTGTCTGTTCTGGAAAGAACTGAAAACCTTTTGCCAGTGTTACTTCCTGCTGGCTGGGAGGTTACCAAGGTAACAAAATACTATGACTTCATTTCCAGCGACCACAGTTCAAAAAATGGCGGCCATGCTAGGTTGATTTTTCATATGTAGTACAAAAAAGTACAAGCTATGACATTGTACCACGCAAAAGTTAGGGCATATATATTTTCGATGTTGAAGTTAACAAGTTCACTACACCAATTGTAATGAAAATCAGTTTGCTCATGTTACATAAACACAAGCACAAACATGAACAAGTGTAGCGGACGTACATTTGGATGTCTTAAAAAAAACATGACATTTCCTCAGAAACGGAATGTTTAACAATTAACAGGCATTTCAGAAAGAATTTACATATCGTATGTTATGACCTGTTATCAGTGGAATTAAATACCTGGTTTATTGATGACGCATAATTCTTACTTCTAACTTATATTTCCACCGTCAAAATTAACAGAACAAAGAACAAGGATATTCCAGATACTATCATCAAATACCGGATGATGATGCATTGAATAATTGCTCAGATTGCTGTATGATGTGTAATGAGATATGACGTAAATGTACCATTACTGAAAATAAAGAAAGAATAAAAAAGACTGCATAAGAGGAAATTACACAACCTTCCTTTTCCCCCCGTGAATCAGCTGATGTTTTTGTTACGCAAATGTTCAAAAAATATAACTCAGGTGGTGAAAGGCTGAATTTATGACATAATCAATACAGTTAGTTATAAATCATATCGGATACAGGTGTAAATGAGCTGCCAAAGATAGTCGGTGTTAAGGTCTTTTATCTGACCGTACAATTGTCCAAAGATAGATGTATCTTTCCAGTAGTAAAGAAAAAGCTGATATAAAAGACTACAGCACAGAGAGTACATCCAAACCAGTGACGACAATGTGAATAGGTAAATAGTAGCCACATCCGCTAACACAAAGGCTTACACACATTTTATAAATACATTTTATTAGACGTCTCTACGTGGGGAGAAATACAAAACTTCCAAAAACTGTGCATATAATAAACAATTTTAAAAGTTATAAATATCGCGCGTTTATAGAATCACTGTGTCCCCCAATCTCCCCCCTGGAAGGTTCATCACCCATCTATACCCACGGGCCTACACTCTCAGGCCCACAAGTTAGACAGTCCTCACTATTCTTCTGTGATTTTTAACGAATAGCACTGGAACAATTGTTCTACATACATGCATATTTATACCGTTTCCTCTAAGTGCCCTTCTACTGGTAACTTTGGTGTTTCTGTTTGAAACCCAGAATTGCGACATGAGAAAGTTCTTAGATTGTCGCGATAACCTGCCAGAGTGTTCAGCAGAGCTCTATGCAATTCTTAATGCTCTGTTCTTTCTTTTGGATTTAAGACCATTAAGAGCTGTCGTATTCAGAGACTGTCTCAGTGCTTTGCAGTCAATGACATCATTTACGTGGACAAAATGCTATGCTGTCCTATATGAATTCGTTTTTCTGTCGTTCGCACTATTCCTGGCTGATCTTCTGAGCTGGGCAAGACATTTGTCTCGCTTGATTTCCTGGGCATTCTTGGGTACCTGGTAATGAACAAGCAGATAGACTGGCCGAACGAGCCCTAAGTTTGCGTGATGTCACTTCTAATATCAAACCGTCCATATCCGAGGCCCTAAATGAAGTAAAATCATTATTGTTTAAACTATGGCAAATTGAATGGGACGTTTCAGAGAAGGGCAGTTTTTAACCCTTTTGTCAAATTTCTGAACAGCCTCCCATTTTCCTTTTGCAGCAGAAAAGCAGAAATCTTGTGTCACGACATTTCCCAGTTAATAGCTACTTACAGAGATTCAAGGTAAGCGATTCAGATCTGTGTAACGTTTGTCAGGCTGGAGAGACAATCTATCATGTATTGCTGGTGTGTCCGCAGTACGCTACTCAAAGATAAATATTCCTTTCTGACACTGTAGACGTTGGGATTATTAAAACAGGCCTGAGGACTGTGCTTTGAACACCGAAGAATGCAAGTTTAGTTTTTAAAGCTAAGGGGGTTTATATAGGATTCACAGATTTTAGGCCACATTGTTCTTGCAATTGTTCTCTATGGGTTCACCATTGTTGACTAGATCAGCCTAAATGTGTGCATGTATGTATAAGTACACACCATTTATTAATGGTTCAGAAGACATGAGTCGAATATAACGAGATACTATGCAGTTACTATTTTCATGGAGATCAGTCAAGCGTGGAAGACACGAGTCATTGTCACGCTAGATTAATTGCGCTTCTCAGATTTCGGAAACCAGCCATGAATATGATATTTAGTACATCCGTAAAGTTTTGGAAGACATTTACGGCTTTGTATGCAACCAACAGGATAATATTTTCTATAACCACTAGGTTTTCATGTAAAAACAATACAAATTGTGTGGTAATATATTTAATAGATGGCAGTCTAATAATGAAACCTTTCACTGGAGTATGGAAATGTGGACGAAAATTGCAATTAATTGTTGAAACCTGCACTTTCGTTGAAGCCTGCACAGCGAAGAATTTGGAAACCAGACGAAAATTAAACTTGTTGAAACTCGCACTGCGAAGAGTATGGGGGTGTATCTATGCTTCCAAACAGACATGCGTATACCAGCCGTGAACCAATATGGGCGAAAAATCGCATGGTCAATTCCGAAAACGAAGTTCAACACAAACCACCAAGGAACTAAGAAAGTATGTAAATTACGAAAATAGGGCGCAATCATGCAAAGAGAAGCAATCAACAGTTTTCAATGTGGCCGAAAACTTAAACATTCGTGTGTAAACCTGCAAAGTTGTTGAAACATAGGTCAGTTGTTGAAAGTTGCCAATTCTTGGCAATATGGCCGAAAATCGAACCATCTGAAAACAAGACAGGAAGAGAAAAGAGAAAAAAAGAGGAGGGAAGAAAACAGCCGAACTGTAATCAGAGTAAATAAATCATTAGCAATATGTTCTATAAGGCCAGCCTTTGAACTGACATAACTGAACGTTTTTTAACGACAGTTTTCCGTGGTTATATATGAATTTGTGTTTATTTATATATGAATGCATGACTGCTCCAGTGGGACCCTCAAGCAAGGTTCTATAGGTCTCAACAGGTTAATTAATGGAGCTATACGTGACTTATGGTACTGCTCTTAACCTGCCCTAATTGATTACCTATTTTAAATGGAATTTCTTTAGAAAAGAGTTTTTGTCACTAAAATAATAAGCTACTCTCTTTACGTCTGGCGTATACTTACCTCCCCATCCCTTCTCCCACACATGGATGTTTGTCAGGCATAACCGCTCACAGAAATCGCGGGATAAAATCTTCAGGAAAAAAGGCATAATTCAACAGTAGACCAGTGATATCGATCGCGGATAATTCTTTTGTTATTTGTCTCCATATACAGAAGATCTTTACAAGACTGCTTTTTGTGTACCTATTGAATGACGACATAACTGATGATATCTGGGTTGGTGTGACAAACGTGTACAGTGAATAAATTCAGGCTACTGAACACAGAGAAACTACAAATATACCTTTTAGTGTTTTTAGACTCGTTTTTATATCGATTGTTCCTAAGAAGCTAATATACACATACCTGTATCCACATTCATAGGATTTCTGCAGGTGTGTCGTTTTTATGTCGATCGTTCCTAAGAATCCAATATACACATACCTGTATCCACATTCATCGAATTTATGCAGGTGTGTGCCCCGTGGCTAATAAGTGCATTATATCTGCTTTTCTTTACTTTCTAACACTATTATGCATAAAGAAATTGAGCTGTTAAAGGTGTTTTGGCAACTGTTTTTTCTTTAGTGCGGGGAGTGGGGGAGGGGGATGGGTGTGGCAATCTTACACATGAAATGCGAAAGTGAATCTTCCCTGACAGAGAGGTGTAGAAGACTACACCGAGATCTGCATATCATTTCCCGCATAAAGTAATGAAGCAGGGTCCAAGCTGTTTAGTGGTTTGTTCATTCCCGTCTTTGTAATGATGTTTTGTTGGCAAACAGGTTACGTATTACTCAGGTATTGCAAGAGAAGAATGGTCAATTCAGCTAAGACTCGAGTCGCCATTATGAGGGAAGAGGTATCCCAATTTGGGGTTCATTCCAGTACATTAAGCGTTATTTTGGCGTGGATGATTTGCCCCTGATCAGTTAGAACGTAGACTCAAATTCAGGTTTCTTAGATTCTAGACGGCGACTTTAAGGTTTGCCAGCTGCCAAGAGAATGGCTGTGGTTTAATCTGACTACTTCGGCTCAGGCAGATGCTTGAGTTAAAGAAACCGCCCAGAGAAAACCACCGCTCTTAGTCAGCTAGGCCTAGCAGACAACACCCCTCTTCCCATCGCGACTTATAGCTACAGTTGAACTTCTACCCGAGGTTGTCTTTTCCTGGATAATCAATAAGAACGCTACGCTGACACCCCCGACCGGGAACTGTAAACTACCACGTGACCAGTATGACGTTCTGCTCACGTGACGATTTCGTCCGAAAGGTCAACCTTGGGGAAGGCCACAAAACTATTTCCTGAATCTTCTAGTAATTATGTTTTACGGGACAAACGTGCACCTTTTCATTACTTTTCCATAAGTATGTACGTCTGTGTACTTATCACGCGTGCGATCACATTTATGCAGGGATTAATATTGGATCACCGCCTTGGCAAGCCTAATGAATGGCTATGTAGGCACATGATCTCAACTCATACAACAACCACATTACTCATGGTGTAATTGAAAAAATTTATATGAAGTAAGTGCCTAGTAACGTGAGCTCATTAAAAGACTTTAGTGTTTAAGACGGCGATACAAATCGCTTCCTGATCTTATTAATAAACGTAGTCGTGACTACAGGTCGATGCATAAATTCTTTTACTTATGCATAACCGTTTACATATTTCAAACCATACGGTTATAACCCTAAAGAAGAGGTCGCCGAAACCCACTCTGCACATTCCTGTGGAGGGCAGATGGCAGCTGTCAACTGCCACTGTGCAGCTGTAACACACGAAAACACGCATGTATATAATATACTCTTTAGCTGTTGTCCTTGCTAAACGAAAGTAATTTCTGGTGACAATTAAACATCGCCAGTGTGAGCCACACTTTTCTGTATTTATACATGAAATATGTTAGTGTCATATGGAAGTGCGTGCTGTTTCCAATTTTTGCCAGATGCTATGCGCTTTTGACCTATAAATTGATACAAATGTGTCTTAAAATTATTTTCTGTGTTAAAGGAATGAGAAGAAATGTACATGCTTAGCGGAGAACAAAAATAATCATCGGATAAACATATAGGAAAGCAAAACATTCCCTCTGCTGAAGGTGACCTCAGTGTTAAATATACTATTTTTCCAGTAGACCAGTCCTACAATTTTCTATTTTAACATATAGGAGAGTTCCCTACAAGATTTGAAAAACGCTATACACGTGTATAAGAAGCGCAAAGAAGCATTTCTCCCGATTTAGTTCTTAATAATAAGATAAAGCTGACAAAAAATATTTACATGAGGCTGACATGAAGACGTTATGCCAGCACAACTGATAGTTATGATTGCTTTTTACAATGCCTGAATGCTAAGCATAAAGTGTCGAAACGTTCGGAGCAAAATAACGATTTTTGAGTATGCAGAACCCGGATAATATGTTAATATATTATTAGTCTTCTATAACTTGCATATTTTATTTATCACCATTTTAGTCCACTACAAATACTATCCTTGTAGGCTCGTCTGCGTGCATCTTTTGGTTTATTTTTCAATCCGTGTGTATGGGTCATACTAGTATGGACATTGAGCGCCCTTTCACGCCCTACGAGTGTTGCACAAATGTCAGATTTGACTCACGCTCACGGGTGTTACATAAATGTCAGACTTAACTCACGCCCTACGAGTGTTTCACAAATGTCAGACTTGACTCACGCTCACGAGTGTTGCACAAATGTCAGACTTGACTCACGCTCACGAGTGTTGCACTAATGTCAGACTTGACTCACGCTCACGAGTGTTGCACTAATGTAAGACTTGACTCACGCTCACGAGTGTTGCACTAATGTCAGACTTGACTCACGCTCACGAGTGTTGCACAAATGTCAGACTTGACTCACGCTCACGAGTGTTGCACAAATGTCAGACTTGAATCACGCTCACGAGTGTTGCACAAATGTCAGATTTGACATACGCTCGCGAGTGTTGCACTAATGTCAGACTTGACTCACGCCCAATGATTGTTGCACAAACACTCGACTATTACATTTTTATACTGTGCATGTTTCAATGGCTGTCTTAGACTCACTTGTCCAGGAGTGAGTGAGTGAGTGAGTGAGTGCTTCGGGTGTTTTTGTTTTATTTTTTCAGTCGGTGTGCATAACTTTTGCTGTCTCTTTGCTGTTTCGTTCTAAAGTTCATTTTCCTCTGTTTCCCATATTACTTATCTCTTTGTAAATTATTCTCATATAAATTATTCATATAAATTATTCTCAGCTGAACTGTACCAATGTGGAATAGGCTATTACACCGGCCTAAACGGGTCGGCACCAAAGTACGTGAAAACATGCCAAGAGTTCATTGGTTATAGGCCGACTTGTTCTTGGCGTACAGAGTCTCATGTTAGTCAAATTCGTCTTTACTAATTCCTTTGGATAACCTAGGTCACTTATTTCAAGAAATAAATGCTTCACCAAATGTGAGATTTTGATAGCATTGTTGAAGACTGGAAGGGATCTTCCGAGTTCTCCATTGTACGATGCCCATGTTACACGTGTAATGGAGTGCGTTGTATAACATGATCGAAACACCTGCCTCTGGGTAGAGCATATCGTACACTAAATAAAGTTAGACAAATGTAAAGCCACATTGGAATGCTATATAAAATGTATCCATATTATATCATACAGTCAGTTGTTTACCAGAATATGGGCGAGAAAACGCGAAGAAAACGGCCACCTTTCGCCAGGGAACAGACGAACTTCAAAACTCCAATGCGCAGCAATGGTTTTCAGCCAATTTAATACACTGTGGCAAGACCAACGGTTAACCAAATCATTATAACTCTTAAATTTGTTCCATAACAAAATGAAAACAAAATACGTACAAAACAGGTGCAAAAAATGTGCATTTCATTAATTGTTTAATACGTCACGTCAGACTTGTCTCTATCACATTTTTGGAATTCAAGAGTAATTAAAATTTTTATCAAATATTCACGATTCCGGAAAAAGCATAGAGATGCAAGATATGAGGAGTAGAATATACATAATGAGGTTGTTGAAAGGCAGCTTTCCCGGAAATATGTTGTAAATCTGTTCTCTTGTTATGTAAAGTGAAGCTTTTTACCGATGTCTACCTTAACCCAATTAGATACACAGTGTCAGGGGCGTGGGAAGCAATTTCAAAGTGGGGGGGGGGGGGGGGATCAAGAGTCCCAGCCAAAAAAGGCGAGGGTCCAGGGGCCGCCAAGGCCCCGGAAGCTCTGAAGGAGCTATTTCGCCTTAGAGACGATTTGCTCTATCTTAGATATGCCAACTGAGGTGTTATTGACTATCTAAGCCTGCTAGAAAAATTGCAATAGACGTTTAGCTCAATTGTTGACGCCTTTGCCTGGAGAACCACGGGTCAATAAAGAACATTGTAGCAATTTATTCAGAAATCAACATTAAATTTATGCATGTCGGAGAAAGGTTGGTGTTAATTGACTAATACAAGCTTTTAAACCGTATGAAGGAGAATCGGTGGAAAGAAACATCCATGTTTTTACTGGGCCTTGGCGGTAAACTTCCCGGCCTATTCGCGCTGGCTTGCTTTCGATTGAAATCAATGCCATTCACATGTATACATACACTTTTTGATTAGGCCTTTGGCTCAGAAAAAGGCGTGCGTCTGATTTAGGAAAATTGTCAGTAACGCACCAAAGTCAGTGGTTACAACGATTACTTATCTTTCCTTCACTGATGAATCTTGCAACCATTCCTAAGTGAAATGATCTTGGAATGACGATAAACCTTAATGAAATAAATAACTCAAAACCGATGAGTGGATATATTGTACAAATATATTAACTATTCTGGATTTTGGGCTGAGTAGAAAAAAAATTGAATTAAAACACAGTCACTAAATTAGAAATAAGATTATGTTTGGAAACAAATGAGTCCATATTTTTTGTCAAATTACACTGTAGATGATTTGCCCTTCCATGGGAGACTTGTATATACATGTATAACAAGCAAACCTACATAAACCTATGTAATTTTAGCACATTATCAGTTTGGAAAAACAGGTATATATAACTTCGTGACACTATATCATGTGATCTGGAAAAACAAAATCTTTGAAAAATAATCAAAATTCACAACCTTACGACAATTGCTGCCATGGTTGCATGAATGCAGAAAATACAAAACCGACGTTGCAGAAAAAATGTTATTAAAAAACCCCATTATTTCCTTAAATGTGACAGGAACATTTGTACTGCAAAACCGCCTACGCTAAGTAACTCTCATAAAATAAAAAGTCCATGAAAAATATCCAGGTGGTTGGATTTATTTTAAAGATTATTTTGAGCCGAGCAAAACGCATGAGAAAAATTGCATTCTATGTAGACATATACATTAGACACAATAGGTGCCAGTGCATAGCACTTTTCTGTCATGTAAATATATTTATTCAAAACTACATAAAGCAGCAATTATAAATGCGTTGTTAGGCCGATCCTCATTGCAAAGTACTTTGAGGAAAGAAAACCGATCCTGACGTCATTTACTCCTATGAGCCACCATATAAACTAATAATTAAAATACATTTTACTCAGTTAATAACAATTCTAAAATAAATCCAAACATTTTCTTCAACAGTTTTGCGTGGAGTTTTGTCAGACATTCATACTTCATGCTGATATGATGATATGATCTTTGTCCTTGAGATTAGTGCAACCCAGAAAACAATAACTGCAAAATCCAATTCTACTTAATGTGAGGTTTTCAGCGCACATGGCAAAAAAGTGTAATAAAGCATCGTGTGTGCAGTAAAGAAAAAGGTTTGCTTCCAATGTCAAATTTGCCAATTTGGATCCGCTGTCCGCCGCTTATTTGCAAAAACTTATACAAGACTTTTTCTCGTGACGTAACGAATGAAGGTCAACTCCATCCGCTTTGGAACGCTGGGACAAAAGCAATATTAGTAATATCGGACGATCTACAGATAAGCACAAAAATTGTTTTCCGATCAAACACTTCGTTAGCGGGATGTCCTTCTAGTGTGTTTTATTAACAGTAGCGCATGGGAAACCATGTGATTTTTTACGTCCTTTTTCAGCCACTATGATGAAGACAGAAAGGCGCTTGAGAAGGAATAAAAACTATAGCCTCTGAACACAGACGTCAGAAAATTGTCGTACGCCTCTGAGTGTAACTCTGTAACTAGTTTTACCGACATTTTTGCACATTGTTACCGGTTAGCCCGATCATGCCTTCAGATAAAATAAAACAAACAAAAAACAACAAAGTTGTTTTTATTGGACAGAAACACCTCATAATGGGACATCGATTGTTAGAGATCGATTATTGCGAATAAATTTTCATACCAAAACTTGATTTATAGAGCTGGGCTGCATGATAAAAGACCTCTAATGTCATATTAATCGCCGGTTGAACAGTAATTAGGCCCGTCAGTCTCGTTTGTCTTCGAGAAACTGTTAAAAACATTGCGGTGTTTTTTTATGCAGAAGTGGCATAATTGAGTAGCGAATGTAAGTGTAAATGACGTCAGTATAGATTCCTGCTCTTAAATCTCATTCTCGGCTGATCAGTATATAGACTGACTGAATACTTGGCGAAGTAGTGTTTTTTAACAATATATACACCAATACAGTACGCCACGTCATAGCCCTTTGGTACAGTTGTGCATTGTACTTATTTATAAAGCTAACAAAAATCTGACATACAAATTGTGTATATATTGATACAAGATAATGGTGGTTTCATCGAGGAAAAGGGTGTGAAGCCTAGGACCTTCCCACGTACGGCAGGAGAGGAAGCCAGCATGAGCTGGACTTAAACAACCGCATGGGTGAGAGGTTCTGGGCCATTGCATTGTGCCGCGCTGGCACGCTAACACCCTCTGCCAAGGAGGCCTCCGTTCCACTTAATAGTGTTAATCAAAAGGAAACGACGAGAATAACCGATTTTTACCTGTATAATATTAAACATTTGATATTGATATTGAGCAATGATATTGAGTATTGATATTGTTTGATATAGAATATTGAGTATTGATATTGTTTGATATTGATATTGAGTATTGATATTGATATTGTTTGATATTGATATTGAGCATTGAGTGCTGATATTGATATTGTTTGATATTGATATTGTTTGATATTGATATTGTTTGATATTGATATTGTTTAATTCATGATTAGAATCGGGGAAGCAGGTTGTGAACGAGTGCTTGTGTTTCAAGCTCCATAACACTCGAGGACAGGGTATTTGTGGACTCTCTCACTGTGACAGCAGTATTGCCATTAAGGCAAAATCATTCATTACAAATGAACAATTGCAGAGTATGGCGTTAAACAACAAGCAGTTAAGAACCGGATGTCCACACAAATTCGAATCACTATTTGATACAATAACTCCAGCGTCTACACAACCGTCTACACAACGGTGTTTCATTTGGTGTCTTATTTTAGGCCCTTTCTCTAACACTATTTAGGGTTTTTACTCTGAAGATCGGTCTTCAAGTCTGCACTGATCCACATATTATTACCTTTGACTGAGCAGTAATATCTTACTTTGTAAATACAATCACTGTAACATAACGACCCTGACATAAATAAATATAATCAAGAATCGCCCACTTCAGTAATAAAGGTATACCGTCTGTCACGGTCCTATGTTCTCGCCTCTTCTTCAACGAAAAGAAGGAAATACTTGCTCTATCATCGGTGATTTCATTTTCTGAAACCATGTTTCTCGAAATATATCTGAGAAAAAATGTGATAAATGCATTCTGTCACAAGGAATTTTTTGTTTAAGATCAAGCAGTAGCAGTATTAAACAATTACTTACAAAGCATAGAGCCATAGGTCTCCCGCGCTTTGACCGTTACTTGAAAATAATGGTTGGTATGTTTGGCAAAATTTAAGAAACTTTGAACAGAATATAATTAAAGACGCACAGCATACACAGTAAAACCAGAGCAACGATGGCAGTGTGATAGCTGGCAAATGGTCACACGTAACTGGTGAAATACGGCTACGGCATAGAGAGTAAAAACTGAGCAGCAACGGGTGTGATAGCTGGCAAATGGTCACACGTAACTGGTGAAATACGGCTACAGCATAGAGAGTCAAACCACAGCAGCAACGGGTGTGATAGCTGGCAAATGGTCACACGTAACTGGTGAAATACGGCTACAGCATAGAGAGTAAAACCAGAGCAGCGATGGCAGTGTGATAGACACACAGCACAGACAGTAAAACCAGAGCAACGATGGCAGTGTGATAGACACACAGCACAGACAGTAAAACCAGAGCAGCGATGGCAGTGTGATAGACGTACAGCACAGACAATAAAACCAGAGCAGCGACGACAGTGTGATAGACGTACAGCATAGGGAGTAAAACCAGAGCTGCGATGGCAGTGTGACAGACACACAGCATAGGGAGTAAAACCAGAGCAGCGATGGCAGTGTGATAGACGTACAGCATAGGGAGTAAAACCAGAGCAACGATGGCAGTGTGATAGACACACAGCATAGGGAGTAAAACCAGAGCAGCGATGGCAGTGTGATAGACACACAGCACAGACAGTAAAACCAGAGCAGCGATGGCAGTGTGATTGCTGGCAAACGTCACTGGTCTGGAATTATTCAAAATGCTGTGTGTTGTAATCGCATTTAACATATAATCACATTAAAATAATGCAAAAGGACCAGGCCTCGGGGGGTACTTAGTCCACCAACAGAATTCTGGTCTAAAGACGCCAAATTACACCACTTTTAATGTTTCTTTAATAATACTAAAACTGACAGATGCATATGCAATCACAAGCATCGACTCATGGTCATTTCAAAAAAGCACCGGCGATCAAGAACAAAACAGAAATCCCCAACAACAATACCATTTCCAAAGCTCTCTTAAAAATCTGTGCGTCGAAACAGACATTCGTATACCAGCCGACAACCAAGAACGACGTTTCAGGTCAATAATCGCAAGGACAATTCCCAAAACGACGTCTAACACAAATCACCTAAGAACTAGGAAAGTGTATAAAGTACGAAAATAAGACGGGATCATGCAAAGAGAAGCAGTCAGCAGTTGTCAATGGTGTTGGAAAGACGCAAGGTATGCTCTAGGCGACTGATTGAAATCCGTATTCAAATGGTGTACCATGCTAGAATATAAGTTTTCGATAACAAAACATGTATCTCAGCTGTGCTTTCATGGCAACTGTTCATGTATCCAGCGTGGCACTCTGATTCAACACGATGAATATACAGCTCCTATCCCCAGGTTAAGTGGAATTATAAACAGTCATGAAGCAGAGCGCCAGAGACTCTGGACGCTCTGTCCATATTTACTTACAAGAATTATACTCATTGAAACACTTAAGAAATTTGAAGGTGTGAAGGCGTTTGATAGAATAAAAATGACACACTAGTTTTTGCAATAATAACGTGTGACGGTGTCTGAAATCGTCACACAAATCGATTTCTAGGTTAGTGAATGGACGAGTACAGATCTGTATTTCTGAAAGCTAAGCTGAGAAGAATGAAGCACATCTCAGATATTTCAGTTTGCCTGATTGACAGCATTCTGTGCCGACTTACATTTCTTTCATTGGGTTTACCGCCATACTCATGAATATTTAACTTCTGTGATGATGGTCAGGTTTATGGGTACAGAGAAACAGGAGCAGGAGAAAATAACCTTGAAAGAAAGGTGGATTCGAACACGCAATCTCTCTGGTCAAAGTCTCATTGGCAGCGGTGAGAGCGCCACATTTTCTGCTGGTACGTGACTCTTGGGGGTGGGAGTGGGGGGGGGGGGTAGAAAGAATAACAAAGGTAAACCATCACACATAACCAGTTACCTCCAGCAGGGACTGTGTTTGAACTTAAAACAATATGGGTGTAAAACTGTTGTGTGCTCTTATCTTCAAGACGAATTATGAAAGCTGCTAATATATACGTCAGATCTTTTCCCTTTCGTCTCATACCATCTTGAAGAGACTTTTATATATAGCAAAGTCCGTCAGAAACCTGCGGATGGTCGTGGGTTTCCCCAGGGCTCTGTCCGCTTTTCTCCCACCATAATGCTGACAGCTATCGTATAAGTGAAATATTCTTCAGTACGGCTTAAAACACCAATCAAATAAATAAATAAATTATATCTAGCAAATGTTCCCCAACACAAGTTAACCGAGACAAGGGAGGCCGTTCTGCAACCCTGTCGCATCGCTGCATTGTGCGTTGTTTAAGGGAGGTCGTTCTGCAACGCTGTCGCATCGCTGCATTGTACGTTGTTTAAGGGAGGCCGTTCTGCAACGCTGTCGCATCGCTGCATTGTACGTTGTTTAAGGGAGGCCGTTCTGCAACGCTGTCGCATCGCTGCATTGTACGTTGTTTGGGAATTTAAACCACGCGAATTTTACGACTGCTTCGTACAACTGGCCATAAAACCAGACCGCAAAGATAAAATCTAAATTGTAATCTCTGCAACTATTGAAGTCTGTTTTCATTCTTCGGGAAAATCATTGTCCACCACTTGGAGTGAATTTACAGAGAAGTAAGTCTCCTAACTGAAAAAGTCACTGCCATGATAATACCGAGCAACGATGGGACGCTGTAAAAATTTGCAGCATGACTGCAGCATGCAAGTGTACATGCATGTACGGCTGAATAAAGATCACTAGTCCTGACTGGGGCAGTGTGAAAAACCCTGTTCAGATTAGGTCCAGTATTAATTAACTTTCTAGGGCTAAATACTTTCAATTGCATGTGTGAGACATGGAAACCCATTCCCTGTATACACAGTGCACGCAAATGTGCATGAACATCGATAAAAGTGTAATTACCTATATGATATCGCTGGGGAAATTTTAAGATTTTGACTAAAAAGCTCATGAAGTGTAAGCTTAGCTATACCAGGAAGTGCAAAGCAACAGCACATTCAGGAAGTTTTATTTATTTAAAGGCTACTAATATTTTAAAAGTTCACGCTAACGACAAGGTGGAATAGATCAGATCTGAAGACTGCTGTTTCTGAGAACAAAAGAAATATTTAGAGGACTGAAAACGTTGAATTACTGATAACTGTATTGATAATTTGAATTCGTAATAACCCATTTCAGTACTCATTTGTTTTTCTAGCGCAGAATTGTTATCGGTGTGTTATTTTACAGTAGTTAATATTTAGTTCCTTAAGCTAAATTTATGTAACTGTGTCTTGTGACATTCTGAGACAATCGCTCCGAATAGTGTTTGTTTCAGAAACCTGTAAAATATTCCACGCCACAAATGACTTTTTACCCCAATTTGTTAAATACAAGGTTAACTATATTTACTTGGGTGATGGCGGTTTTTCTCCCTATTATGTCATAACCCGTGATTCAGTCGATGTCTTTTTATGGGAGTACTGCAAGGTGCATTGTTTTTTTCCCCGGCTATTTTTGTGACCACGGCTGTGTCCCGCCCTATGCGTGTCTATTCATATTGCAAAATCAGTCGATGTTATTATAGGTATATGAAGGCCTTGATAGAGTAAATATATTTGCATTAATGTGCGGAAAGATAACATGAGAAAACTTGACAAAAGAGAACACGTGTACTTAGTTTGAATAATAAAAAATACATTTCCTAAATAAAAAATTCATTCATTCTAAACTTTACAAGTGACTGTTTTTGGAAAATATAAATATTTCACCCGTTGAGCTTAACGCAATAACTCATACGGACTCTCATGCTTTTAGAAATAAAATACATTTCTTGCATAAAGTACATAAATGTAGATTGGGCCATTCCAAATGTTACACTGTAAACGCTTTAAGAACCGCTCGATGACGGAACATTTGAAAGACCTCTTATACGGCAGCAAACACCTATATATGGTTCTGAGATTTAAGCATTTCCCTTCTCAGGATGCACAAATCACGTCCCCAAACAATGATATAAATTTAAATAATTCAAAGAAACACGGTATATGTGCCGAAATTGTTCCTTGATAAGGAATTAAACAATTGTATTTCTGTGTAAATGGTTTTGCATCGCGTACAAGCTGGCGAGATTGGATCAAGAAAACATTATGTGTGTATTTTGTTAGTAATAAGTTTCGAGTAATAATCAGTCCGTTGATTGAGGACATAAAATAACAGCTAAATGAAAAGGCATTGATGTGTTCAGATTATATATCATAACAATACGTTATTTTGATCAGATTCACGCAGAAGAGTTTTATATCCAGACTAATCGAGCCTGCAATGTTTCTGTGGGATAGAAACGAAGAAAAAAGATGTCAGACGTTCTGGAAAGAACATGTAACTAGATAGGATATCATAGCATGTCAAGAAACAGATGCCAAGTCATCAAATTTAACCCTGATATATTTATGATATGAACGCTTTGCGTGCAATTACATGAAATAAACCGGACTGAAAAAAGGCCATAACCTCCATCCAGGCGCTAATTTAAGATCGAACACCTCTGCCCTTGAAAGACAGGGAGTGATTACCAAAAAAAAAACCGCATGTCTACTTTTGTTTAGTCGCTTCTCCGTGCACGCTTGAATGAACACTCCCATGGAAATGCATGAAAACCGAGAGTAACCATGACAACGTATAAATACCCACCCATTTTTGACAATCTAGTCCCTGGCCTTAGCGCCTCTTGTATGAGTCCGCCCTTTTGCGCGTGCTAAACTGATGTACCAAATTGACACGAACGAAAAAATGGGGGATTTTTTTTCCTGGCTGGTGTCTGACTATAAAATGAGGATGGTTTGTGTTGAGATGTCATAATCAGACAACAGTCTGTAGGAAAAGGTACTGCAGCACTGACGAGGAGACATAGAAACTACTGGGACTCCTCACCTGTAACACCGCCATGGGCTCGACCAGGTAAAACACTTTGATCTTACCGCTTTTCACAAAGGTTCTTAGGGCGCTAAGAAAACTATGGTATTAAGCAGGATATATCAGGACTGAGGGAGGACTTATACCCGCCCAACAAAATAACAGTAAACATTTAGTTTTGATGTCTTAGCTCGTCGAAGACTACTTAGCCTAAACTTAAAAATTTAGCTTGAATATGTCTGGTGAAAATAGTAATCATAGCTTCGTTAAGTATTTCGATCAAACTCAGCTCTTGTCTATGGAATGTACAGGGTTGTGGAAAGATGCCTAAACCTTATATACCTGATTGTGGATACTATCACATTACAGTGTGTATCCTATACACTAAAACTCGTTACAATGTGTTGCTAACCATTGCCATTTAATGAAAATAATAATAATCCGTCCATAACAAAGCTATAATTGATCTGCCAGGTAAACGGAGTAATGCTTACAAGTAAGATTATAACGTAGTTTTATTTTACATATTTATTTGATCGTTGTTTCACCACCATCGTTAAGATATAATAAGAATACAAATTTGTGAAGAATGTCAAAATCCAGACATAAAAACAGCTGTTTCCCGTCCAGGAAAGACGTTTGCTAAAGATCCGGAATGTAATGAAGAAAATGAGGAACGGATAAGGAGCATATTGGCGTGTTACACTTTAAAGGAGAAGAAAACATAAAAATGATGCCAAAATCAGATGAGACAGCGTCAAAACGTTGCAAATATGATCTTTAATATTTTGGGGGTTTTTTTTTCAAGAGAAAAGGGTATTTGAAAATATTTTTGTATGGTGGGTATTTGGGACCAACTTTTGGTATTTATCGTTGCATAATAATGTTCTAAATAAGGATGTGCTGTCTGTCTAATAAATTTGTTTGAATGTAAATTGTTGTTTATATCGAAACATATGCATTTGACCTAAATTATGATAATATTTATGAACATATTAAAAATATAAATATGATCCAAATTGAGGCTTAATACATTTGTTACCTGAAAGCAACAAATTCTGGTGCGAAAATATTTATTAAATCTGTGTTACGTCCTCAATTATGACATTATTAAACAAAGACTATAAATACCAAGAGGTGGTCCCAAATACCCACCCTACAAAAATTATTTTCAAGTTTCTTTTTCTCCTTAAGGAAAAATCGGAAAAAATATTGAAGACGACATTTAGGAATAACTTTTCGCACTCTTTCATCTGAACAGTATGTCATTTTTATGTTTTCTCCACCTTTAAATGACATGGCCTCAAAACCTTGTTCCTTAAATTAAAATATCCATAAAGGATTTGACAGGAAAAATTAAAAATGCACTTAATTTAATCTACAATCTACTACTGTAACAGTTATCTATATATACAGTTATATATGTGTATTAGCTTCCAGACGATTTGTCAGCGATAGACAGGTGATTCAGAATGTGAAGTCGTTCAATAAAACCCCGATGACATTCGCAGTGATTGCGTGTATGCCCTCCAGTTACCCTGTGACATCGTGAAACAGGTTTCTCTTTTCGTTCAGATGAGTTATCGCTTGATCACACGCATATTATAAAGTTTGATCAGTTCATTTTCGTAATATTGATACAAAACGTTTTTGTTGGTCACGCTTCACTGGGTTGATGTTTATACGTTTATATCGTTAACTATAGTGTCTACAAGTCTTTTGTACAACATACTTAGACATTTTACGCGCTATGGATGTATTCAATATTGTTATACGTATTGCCTTTCTAGATCGCTACAACCACATCTAAACTGATACGAAGTATAATTATTCCACACCGGACGCTTGACTGAGCTTTAGATTGACGTGGCTCAGTGTTAAGCTATGGCTACAGCAGGAGTGGATATAGTGCAAGAGTTATTCCTAATACATGCTGTGTTAAATGTTGATCGTGTTCAGGTGGATTGGAAAAAAAAAAACTAAAGACAGTGACACTCATGCTGTCAGAAAAATAACAAAACAGATGTTAACAGAATAAATATATTTTTTATTCTGTGCATATAAAAGTGATCGGTGTATTGTAATATCTTTGTAGGTTAACTATTTTTATAAACTGCCCAGAAATAGGTCTACTATACGTCCACGAGGTAAATAGACAAAGCATTGGATGTACATCAATAATAACTAAATTAGACGAATTCTAAAAACATACCAAAAAAGCAAAGTACTTTTCGGACTCTTACTAATGCTCTGTGTGTAAGAAACATCTGTTTTTGTTTTATTGGCTCAGTATACTTTATGTAGTGAAGCAACGGCGCTCGGCGGTGCAGCCTATTATTTAGGTTTTAGTTGGTTTTCTACCCCGGTAATCTGGCAGCCGTCATAAATAAAATAAAATAAAATAAATAAATAAATCATATACACCAAATCAGACAAATGATCACAGTTATCCTTGGTACATGTATGACTTCACATACCTGTGCAGATTCTTTTTATTTACTTGGTTTGTGAGTAATACCACCCTCAAGAATTCGTCTTCATTCGCCCATGAGTTGATCGGCAGGTGGAGAAGGACGCCTTTGTCCACTGAGCAGGAGAGGAAATCATTTAGGTTGTTAGTAGCCTACTTGTACATGTATTCTTTAGTTAGTATATATTACTTAATTCTCGATCGATAAGCCAAAAATGCAAACCTGTACCCGATATCTTCTAAAATTTAGGACACCTGGTCTGCTCATTTTAGCCAATATATATGTAATTCTAGCACGAATACTGAGTTTCTTTTTTCTCACATGGTTAGACCATCTCATGAACAACATACTCGTATCTTTACTTTTCCAAATGGCTGGTAAAGAAATGTAATATTTTACTTTCAACATTCACTAATATCTGTCCCAAATTTTAGAAGAATTAGGGTACCATTACTCGGACCTAGCAGGCCAGACGTAAGCGTGAATTAACGATAAAGACTGATTTTTTGTCACAGTGCTTCCAGTTCTAACGGGACACCTTACCCATGTTCGGAGTATGTAGGCCTATTCAAGCTGGAATATACATATTTTGGGAAATAAATCGTAGGCCTACGATACATTATGGTCTGTTGTAAGCAGAGGTTACGATACATTGTGGTTCCTAAGCTTCTGTCCGCAAGTCTTGAATTCTTCGATACAATGTTATACTGGGTAAGGGAGAATACAGTAATCAAATGAATGAGTTTATTTTTCGCCTTTCAGACTTGTAGGCATCTTTGTGGCGACCGCTTTCGTCTGCTCAGTTTTACCAACATATGTATTAGGTAAGTTATACTAGAATTACGGATTATAGGGAGCATCGGCAGTATACATAAGCAACGCATTAGGATATGAAAACAAGTAGGTCAACGCAATAGTAACACATCAGTATTTGCACTAGATTATATTTGCGGATAGTTATTATTTGCCGGACAGAATTACCTAACTTGGCATTCCTTTCCTTTCGAAAGAATCATTCCAAAAACAACACTACGGTTGAGATGGTTGTTTGACTTACAAATACTAGCATGAATATTGAGATAGTTGTTTGACTAACAAATACTAGCATTAATATTGAGATAGTTGTTTGACTAACAAATACTAGCATTAATATTGAGATAGTTGTTTGAATAACAAATACTAGCATGAATATTGAGATAGTTGTTTGAATAACAAATACTAGCATGAATATTGAGATAGTTGTTTGAATAACAAATACTAGCGTGAATACCGTTAACGAAAACAAAAAATGCACTAGACAGAGGTAGTTTTAATTCTCTACTATCCTCTAAACAAAAAATACCCCAAGAATCACTGAAGAGTTGATATTTGTTGCAGGTTGGGGATCTTCTTCGGGTTCGTCAGGACATGATTATCGCTACCGTGAGAGTTATCGCCCCTATGCTAATGGACGATATTCAGAGGACGACTCCAGACAGCGGGATCGGGCATTCAGGAACCCTTCTTGGATGTTCTTCGGTCAATCCCCTTATGATGGCCGAAGACGCACTCCAATAAATCGACCTTTGTATCCTAAAGATTCAGGCAAATATTCCAGTCTGGACCACTCTGGTACATACCCATCACGCGGTGGTCCTGATCCGTACCCGCGGCCAGATTATTCCGGCCCATACCCACGTCCAGATTATTCCGGCCCAGACGGTCCCGGTTCATATCCGCAACGGGGTGGTCCCGGTCAATACCCACGTCCAGATCATTCCGGCCCGTATCCGCGTCCAGATCATTCCGGTCCGTACCCGCGTCCAGGCGGTCCTGATCCATACCCACGTCCAGATTATTCTGGCCGGTACCCAGGCCCAGACGGTCCCGGTTCATACCCACGTCCAGATTATTCCGGTCCGTACCCTCGCCCTGGGGGCCCACAAATTCAACCACCTGTATACCCATCTGTTGATCCCAAACCATATCCAGATAACCCTAAACCATATCCAACAAATGATCCTAAACCATATCCAGTTGATCCCATTCCATATCCTCCAGTAGGCCCAAGACCATATCCTCCAGTTGACCCAAAACCGTATCCTCCAGTTGACCCAAAACCGTATCCTCCAGTTGACCCAAAACCGTATCCCCCAGTTGACCCGAAACCGTATCCTCCAGTTGACCCAAAACCGTATCCCCCAGTTGACCCGAAACCGTATCCCCCAGTTGACCCAAAACCGTATCCTCCAGTTGATCCAAAACCGTATCCTCCAGTTGACCCAAAACCATACCCACCCGTAAATCCCAAACCTTATCCTCCAGTTGACCCAAACCATACCCACCCGTTGACCCTAAACCATACCCACCTAACCCACAACCCACCCGCCCTCAAAACCAGGCCTTCCTTCCAGCCTGTGTGACAACTGCCGCTTTAAGAATGGCGTTGGCTACAACCCTTACCCGAAGAGCTGTCGGGATTATGTGACGTGTCAACGCTATGACGGCTACAAACTCATCCCCACCAAAATGAGATGCCCATACAACCTGTTTTGGAGCCAGAAACTGCTGACATGCGTGAGACCCGGGGATACAAAGTGTGAATACGGTAGGTGGTGCTCATTGCGTTAAGGAACGAGTGAAAAATGTCTAGTGATCTTTTATTCTCCAGATATCTAAACTAGCGATGTTAACTTGTAACCAGTCACATGGTGGAAAGACATATAGCACAAAAGCCTCTCCCGATGAGTCCAGTTGCAAACTTCTGTTTCATAACTCTTTCTTATTCCCCAGATTATTGCCTTTCGACTAAGGCTGGAGCTACAGCGCCCGTCTACGGTAACTGCGCTGCCTACCACGTCTGTGACGCATCTAGACGAACAGAAGCCATCTACTGCTGTGCTTACGGATATCGTTATGAGCCCGGATACGGATACAACAAGCCGGGACAGCAACCATGTGTCAGGGATCCTGCATGTCGGGATAGCTGCGCTCCCAAGAAGACACCAGTTATTAAAGAACGTACGTTGTTCTGAAGGTCTTATAAAATTCAGTGACCCTTAGCTGCAACAACAGGAGCATAAAAAATTGTTCTCTCCCCCCCCACCTTTCATGGTGAGAACAAATATTAATGAGTTTCGAGATTGGATGTGTACCTCAATAACACGCTTGGTGCTTCTTTATAAGTTTCATACTGTACGTGGGAAGGTCTTCAGCAACCTGCGGATGGTCGTGGATTGGGCTCTGCACGGTTTCCTCCGTCCATAATTGCTGGCCTCCGTCGTATAAGTGAAATACTCTTGAGTACGAGTTGCAAGTGCCTGTCGTATCTGTAACAGGAGCAAGTAGTATGGGGCCAGGTGTCATATGTGTCAAGTGTCTTAAGAATTTAGTCAAAATTCAAACAATTAAATTTTTTTTAAATATTTGGTACACTGATTTTTTTTACTTTAGAACAATGTACCAATCATAATTTCAGTTCTTACCAGTTCAGAGTTTGTTTTTTTTTAAAAACTTGCAGTTTAGGACTTAAATCTTAGGCTGATTGATAAGTACGGGACCTGTCTCAAGGTTACGCAAGGAAAACAGGTACGCTTCTATCCCACCAACCTAGTATCCTTCTATCCCACCAACCAGGTACACTTCTATCCCACCAACCAGGTACACTTTTATCCCACCAACCAGGTACCCTTCTATCCCATCAACCAGGTACCCTTCTATCCCACCAATCAGTCCAGTAAAATGATACAGGTTTTCGTCATACCTGTTCACCCCACAAAAAACTACTGCTTCTATGTTGTGTTTGTTGCAGGCTGCAGATTATTCTATAGTCATGACCCTTACAAATACCGGGAGTACGTGAACGGTAAATATATCCTGAGGCCGTGTGCCCCTGGCACGAAGTTTGTCCAGAAAGATTGCGGCTGCACCAAAACATACGAGGTCACTCCAAAAAAGGCAAGTTTTCAGTTAACTACCTGGGTTTAAAGAGGTTAAGATAAAACAGTTTTCTTTGTATTAGTAATGTTTTTCTTACTTTTTAAACACAAAGCAATATTTCTAAATGTGTTTAATTCCCAAACAATTTAAATAACCGTCAAAAAAGTTTTTAAAAGCTTTGATACTGCGTAGCCTAAGCGTGTTTCAGAAAGACTGATAAGAGCTAAAACGTTATCAGGACATTAATACATTTGATGGATCGTTTCGCTCCCCTCAGCCCACAAGCAAAGTATCGAGGCGTTGGCATTCTTCATGTGTAAAAATATTCACAAAAAAGTTCAACTACCATTCCTTCCGTTCACTCTTGCACACACAGGATGCCACCCGGAAGTCTTCATTGACTTTAAATACGGCATCAGGGATGTTTCTGGTAACTTTGTGTCTGTTGGCAACGAGTGGAACCGAGTCAAAAGTGTGAGGAGCTCTGCCGCCAAAGACGGCTTCGCCGGCGAGTTTTACAACGGTCAGCTCATCCTCTGGCGATTTGCCAACGCTCCTTTGGGACCACCTCTGAAGATATCCTTCTCATTCGTCGAAAAGGCACACCAGAAAGGTGGATACGGTGGCAAAAATGAAGTCCTCGTGAGCAATGGGGACTGCGGCAAAGGTCCTTCAGTCAGCATAACTTTCGACAGGTCATCCAACACTGTCACTGCTCTTGTTCTCACAAAATCCAGCTACAACAAATATTACAAGCCTGTCACGGTGACAGTGAAATATGCAGTGAGTACTGAAGTAGATATGTTAGATATTAGATAACCAGCGTAGCGGTGTACTGCAGAAGTTAGAACCTTACACTTAGAATGATGTCAGTGTGTCAATGAAGCGGGGGGGGGGGGGGGGGGGGGGGGTATGGGGATGGATGGTTTTGTAAGTAACTATGCCTTTACATGAACAGTTAGAATAATACCTTAACTGAGGTAAACTGATTCATCGCTAACGTGCGACCATTTGCCAACTATCACACTGTTGTCGCTGCTCTAGTTTTACTTTTCATGCTCTAGTCTTTTGTAATAGATATAACTAAGACAACAAACGTCAGAAGGATGTTAACTGCAAACAACAGCCGCCCTCGCAATCATCACTTTTGTTCTGGAATCAGAAATATCTGGAAATAAAGGCAAACACAAGACTATAGAATCGCTCATTAGTCTTTCTAATTGTGCTTACAAATGAATTCCCTCGTAACATATAACAAAAAATTGCATTTTTTGGATTGATAACATCAAGAAAAAAGAATATGAAAGTACTTCTGAACTGAAGTACAGTATTGGAGAGGCTGTTGATCTATAAGTTAATCAAGCTACCATTTCATCACTTTTAACTGTCTCTGTTTCAGCCCGGTGAATTGAAACATGTGACCTATCATTACGACGGCAAATATCTTACTCTTACAGTCAACAGCCAGTCATCTAAACAGACCAAATACGTGGCCGTCTACGGTATGTTCTCAGAATTTAGAAGGGCGGATTGATGAAAAAGACTGGATTATTCAGTGCACTTAATTACAATCGCAGCGACAGGAGATAATGCAAAATTAGGTCCAGTTCCACCCCTCTTCCGAAATTACAATTGTTATATTATTTGTTGTCTGTTCTTTTAACGTTGTATGTACAGATTTTTGACTGATATGAAGACGGTAATGTTAACGGGTGGAAGTTAACGGACAGAAAACCACCCATACAAAAAAGCCACTTCCCTCATGATTCAAAATTTGAAATACTATTTGACAGCATTTTATGAACCCCAAAAACTTAAAAGCTTATTTTAATTTTAACTTAACGCGGAAAAAGTTTTGCGGAATCTGCCCATGGGTTGGATCTATGTCAAGCAAAATTCAAACACAGCTACAGTTGTCCTGTATGAAATTTAAAATTACTGTTTACTGAAGAAATATGCACCACCACAATTTGAACTGTTTCCTGTTCTGAGTTCGGCTTTTTAAGCACTCGCTATTTCTTAAGTTGCTTTATAAATAAGAGATGTAAATTAATATAAAAGACAATAGCACTGAAAATAAAGCTATTCGTCGAGGACAGTGGAAACAGCTTTTTATCGGCTCATAATACAGGACACTACCAACATTCAGCATGTTTTGTTATGATCTCACTCTACCAATGAATGCTTGCGGTCTGTTTAGGTGACATCGCAATAAGCCAATGCGCTCTCAGTATCGGTGGCGTTAAAGGTGCTACTTACTTCTACGGTCTCCTCGATGACGTAAGTGTTCATTATTTACACACAAAATAGTGACTATTTAATTACAATGTGCTTTGTCTCTTTGTAAATATATGGATGGTATGACAAGCATATTTACAAATCAGTCATAATGATTAAGAGCTACAGCAATGTGAAAAGGCCTGATGTAGAGTATTGTGGACATAAAAGACTGTTAGGTTTGAAAGCTGGAAATGTATCAGTGTGAAAGTCAATGATTTTCAGTCGTTGGCAGGCATTGTGCTGTCTTATGTTGTAGTTTAGTCTGAAGGGCAGATTTGAATTTTTCTTTGCAGAGCTAATGCCTCTTTAATTAACCTTCGCTACTGAATTTCTCCAGTTCCAGCTTTTCCAGTGTGTACCTAAACCCGTGGGCCCCACACCGTACTACCCTGCCCGAGGAAACCCTAACCCGGCGTCTGGAAATCCATACCCTGCACCAGGCAGCCCTTACCTAACCCAGGGAAACCAAGGGCCCGCATACCACCCGGATGGAAAGCCCTATGACAACTACCCAAAATACCCAGTCGGCCCCAGAAAACCTTACCCGCCCCCAGGGGATGCCTATCCACCCTCTGGTTCACAGGGTGGAGTCTACACTCCACGTTCGAATGATCGCAAACAAGGATATTTTGATCCGTACTATAACAACCAGAAAGTGGCAGAGCCGTTCAACAATCAATACTAAATCGACTGCCAGAGGGCAGACGCCCTGTGTGTCGTGCCTACACCAAAAAGCATTGTGGACAGATTTAACTATGGACATAAAGCAGGATGCCGAACATGTATCTGCGTTTGAACTTATTGACGCGGATTGTCTCATGATTTAAAATGTTCAACTGGCCTGTGATTGAGTCTCTGATGTTTGTTACAAATCATGGCCTCAATCCACAAAGCAGTTGTAGATTATGTTGAGTGTACCTACTTTGGCAACAGTTGACTGTAGCGACGGTGGCAACAGTTGACTGTAACGACGGTGGCAACAGTTGACTGTAGCGACGGTGGCAACAGTTGACTGTAGCGACGGTGGCAACAGTTGACTGTAACTACGGTGGCAACAGATGTTGTTGGGATGCGTGGCCATGGTAGTTACAATCAACTTGATCTGCGACCATTTTGTGGAGTCGGGTCTTGAAGGAGGCCAGCTTTTTACTTGTGCTACATCTGCGGTTGGCGTTCTTACCTTGACATGAATATCAGCAATTGAGAGGAATTGTATACAAAAACTCACACGAGTCGATACGTTATTAGCTGTCCGTTTTATACACGAGTATCAGAAATACCTCGTACTTAATATGGATAAGCCATGACAACTTAGTTATTCTAGGAATAACTATTTTATTCTAAATTATTGAAATGGTGCGGGCATCGTTTTGTATATATCATGGTATGGTTAAATCTTGGAGCGACCTTTCATTTTGATGTGTGTAACAGACACACTTACAGCCGAGTTGGCTTTAATTGAAGCTTTAATGTGTGGTTCATTTATTCTTTTATTATTTTTAAACCTCATAAGTAAATACAGGAAACAAAATGCATCATGCAATTTTTCATTTCGTAACACTGAACAGTAATATGGCTTTCGATTGGTTTAGGTTTGCATTATTAGTTTCATTTACCGTATAATACCACTATTTCCATTGGATGTTACCACTTTTTTCCTTAGCCCGCAGATCATACTGAATGCGTTAGCTATTGATGGAAAATTAGCGAGGCAAATGAAAGCATTTTATTCTTAGACTGTTGCGAATTTATATACTACTTAAAACTATTCCATCTAAGACAATGTTATTTATGACTTAAATGTTTTGTACTTTCAACAGATGTGTCAATTTGCTCATATGGATCTGATCGGTATTTCGGTCTTGTTATGTTCATGTGCCATAAATAGCAGAATAAAGTAGCTTATGCATAACATGTAGTCTGTGGTGTGGTTGATACTGACATCCTTGTTATCATATACGTCGCAGATTTGATTTTATTTGTCTTGAGTGCTGTCTGACTACCCACTCAAGAATATTTCACTTATACCACGATGGTAAGGGCCCACATTAACAAAAGTTGGTAAGTCATATTTCTCGTAATTTTCTTTTCTTAAAAGACCTTGTCTGGGTTATAGTGCCTTAAGCAAAGTAAAAGTTCCAAAAAATTATGAAGTTTTGTGCATGTGGGCCCTGCAGTCTACCATTTCATAATTTTATGGGCGGATAAGCACCGTTCCGGATTAAAGCAACGAACTTAGGCAAGTAGATCACAAGCTTTCCCACATGTGATTTGCATAGTTGATCACCCGCAAAGCAGGCTCCATGTACACGTCATGATTATACTAAAAGCAAATGAACACCCGCAGAGCAGGCTCGATGTACACGCCATGATTATATTTAAGGCAAATGATCCCTCGCAGAGCAGGCTCGATGCCCACGCCATGCTTATACTTAAGGCAAATGATCCCTCGCAGAGCAGGCTCGATGCCCACGTCATGATTATACTGAAGGCAAATGATCCCTCGCAGAGCAGGCTCGATGTACACGTCATGATTATACTGAAGGCAAATAATCACCCGCAGAGCAGGCTCGATGCCCACGTCATGATTATACTGAAGGCAAATAATCACCCGCAGAGCAGGATCCATGTGCACGTCATGATTACACTTAAGGCAAATAATCACCCGCAGAGCAGGTTCGATGTACACGCCATGATTATACTGAAGGCAAATGATCACCCGCAGAGCAGGCTCGATGTACACGCCATGATTATACTGAAGGCAAATGATCACTCGCAGAGCAGGCTCGATATACACGCCATGATTACACTGAAGGCAATGATCACCCGCAGAGCAGGTTCGATGTACACGCCATGATTATACTGAAGGCAAATAATCACTCGCAGAGCAGGCTCGATGTACACGCCATGATTATACTGAAGGCAAATAATCACCCGCAGAGCAGGCTCGATGTACACGCCATGATTACACTGAAGGCAATGATCACCCGCAGAGCAGGCTCGATGTACACGTCATGATTACACTGAAGGCAAATGATCACCCGCAGAGCAGGCTCGATGTACACGCCATGATTATACTGAAGGCAAATGATCACCCGCAGAGCAGGCTCGATGTACACGCCATGATTATACTGAAGGCAAATAATCACCCGCAGAGCAGGCTCGATGTACACGTCATGATTATACTGAAGGCAAATGATCACCCGCAGAGCAGGCTCGATGTACACGCCATGATTATACTGAAGGCAATGATCACCCGCAGAGCAGGTTCGATGTACACGCCATGATTATACTGAAGGCAAATGATCACTCGCAGAGCAGGCTCGATGTACACGCCATGATTATACTGAAGGCAAATAATCACCCGCAGAGCAGGCTCGATATACACGTCATGATTATACTGAAGGCAAATGATCACTCGCAGAGCAGGCTCGATATACACGCCATGGTTACACTGAAGGCAAATAATCACCCGCAGAGCAGGCTCGATGTACACGCCATGATTATACTTAAGGCAAATGATCCCTCGCAGAGCAGGCTCGATGCCCACGCCATGATTATACTGAAGGCAAATGCTCACCCGCAGAGCAGGCTCGATGTACACGCCATGATTATACTGAAGGCAAATGATCACCCGCAGAGCAGGCTCGATGCCCACGTCATGATTATACTGAAGGCAAATGATCACCCGCAGAGCAGGCTCGATATACACGCCATGATTACACTGAAGGCAAATAATCACCCGCAGAGCAGGCTCGATGTACACGCCATAATTATACTGAAGGCAAATGATCACCCGCAGAGCAGGCTCGATGCCCACGTCATGATTATACTGAAGGCAAATGATCACCCGCAGAGCAGGCTCGATGTACACGCCATGATTATACTGAAGGCAAATGATCACTCGCAGAGCAGGCTCGATGTACACGCCATGATTACACTTAAGGCAAATAATCACCCGCAGAGCAAGCTCGATGTACACGTCATGATTATACTGAAGGCAAATGATCACCCGCAGAGCAGGATCCATGTGCACGTCATGATTACACTTAAGGCAAATAATCACCCGCAGAGCAGGCTCGATGCCCACGTCATGATTATACTGAAGGCAAATGATCACCCGCAGAGCAGGCTCGATGTACACGCCATAATTATACTGAAGGCAAATGATCACCCACAGAGCAGGCTCGATGTACACGCCATGATTACACTGAAGGCAAATAATCACCCGCAGAGCAGGCTCGATGTACACGCCATGATTATACTGAAGGCAAATGATCACCCGCAGAGCAGGCTCGATGTACACGCCATGATTATACTGAAGGCAAATGATCACCCGCAGAGCAGGCTCGATGCCCACGTCATGATTATACTGAAGGCAAATGATCACCCGCAGAGCAGGCTCGATGTACACGCCATGATTATACTGAAGGCAAATGATCACTCGCAGAGCAGGCTCGATGTACACGCCATGATTACACTTAAGGCAAATAATCACCCGCAGAGCAGGCTCGATGTACACGTCATGGTTACACTGAAGGCAAATGATCACCCACAGAGCAGGCTCGATGTACACGTCATAATTATACTGAAGGCAAATAATCACCCACAGAACAGGCTCGATGTACACGTCATGATAAAACTGAAGGCAACTAATCACCCGCAGAGTAGGCTCAACGTACACGTCAGAATTATACTGAAGGCAAATGGTCACCCGCAAAGCATGCTCGATGTACACGGCATGATGTACACGTCATGGTTATACTGAAAACAAATGATTACCCGCAGGGCAGGCTTGATGTACCCGTCATGATGTACCCGTCATGATGTACACGTCATGGTTATACTGAAGGCAAATGATCACCGACCAACCTCATGTAAGACTACCTAAACGAAAAATTAAAAGATGAATACCAAAGAAATTAAAGTATAAGTATTAATGCGTGAATGTTTCAAGAACAGTTACAATCAAAGCGCAACTGAGATACACATCTTATTATCGACAACTTATATTCTGGCATCCTCTTAGTTCTTTGGTGGTAGTTCGTGTTAAACCTCGTTTTGGGAATTGTCCAGGAACGTCCTTATTCGTTGACGACTGGTATACGAATGTCTGTTTCGTGGCATAGATTCTAATTTATACTAATTTTAGATGCACGTATTTCTTGTTTTTTAAATCACCTGCGGATGGTCGAGGGTTTCCTCCGGTGTCTGCAAGATTTCCTACCACCATAATGTGGCCGCCGTCGTCTCAGAGAAATATTCTTGAACACGGCGTAGAACACCGAAGAAATATTTTTTAAATCCTTACAATATCAAATTCCTGAATAACAACCAAGCCATGAATTTATTTGCTTGGTGTTTTACGGCGAACTCATGAATATTTCACTAATACGATGGCGGCCAGCATTATGGTAGGAGAAAACCGGACAGAGACCGGGGGTTAAACCCACCACAATTTGCAGATTGCTGGCAGATCTGTCCAAATACGGCCGGTGATAAAGCTAGTATGAGCTAATTTGAACTCACAGCGACCACATTAGTGAGAGTCTCACGGGTCATTGCTTTCTGTTGGCACGCTGATCACCTCGGCCACGGAGGCCCCACGAAGGCCCGACGAAGCCCTGAAGGATCGTCCATCAACCTTCAGCCAGTCAGAGAAAGTTTCCCAACTCAAATATATAAAGATGTCAGAAGTGAATTTTGTCTGTTTAAAACAAGCCTGAAGAATTTGTTAGAGTTATGGCTTATTTTATGTCGGTTCGAAACCAAAAGGTACCAGAGCAACGTGCCAGTCTGTATTACCCTTTTTTAAGCATCATTGCTGTAACACTTACTTGAAGGTCCTACAAGTATCACTGCTCTAACACCTACTTGTAGGTCCTATTAGCATCACTGCTCTGACACTTGCTTGGAGTCCACATAAGCGTCACTACTCTAACACCTATTTGGAGGTTGTATAAACTACACTTCTCTAATCTATCTGTGCATGGAAACAGACATTCATCCAACAACCGTCAACCAGTGAGGACGTTTCAGGTCAATAATCGTAAGGCCAATTTCCCAAACGACGTCTAACACAAACCACCAAAGAAATAAGAAAGTATATGAAGAATGAAAATGGGCCAAAATCAATTCAAAAAAGAAGTGGTCAACAGTTTTCAATGTGGCGAAAACTTGAGCATTCCTGTGAACCTGCAATGTTTTTGAGACATAGATCAGTTGTTGAAAGCTGCCAATTTTTGACAATACTGCCCCAAATTGAACCATTTGAAGACGAGACATGAAGAGAAAAGAGAAAAAATAGCAGTAAAAAAAAATCTGAGTAAATACATGGTTTAAAGTGGAAAGAGAGACTTGTGACACCATATGGTGCTCATCAGCCCCTAGTCCCAAGTTAGAAGCAATTTTAATTCCCTTGAATATCATGGAAATATTCACAATCAAGCAGAGTGCCGGAGATTCTGGATCAGTTATAATATAAGAGAATTATATTAACTGAAAAACGTAAGAAATTCAGAAGGAGCGCGATTGATGGAATGGCCATGACACAATAGTTTTGACAGTAATAAAGTGTGGCGTTGATTGAAATAGTAACATAACACACAGGACCTAACCAATGCTACTAGGCGAGATGTGTGCACCCGAGATTCAGGACCTTTCGATATAATGATATTCAAGTATGCATAATTTTAAATGTCAAAACTGAAACCATCCCTCTTTCATTCAGTAGCAGGTTGTGAAAAAAATTACGATTATCTAGTGCGGAAAAGGTGATAGACGACAAACTATCAACCACGAAACAGCACAAATCTAATATATACTGCAACACTTTGAAAAAACAAAACAAACTTAGAACACAAAAATATCACAAACAGTGTAGCATTGAATCTTTTCCTGTGACATTCATCACACGAAAGAACACAAGTCAATTATTTCAAAAATAATCTAATTTTATTCCTTTTTTATCAGAAAATCACAGATAATGTCATGAAATTGATCCCGTTTGGATAAAAAGGGTTTTATAACAGTAAAGCATATCACATCAACTACAACGAATTCAACATTGTTAAGCACTCATATCGTAATAATAACTGGGTTATGTTACGTGTGAAATGGCAAGACACAAACTAAGTAAGTAAACAGGCCAAGCTGGGAAAAGCACTCAGTATACATACATGTAGTTTCGCTCTCTGAAGGTCAGAATGACACCTTAATTAGGATATTTCTACGCAAGTAACTTAAACAAATCATGCAACAAATCTGAAACATTTCATGTGTCTTAACTAAAACAAATAATTCTCTGATTGCAATGTTGTGAATGAAATACAATGTAAATATGTTTTTTTTTTTTTTTGGGGGGGGGGGGGGGGGTACATGCCACTATTGGGTACAGAAAATTTGTCGCAAAACCGCTATCAATGTTTGCAGAATAAAAATGAGAATTATGCAGCATACCAACTGTGTTATTGCTCAAGAAAATTTCTGCCACTAACGATAAATGATTTTTTGACGATTACGCCATTTTGAATTTTAGTTGACTTTTTTAAACATTGCACAAAGGAAGGGGAAAAAGTGGCATGTTTTACAATTGAAACAGCCTAGCTTTCGAATAAGAGGAGACAGGAATCACGCATGTTTTAGCGGTGAAATACCCTAGCTCTGAGTAAACCAAGAATATTAACCTTTTGGGAATACATAATCTCATGTAATGCATGTATTACCCATAAAACAATTTTTTGGCATATTTTAGCATCGTCCCCATGTAATTTATAAGCATAACACAGAGCGTAAATACATATAATAAGCAGGACATTTTATGTTCTTAGGCCTCAAAAAATTAAGATTCTTTACCCTTTCAGAGATAAATAAGAGTGATTACTTTTCAATCCTTTTAGAGGGGAGCAATGCCATATGAGGGCGCCCTCAACCAACCCCTTGTAGAAAAATGCCGAAACAGCCAATTTTTGGTGTCAGTACCATAAATGCAAATGCCTGTTATTTTCAATTTTTCATTCTGGCAAAAACCAGCTATTTTAGGACGGCTATGTGATGATTTAGAAGACTTTCACTTTCTAAGAACGTTCATACTCCTCACATTTCGCAGAGCAATCCACATGAATGGTGAATATCACTTGTCTCCAAATTCCTCATCTTTTCTTAGCACTCACTGGTAAAATTGTAAAATTTTTTTGGAGAACATATACAGTGTATTTTAAAACTGCTACCTGATACTACGCATCTGCAATTTCTCACAAATTAATTCTATCTTTTAAATCAATATGCATAACATTTATACCCATTTCTGAGATACTCAAATTAGAACAGGTCTGAAGGCAATTCATCATTCTTAGATAAACTGCCTAGTGATATTGCCCGCAGCACAATTCTTTATTTAGTAACATGTGATATATATATCTTTATAATAGTTTATAATATAAATGTATTTATCCCTAAAAGATCCCAGTCTCAAATGCCCAGTACTCTGCAACTTGTATGTTAACTACATCCAGTATGCAATGCCAAATGTGCAATGTCAAATGTGCAATGCCAAAAAAAGTCTTTCATTAATACCTATACTATAAAGGTCAGTAGTTGATCTACATGGCGTTAAGTCACTGCTCTTTACCCCATCATTTTATCCACAAAATTTGTTTCCATGATATATCTATTACATTCACAGCCTTTTCAGCTGATACATCAAAATATTAATGTCCATATAAAGCCAGAGATGAAATCAGCTAGACATACATGTCCATCCATATCACACACAGCACCCTCATAAACTATCTTTATTAACATATGCCTCTTAAATGATCTGGAATTGCATCTGAGCAGGGTATTATCAGAGGAAAATGAATGTTATAACAAAATAAGTAACAGGTTGTTATTTTTGGTGCAGAAACACATTTTACCAATAGGATAACATCTTACCTTCCAAACAAACCTAAAAACACTTTTCTATTAAAAAAAATCGAATAGAACTCTCAGAATCAGGCAAAAGGAGCACCTTAGTCAATGACCTGTGGTTTCTACACATGGAGCACTTTAGTCACTGACACCATTCAATGCACACATATAACGTGGGATTTCTACACATAGGGACTTGCATCAGGCAAGCCAACATGATCCCCCAGCCCCACCCACCAAACACCCACAATCCCCACCCCCCGCCACTTCCCTTCATACCCTCACACCCCAATCCTGCCTACCTTTCCTTATACTACTTCCCACACTCCAGATAGGTTCTGAAACACACTTCTTAATAATTACATATATAGTCAAGACAGAAAAAGTTTTCAGGAAAGATTTTCAAACTTCCTAATAAGTACATGTACCATGTGTACATCATAGCCACAGAAATAATCAATTTCCTTTAGAAATAATTAATCATGGCTGAAATAATCTGTAATAATAATATAACCCGCAAAAATGACACTTCATAAAGGTAGATACGTACGCAAGCTTAAACAATGACTGTCATGAAAAAAAAACAACAACGTCGATTCCAATTTCGTGTTTACGGATTAACAACTCTAGCAGACCTCTGCCTTAGCACTATAAAAATAAAAGTCTTAATGAAACCCAAGACATTTCATGTTTCATTATTTGACCAACTTTGGAATGATACTGAAAGGTTAGCAGGCGGCTCGTGGTCCTGGTCATGTGACCTCCTGTAGCTGTCAATCTTCTGCTGCCAATGAGCCATCTTGCACAGTTGTTCTCTTACGAGGTGTTCCGTTTTCTACTTTAGCAGCACTCTCATTTGTTTCCTCTTCCATTATCTACAAAAATTATGAAATATAATGATGAAAAAGTTAAAGAGGCTACTGAAAACTGAAATCTAAGCATCATATTAGACATTCACATACCAAACATCAACCACATTGAATACTCCAGGTCAGTAATTCCAAAACCAGTTTCCAAAACAACGTTCAGCACAAACCACCAAAAAACTAAGAAAGTATACAAGGTGAGAAATTAGGCTAGAACCACGCGGACAGAAGCAATCAACAATTTCTTTTGCCGGAAAGATGAAAGAAATGTTTTAGATGGGTAAATTGAATCAATCCCTCAATGGTTTGGGCCCTATCATCCTAAATAATAAGTCATTTCTTAAGTTTAGTTACAACATGTCTGAAGGTCTTCATAAATGAAGACCTGCTTAAACCTAGGAAGATAAGGTCTACAATCTCCACACAAGAAAACAGACATGTTTCATTTCAAATGATTTGTGTTTTTTTTTTTTTTTTTTTTTTTTTTTTGATTGGTGTTTTACGCCGTACTCAAGAATATTTCACTTATACGATGGCGGCCAGCATTATGGTGGGTGGAAACCGGGCACAGCCCAGGGGAAACCCACAACCATCCGCAGGTTGCTGGCAAACCTTCCCACTTACGGCCGGAGAGGAAGCCAGCATGAGCTGAACTTGAACTCACAGCGATCACATTGGTGAGAGGCTCCTAGGTCATTACGCTGCTCTAGCGCGCTAACCGACTGAGCCACGGAGGCCCCCCGATTTGTGTTTTATGCCATATTCAAGAATTTTTCACTTATACGACAGCAGGTAAAGCGTTATTGCTGGAAGAAAGCAGAGTGTCTGGAGTAAATCAACTGGGTTAAAATGCTGCCGTTGAAGACAGGTTGAAGCTGGGTTGAAGTCATCAGGAATAAGCAGAGAGAGATGCAGATTTCCAGACACAGCCTCAAGTATTGAAGTATGAGGAAAACAGCTAGATGTCTAGTCAAATATGGTATTTACTCATTTACATATTTATTGGCTTGGTGTTTAAGGCCTTACAGTCAAGAATAATTACATTTTTTATTATTATTTGTTACATTTTAAGAATTTTTACTTGATTGCATTTGGATTCAAGTGTGTCTTGGTTAAAAAAACAAGAGGCCTTTAACTACCACATAGCGCACAAATCACCTAAAGCCGTGGCGAAAACAGCGAGAGAGATTTGAACCTGCGACGTACTTTATCTAATCAGACCAATACTAAATGAGCCAACACTGGAAGAGGAGTCAGGTTTACAATGATGCCATTAGAAGAATATCATATATATCACTTATAGACGGATATCAACAACAGCACTAGTATCACCAATCTACCTACCCTTAGATCTAGTACAGATACAAACAAATATACTAGAATACAAATACATGTACAGAGCCCTTCTGCTGTTCAACTAGCATTCATTTTCTTGCTTCCAAATTTCAGAAAGTGAGGTGGGCTATTCACTTTGTTAAGAAACAATTTAGGAACTTGGTAATTAACTTCGATGTCTCTATTCAAAATGGTATCTGTGACCGAAATCGAAAAGGCTGAATCAGATCTACATGTAGCAAGTGACATGTCAACACAGAAAGTGGCTGAATCAGATCTACATGTAGCAAGTGACAAGTCAACACAGAAAGTGGCTGTATCAGATCTACATGTAGCAAGTGACAAGTCAACACAGAAAGTGGCTGTATCAGATCTACATGTAGCAAGTGACAAGTCAACACAGGACGTGGCTGTATCAGATCTACATGTAGCAAGTGACAAGTCAACACAGGACGCGGCTGTATCAGATCTACATGTAGCAAGTGACAAGTCAACACAGGAAGTGGCTGAATCAGATCTACATGTAGCAAGTGACAAGTCAATACAGGAAGTGGCTGAATCAGATCTACATGTAGCAAGTGACAAGTCAATACAGAAAGTGGCTGAATCAGACATACATGTAGCAAGTGACAAGTCAACACAGGACGTGGCTGTATCAGATCTACATGTAGCAAGTGACAAGTCAACACAGAAAGTGGCTGAATCAGATCTACATGTAGCAAGTGACAAGTCAACACAGGACGCAGCTGAATCAGATCTACATGTAGCAAGTGACAAGTCAACTCAGGACGCAGCTGAATCAGATCTACATGTAGCAAGTGACAAGTCAACTCAGGACGCGGCTGTATCAGATCTACATGTAGCAAGTGATAAGTCAACACAGGACGCGGCTGTATCAGATCTACATGTAGCAAGTGATAAGTCAACACAGAAAGTGGCTGAATCAGATCTACATGTAGCAAGTGACAAGTCAACACAGGAAGTGGCTGAATCAGATCTACATGTAGCAAGTGACAAGTCAACACAGGACGCGGCTGTATCAGATCTACATGTAGCAAGTGACAAGTCAACACAGGACGCAGCTGAATCAGATCTACATGTAGCAAGTGACAAGTCAACACAGGACGCGGCTGTATCAGATCTACATGTAGCAAGTGACAAGTCAACACAGGAAGTGGCTGTATAAGATCTACATGTAGGAAGTCACAAGTCAACACAGGAAATGGCTGTATAAGATCTACACGTAGCAAGTGACAAGTCAACACAGGAAGTGGCTGTATAAGATCTACATGTAGCAAGTGACAAGTCAACACAGGAAGTGGCTGAATCAGATCTACATGTAGCAAGTGATAAGTCAACACAGGACGCGGCTGTATCAGATCTACATGTAGCAAGTGACAAGTCAACACAGAAAGTGGCTGAATCAGATCTACATGAAGCAAGTCACAAGTCAACACAGGAAATGGCTGTATAAGATCTACATGTCTCAAGTGACAAGTCAACACAGGAAGTGGCTGTATCAGATCTACATGTCTCAAGTGACAAGTCAACTCAGGAAGTGGCTCCGTTTGTATTATTTGTATCATTTTGCCTGGACTGCTAGGATCTTGGCATCAAATCAGACAAAATGTCAGCTTTCAATCAAAATGGACACCCTGGGTCAAAAATCACAAGGCAAATTCCCAAAACACAAACCACCACAGAGCTAAGAAAGTATTTTAAGTAGAAAATTTGGACAGATTTATGCAGTCAGTAATTTTCAATGATGTTGGAAAGACTAATTTAAATTAGCATCCAAATCATGTACGGTTCTAATTTTTAAGTTGCCAGTAAGCAAAATACAGAACGCACCTCAGTTCTGTGCTCTTTGATGGCATCTGTTCATATATCTGTTCATATATCTGTTCGTATATCTGTTCGTATATCTAATGTGGCAATCTAATTCAACACAACAGATATATTAAGTGCCAGAGATTTTCTGGAAGCTCTGTCCGTATTTACTTACAAAAGAATTGCACTCATTGCATAACTTAAGAAATTTATGGTAAAGACATGGGATGGAATAACCCTGTAGACCTGAGCACTGGTGGGTGGGAGAGTTAGGGTGGGAGAGAGTGAGAAGGAGTGAGAGGGGTACATCAACTACAGGTAAAATACGGTACCATGTAAAGCACATTCTCAAATTTCACCATGCTTTGAAATCCAGGTGTACCATTCACACTTTTTAAACTATATTAATTAGCTCTCTCACATTAGTTCATCAAACCAGAGCATCTCCAAGATGTCAAGGTTTCCCCAGGCTTGAGCTATTATGATGCGTATAACATATGCTACATGTAATATGATCTTGTTGCTCACTGTGGTGAAGTATCCATGTGAAATAGACTTCAAATGTGATTCTTCCATCTGTAAATTGTCACACGTGAATTTATTTTATTTCACCAGTTCCGTCCCTAAGTGGGAAGTGGCCACCGTAGCCGATATGGTTAGCATGCCTGTGCGGCACACTGACCCTGGGGCCTCTCACCAATGTGGTTGCTGTGAGTTCAATCCCAGCTCATGCTAGCTTCCTCTGCGTTTGTACGTGGGAAAGTACAACTGTCTGTGGATGCGGATGGTCATGGCATCCCCCCCCCCCCCCCCCCCCGGCCATTTTCCTCCCACCATAATGCTGGCCGCCATCGTATAAGTGTAATATTCTTGAACAAGGCATAAAACATCAATCAAATAACTAAAAGTAAGTAATGCATGTGTACTGTATAAGGTTTCATCAGTTAGCTATCAAATGTTTTCTTCTGTTCTCTAAAGATAACTTCTTCCAATCTATAATTAATTTCATTTATTACTAATTATTTCATTATTATTATCAATCAATAAAGATCCACCATGTAAGTACAGAACGAATTATCTTTTCACGCCAAACTCAAGGCTATCCAAGAGATATTTAGCAAACCATCCAATTTCTCTTATTAAACCAAATTTTCTGTATTTACCAAGAATACCTCAAATTACTGCTTTTCAGTCCATAAGCCTCGTAAATGTTCTATTTTGAAGTATTAGATGATTCTAAAATTTGAAAAAGTGACACGATTTTAGGAACTTTATTAAGATTTTGACATTAACGAGGGCACACATGAGGCTGATATATTGTGAATTTATTTGGTCTATTCTAAACCAATGGCAAAAATCTGAATGGATTTGCATTTATTGATTTTTGACCAAAAATCTTTTAAAAATTATGAACACTTTTGTGTTTGTGTGTCAAATTAAAACCATGCTCCCCAGGACAACTGGCAGGAATAAAGCTCTGGGTCCATACTAGGGAGAAATACACTGAAGGGGGGAGGGGTGGTGAGAGAGGTTATCTCACAATTTACCTGTGCCTAACGAGGAAATGACTGATAACTAACGACCTTTCGATTGGCAACGCTGTTTCTTTCAACCTGTATGACATGGATTAAGAAAGGATTAGCTTGGCTAAAATTCTGGATCAAACTGTTGATAATTGTGGACCAGTTGCTGGGCCAGTTGTCATTAGGATGCTGTCAACAGAAATCGAGGTTATTCTCTTCTTCATAAAACACCTCAATTTAAGTTATTAGCTCCTTTTTCTATCCTTTAGATACACTACTGTAGCTCCAAACCGAGAGACCGGCCCCAATAGCACAGTTGGTAGAGCGTTCGCTTTGGTGGCGGTAGATCCAGTGTCAATCCTGGGTCAAGTCACACCTAAGACCTTAAAAAAGGAAGTTGTAACTTCCTCGCTTGGTGTTCGGCATGAAGGGGATAGTGCAATGACCCGTATCAGTACAATGGCTCGGGCGGGGCCGCTTACTTGCCTTCTGTAAGGCGCCTCAGTGAAGCAATACTATATAAAAGAGCAGTGGAAATCCGTCCTGCAACAAGGAGGCACATTACAAGCACTCTAGGGATTCCTTTATTGTCATATGACTGAAAAACTGTTAAGTACAATGTTAAACCCCAAGGACTCACTCACTCCAAACCGAGACACACCAGCCACTCAAATAGTTTTAAAACTTTCTAAATACGGTTATACCCTATCTTTGTCAATGTACATTAGAGTATGATGATCAGCCATCTTAAAATAAAGCTTTATGTATTTATTCAAATGGTTTTTTACCCCATACTCAAGATTATTTGACTTAATATACAAAGGTGGGCAGCATTATGCTTGGAGAAAAGAGGTGAAATTTGTGTGACTTGGAAAATGCAGCAGGTCTCGAGGCAGCGTAGTAAGCATAACATTGGGGTGACGTGAAGTAGCAGGGGCGGTCAACTCGTCAAGCATAGATTAGATATAAATTATCCTACTTCAAGGTCCGAAACAGTGAGGTCTGAGCAACCAGTCCAATTCAGTTTGGCAATTTGAATATCAATGCTCAATAATATCTCCGAAAAAATTATCAATAGAGTAGATTAGATCAAACTCTGGACTCTGGAATTGTATTCACAGGTGACACAGCGCAGTCATACAGGTAAAGATAATAAGGATTGAGTAGCTTGTTCAAATTGGCCCACGTAGTACATCAGCAGGTCCGTGGGGGATTCAACCCCACAACCCAACGTTTTCTAGACAGCAGTCATTTCCAAAGGCAGACCATTAGACCCTCACCTAAATATTCAGTTTGTCCAAGTTCCACATGAAAGAGCATGCATGGTAAATGCTGATCAAAATGTACAAGCAGTGATAAATGTAAATGTCTGTTCCAGAGGTATTTGTATGTACTTGTACATGCCATATTTTGTATGTTCTAAATAGTATGCAGGTGTGCTTGTGGTTTTATGTCGTTTTCAGTCATATGATGACTAGGAGTTATTTCATGTCTGTGTGTGCGTTTGTACGTACATATACTGTGTCCAAGCAGTAAAAGTAATGTAGTAAAGTAAGACATGTTTTCTGCTACAGTAATGTAGTACAGCAAGACATGTTTTCTGCTACAGTAATGTAGTACAGTAAGACATGTTTTCTGCTACAGTAATGTAGTACAGTAAGACATGTTTTTTGCTACAGTAATGTAGTACAGTAAGACATGTTTTCTGCTACAGTAATGTAGTACAGTAAGACACGTTTTCTGCTACAGTATACACAGTGACTACATATATATATACTTGTATTTTACCACAAAATATTTATTTGTTTATTTGATTGGTCTTTTACACTGAACTCAAGAATATTTCACTTTATTTTATGGTGGGAGGAAACCGTGCTCTCTGCCCAGGGAAGCACTTGACCGTCCGCAAGGTTGCTGGTAGACCTTCCCACAAAATATGCTCAGTGGTACATGACATGTGTTTAAGTGATGCATGTTTAACATACAAAAGTTAAACACTGGCTACTGTATGTCAGTGTACATGTACAATATGTGTGCAGTTTGTGATGTTTCGTAAGACCAAAACACTGAACAGCTGCTATAAAAAGATATTCAGTTTCATTGAATACAACAATTGATCAACATTATCACAGCAATGTTTTGTACATTTTACTCTAAAGTATTTAGCTACATGTGTACAGTGACAAGGACAGAGACCTGCTATATCATCCTTTACTGATCTCTTCTACAACTTCTGCAACTCAGGTCTGGGGGTATGACATGTACAGTCAATGTTACAACTGCCATCAAGCGGGCCACATTACAAGTGCATGCAAACTCAGCGGTGGAAAAACCAACGAACAAAGAAGCTCTCTAGTAAAGGAATACAAGCACATGTACAGGTAACTAAATTATATCACAGAGACAAAGTCATGAACTCACCTCATACGCATCATCCCCTTTCACCGTCAGGTATTTCTTCTCTTTGTAGAGTGTCCTGGCTTTGAGAACGTATAACACGACTATATCGCAGATGATGGTGGCCTGAAAAATGGGGGAGAATTAAGAACTCATTAAGCAAGGGCCATGAGAAAAGAAACAGGTTCACACGAAAGAAGCTAATTCAGAGAATTTCTGTCCTATGATTATTATGTAAGAACAGAAGTTATGCCTGGATCAAGCTGATTTTGAACTTGATCCGAGTTTCATGTTACATACTTTTGTGACTGTGATGACTGATTAGCTCAATGTTTTACTTACCACAGAGAGTAAAGCCAATCCACTGCCCACATTCATCAGAAGAGGGACCACATTAAACTTCCCAGCCCGACCCATCACGTTGACGATGAACAGAATCCCGTAGGCTTTATACAGCGTTCTCTTGGATTCACTGTCTTCCATGTAGTAATTAGCATATCTGAAACAGTAACCAAATAACTGGCATGAACTACTGAAACTTTCAGTACCCTTTAAGGAGAAGAAAACTTAAAAACATGACACTATAGGCTGAAAAGAGCACATTTTTTCTATCTGGTGGCGCCTGCTGCATAATTTTGCCATTTTTCCTCGCATAAAGATTGAAAACGGTAAAGCTGGCATAAATCTTTCTTTAACACCCTGTAATTTATGCTGGGGGTGTGTTGCCTCTCAGCCACTGACAGTCATTAAAACTGATGGCTTGTTCCTGTCATCTTGGAACCTACGTCGAACATTCCGGTTTCCTGATCGTCAAGTGGAAAACAGTACTGTTCGTTACCTCCTGGGAAGAAAAGTTCTACCGAAAATGTATGAACTGCACTTTGGCGGTTTCAGATGGCAATTCTCCTTCTAACACAGAAGACTTCAGGACTAGTTCTTTGGCAAAATGGATTCGCCACAGTGGACTTTGGCGCTGACTTTGTTTATGATTTATCAACTTGAGGGACATATTAGAATTTTTTTAAGGCATGCACCTGAGGAAAAGCACTCTTTTCAATGGTAATTGATTGATATTTAAATTTTCTTCTCCTTTAACAGATTCCCCCAAACATTTGTACAGATTTATTGGATTAACATTGAAGACGTACTCTTGACCAGAATATTTCACTTAATACTGTTACCCTACTTTTTCTACATTTCAATCATCTCTGCAACTAGTATTTTGAAACTTTCTGAAATGAAATGAATCATTTTAGAGTCATTTCAGAAAAAATGCATACATAAATTCTACTGAAAAAAGTGCTTTGGAGGTCGGAAAGTTTGAAGATTTACGGTACACTATTTAATGGTTGGAGGAGGCTGCAGTGTGCTAAATAGACCACTGCTCTTTAACTGCTACCCGAATAACCTCCTGACTTGAAGTCCCAGCTAAGCTAACAACAACTGGATATGAACCAGTGTGCTCAATGTTATGGTCGGAGACCAAACAGCCAAAACAAGACCAACATTGGTCCTCGTTAAATGTAAGGGGAAAATTCCTGAATACAGTAAAAACATCTATAAAATAAATAAAATATAATATCAGCAAGGAAACTGACAGTAGGCCACAGCAATTTAAATTGTTTAAGGAGCAGCCTATTTTTTTTTCAATGATGGAGGAGGGTATGCAAATAAAACTGTACCTTGAAACTCATTTGATTTGTGGGAAATGTGGACTATCCCAGCAAATTTGTCCTATTGAAGACATATTTACATCAATGCAAAGTCTTGAAAAACGGAAATTCATAAAAACCTCAAGAATGGACAAAATAAAAAGGTGGTTTTTCAGTTTTAGTTTTATTCAATTTTGAATTTTTAAGTGTCAGTTCAACAGTCAAACACCAAATAAACTTGGTGTACCCTGTGTACACCTGTATTCTGTGAGGTTGGAGCATGTGACTGACCTGAAGTTGTATCCCTTGGAGATCGTGTAATCGCTACTGTCTAGCCGGCGGAACTCGTACTCGGGCACACAGTTGTCCAGGCTGTAGTCAAGGTTACAGTCCCATCGGATGATAATCTCTATCACACCACCCTATAGTAGAGAATGTCTTTCATTTATATATTTACTAATTTACTTATATTTTTTAATTGTCTATTTTATATATTCTACTTGACCTTTACCTGTTTTTATTTATCTGATTGTTTCAAAATAATGACATATGTTTTTCGCTTATACAATGGCAATCATGTTCATGCATGGAAAAAACCACAGTGACTCAGGCAAGTTACTAACAAACTTTCCGACGTGACTGATGAAAGACAAATGAATGTCATTGCCCATTTACTGTCACCAAGGTCCCATGATTACTTTGAGTCGGCAAATCCACAAGATGCTTGATCAACTGCATTTGAGTCCGTCCAATACAAAACCTTTAAAACATACTACAAAGGTAGTTTTTGATGTTTCCCGTGGCATTCTCACTGACAACTACTTTCTGTTTTCTGTCACATATAAAATAAGCACCAACATTCTGTCATATATCATCACAGTACCATGCATTACATACACATCTTAGCACCAGGGTCTGAATTTTTACCACCTGTCAAAGCACGTGTATTCAGAAGAACTGATATCCATTAACGTCCACTTTAAATTGATGTATTTTACCCCTGCCGGTCGTGTCTCTAACAGGGCTGGGAGGAGGGAGGAGAGGGGGCGTGGCAGAGACTCAGATCTGACTTATCTAAATAATAACAGCCTACCCTTCCTGTAAGTTCATCAAAATCCTGCCCTGCGAATTCAGCTATTTCTCCCAGGACAAAAATCGGGCAGAATTTGTTCTCTGGATGATATGGATCAAAACGACACGTCTTCAAATCGTCATTTGTCAGGACATTTATAATATTCCGTCTGAAAGTGAGACATCGGTGGAACAGTGGATATTCTGGTATTCTCAAAGGACAGAAAAAAGGTTTAACACAAGTTTAAAAAACCAGCTCACTTTCTCTGGAAGATTTCAGAAAACACCTTCAGCATTAAAAGCATCAGGAACAGGTAAACTTCATGTTTGATGATTTAAGAAAAATTTGATTCAAGTTTATCATGTTTGGTGATTTAAGTAAAATTTGATTGAAGTTTATCATGTTTGATGATTTAAAGTAAAATTTGATTGGCACCCAAAATCTACCAAAGCAAGTTGGCTGTGTATGTCACATGACCTCCTGTTGAACAGTACATTCCCAGCATGCAACATCAGTACATACATGAACATTTATATAACACAGCCACGCAGATACTCCATCAGAGAAGGACTTTCAGAAAAAATGGTGCTAAAATACAACTAGCATATTACCTGGGTCCCCAAAAGAATTTCACGACTTTTTAAAACAAAATTCCAGGTTTGTAAAGTTTTGGCTGGACTTTAAACCATTCAATAAAAATTCATATATTTTCTATTAAAAAGAATTTCAGAATTATGAATATATGGTGTTATTTCAGAGGTGGGGTGGGGGGAATGTAATGTCCAACAGGTAATCATGGGCATATCAAGAGTCACTCTGGAACTACCTTTGCAGCCATTTCATCATAATTGTTGTTCGATTCCTTGACTATTGTATCAAGCTGAAATATAGGACAGGAGTTATCTGTGGCTGAGTTATACTTGCAGCTTTGTAGGTACGTGTCATTTGCCTTGCTGGGGAGGTTGCGCCTGCAACAACAACAGGTACACGTTATCACGACAACTAATGGCAAGGTAAGCAAGAAATGATGACAACATCACACAGATCAATGACATTAGGTGTATTAAACAATAACACTAACAGAAAAAAGAAAAACGAGAGAATACATCACTGCTATGTCAAAATTTACATCTTTGTATTACCATAGCTATCAGAATGATATATAACATGGAGTCATGGAATTATCAAGTCACAGTTTATCAGGTGGATTTGCTCTTAGTAGTGAAATAACAAATTCAGTTTACTTTGAGCTATGATTTTATCAAGTCACAGTTTATCAGGTGGATTTGCTCGTAGTAGTGAAATAACAAACTCAGTTTACTTTGAGCTATGATTTTATCAAGTCACAGTTTATCAGGTGGATTTGCTCGCAGTAGTAAAATAACAAACTCAGTTTACTTTGAGCTATGATTTTATCAAGTCACAGTTTATCAGGTGGATTTGCCTGTAGTAGTGAAATAACAAACTCAGTTTACTTTGAACCATCATATCATCATTGCAAAGCCAAACTTTCAACATTATCCATTTACTTACTGCATCAACACAAAAAACCACACAGAGATTTGTGTTTCAACTGAAGTTTGACTTGTAAAAATGCACTTTCATAACATAAAGGCCTTTAAATGATACTTTGATGCCAAGTTTTCTGAGAAGAAACTTCACACAAAACCTTTACAATGGCCCTATACTGTGACTGAATCAATCAGAATCAAGTAAAATGTATTAAAAATGTAAAAAATGTGAAAAATGTAAAAATGTGAAATACAATATATTTTAGTCTGTTTGGTGAAAGTTACTGTGTCCGCTGAAATTTGGAAATCAAAAGGTGATTACTTATTTCCCATGTTGTTTTCATTTATGTTAAAAACTTTTTTCATTGTTTGTTTTTATTTTATTGCTCTTGAAAATTGCCAAGCTCAGGGACAATGGAAGCTTTGTAGTTTTTAACATATAACTTAAGCATATTAAATGAAACAAATCACACATATTATTAATGCAAAGAACACAGACAGGCTGCATTGAGACTTACAAGAAGTAAAACTTTTCACCTGTTATCACTTACCTTTTAACTGAAAACTTGGGAAATTCAATGTTGTTCTTAATGAAGACTGTGAAGTTTTTGGAGCCCTTTAAAACTGGTTCTTTAGGTCTGCAACACAACAAAGCATAAAATACATTCTTAATGTGAGTGCTTAGGGTTTAATGTTGTACTTAACAATTTTTCACTCATATGACGACTAAGGCGTGCAAGCGAGGAAGCTACAACTTCCTCTTTTAATGTCTTAGGTTTGGCCGTGTACAGGACTGACCCCGGATCTTCTGCTTCCGAAGCGGACGCTTTATCTGTCTTTAGAGCAAAATACTAGATGTATGTGCACAACAGATGTATAACTCTCCTCAGGACGAATAGGTAGACAGGTGTCCAATAGATAATAAACTGAAAAATTTTCGCACCTGAGGCATCATTGTAATAATTTAACATCCGTTTGTTTGGGGGTAACCCTACCTGCCCACTGAAAAACATTTGATCCAAATGGTTTTCTCTTCACTGAATCACAAACACAAACTGTAAGGGTTCCCACCTAATCACAGCTTACGGTACTCCTAAATATGTGCTATTTAAATGGAAAACTGAGCTAATGGGAGGTAACTCAGTGTACCCTATTTAAGCCTCTTTTCGGGGAATTCCTTATACATGTTGATAATTTCTAGAATAACTTTAACATGTAATACCCAATCAGGAAAACAAAATAATATATAACACTGTTGAACTCCAAGTTTCGCTGTTGCAACACAAAAAGATGACTCTGAATAATTGGACTGCCTAAAAACCCCTAAAGTAAACACTGCATAAAAAAATTCACATTGTCAATATTACTGTATATACCAGTTCATTTCAAAACACACTGACCACTTAGCTCTCTTGTGCTTTACAGTGACATCATGGCTCTTGCATAGAACACCGATCATTAAGCATGTGACTTACAGGTTAGGATCTTTGGGGTTTTCCACGGGGCACCAGGCGTAGATTTCACACACCTTCAGAGTGGTGTTCTGTGTCGAGTTGACACACAATCCTGTCCTCACACCTACAAGTGACAGTATTAAACTATTAACACAGCTGCATTTGACTAATTCCTTAAGGATTTATGCTACAGGTGTTTTTACTTATTGATTTGAAACTTAATAGTAATACAATGGCAGTCAGTGTTAACGATGGGTTTTGGGAACCAGTACCTTAAATCACCAATCTTTGGCAAATTAATATGGGACATTCCCACCAATGTACACCATCTCGGTGCATATCAGACCGCACAAAAGGTCACATGAGTATCCTCTAGATTACTGCTTACTGTCCTTAAGACCCCATGGACAGTGAGAGCAGGGGAATCCACAGATTCCATGTAAGTGCTTTTAACCACATGACCAAAGCCTCATTCCAACCTTTCCATATGAAGAATGAATGAATGATTATGGCTTAACTCCCCTTCAGCAATATTTCAGCCATATCGTGGCGATCCATATTAAAAGGAGTGAGAATTCTGCAAGTGTTGTCAAAACAATACTTGAAGCTGGGAAAAATGGAACAAGATTTTCTACACGTTTTTGACTGTTGATCATAGTAGCAATCAAGCATACCCATACATTCAACATTTTCACTAACATAGGGTAAATTAGACAAAACAAGTCTTGCATGTATCTTGAGCCCTTGAGACGAAGAAACATGACAGTATCTCTGTAAGTGGATCTGTAATACAGAACTTTACAGCAGGTTCTCACTGGTCAGGACAATGAATAGCTTTTCTCCGACCTTGACCAATGTCCTGACAATGACCTTTAAGTCAGGTGAACTGTTAGCAGTCTGGTGAGCTGCTGTGTCTTGGCCCAGGCTCTTCATGGGTTCTTCCCACAGCAAACCTGATCTCTATCATGTAAGTCACATCCTCTTCAGTATACAAATAATATAAACAAACACATGTAATTCCAGGTGAGAATTTAGGAAGGCTTTGGCACCCACCATTTCCTGTGACAACTGGTTCTCCTGCAGTGCAATCAGAGTCAGACTGACATATGACATCGGGCATGGAGGGGTCCTGTAATAACACAGAGAACAGACAGAACATATTAACATTAGGCATGGAGGGGCCCTGTAATGACATAGATAACAGACGGGACATATTAACATTAGGCATGGAGGGGCCCTGTAATGACACAGAGAACAGACAGAACATATTAACATTAGGCATGGAGGGGCCTTGTAATGACATAGATAACAGACGGGACATATTAACATTAGGCATGGAGGAGTCCTGTAATGACATAGATAACAGACAGAACATATTAACATTAGGCATGGAGGGGCCCTGTAATGACATAGATAACAGACGGGACATATTAACATTAGGCATGGAGGGGCCCTGTAATGACATAGATAACAGACAGAACACATTAACATTAGGCATGGAGGAGTCCTGTAATGACATAGATAACAGACAGAACATATTAACATTAGGCATGGAGGGGCCCTGTAATGACATAGATAACAGACGGGACATATTAACATTAGGCATGGAGGGGCCCTGTAATGACATAGATAACAGACAGAACATATTAACATTAGGCATGGAGGGGCCCTGTAATGACACAGATAACAGACAGAACATATTAACATTAGGCATGGAGGGGCCCTGTAATGACATAGATAACAGACAGAACATATTAACATTAGGCATGGAGGGGCCCTGTAATGACATAGATAACAGACAGAACATATTAACATTAGGCATGGAGGGGCCCTGTAATGACATAGATAACAGACGGGACATATTAACATTAGGCATGGAGGAGTCCTGTAATGACATAGATAACAGACAGAACATATTAACATTAGGCATGGAGGGGCCCTGTAATGACATAGATAACAGACGGGACATATTAACATTAGGCATGGAGGGGTCCTGTAATAACACAGAGAACAGACAGAACATATTAACATTAGGCATGGAGGGGCCCTGTAATGACATATATAACAGACAGGACACATTAACATTGGGCATGGAGGGGCCCTGTAATGACACAGATAACAGACGGGACATATTAACATTAGGCATGGAGGAGTCCTGTAATGACACAGAGAACGGACAGGACATAATCAGGCATGGAGGGACCCTGTAATGACATAGATAACAGACGGGACATATTAACATTAGGCATGGAGGAGTCCTGTAATGACACAGAGAACGGACAGGACATAATCAGGCATGGAGGGACCCTGTAATGACATAGATAACAGACGGGACATATTAACATTAGGCGTGGAGGAGTCCTGTAATGACACAGAGAATGGACAGGACATAATCAGGCATGGAGGGGCCCTGTAATGACATATATAACAGACAGGACACATTAACATTAGGCGTGGAGGAGTCCTGTAATGACACAGAGAACGGACAGGACATAATCAGGCATGGACGGGCCCTGTAATGACATAGATAACAGACAGGACATATTAACACTGGGCATGGAGGGGCCCTGTAATGACATAGAGAACAGACAGGATACATTAACATTAGGCATGGAGGGGCCCTGGAGGAGCAGAACACGCATATGTAGTGATTGAATAATTATGCAAAACAGAACATTTCTACAGTCATATAACCGTAGAGAACAGACCAAACAGAACATTTGTACAGATGTACACTCATACAGAACAGAACAAACAGAACATTTGTACAGCTGAACAATCATATAGGAGAGGCCAAACAGAGCATTTGTACAGCTACAGAATAATACAGAACAGGTCAAACAGAACATTTGTACAGCTGTACAATCATGCAGAACTGTCCAAACAGAACTTTTGTACAGCTGTACAAATATACAGAACAGGTCAAACAGATCATTTGTACAGCTGTACAATCATATAGAACAGGCCAAACACAATATCTGTACAGCTGTACAACTATTCAGAACAGGCCAAACAGAACATTCGTACAGCTGTATAATAGTGAAAAACAGGACATTGGTACTGACAGCTCTGAAATCATAGAGACCAGAAAGAACAAAACATCTTCAAATCTAAGAACTGAATTTGGAGTTTTATAGTTTTTTATAGATTTTTATGTACATGTTTTAGGTGAAGACTAAGCATAATACTCAGTAAGGATCTTTCACGGTGCAGTTAAGCTTACCTCATCGCAATGGGACTGAGTCTGGTTTGGAGTAACGATCGCATTTGTCGTTACAAAGAAAGCTGCATTTTCCTGAAGCCAAAAAAAAAAAAAAATATTAATCAGATTGCATGAGTTTTCAGACAAGGTCTAAGAGTGACATTAACCAGCCAAGAAAAGGTCAGAGAGTGGCATTAACCAGCAAAGAATTATTGCTGGATTTACATCACAAAATCAAATTGAAAAAAAAAAAAAAACTGCATGCTAGTGGCAATCTAAATGCTTATTGCTAGTGGCCAGCCAAATGCGTACTGCTATTTGAAAGTTCATAGTCATGCAAAAGAATTTTTTGACAGATACCATGGAGGTCTTGGCAATATAATGATATGTGATGTTCTCTTTATATGCACACCATACTTGTGGAAGCCAAGTGGTCTTCAATGAAGGCTAGACTGCTCATACAACTGCACACATTAGTGTCCATACTAACTTGAGAAGGCACAACGTAGTCTGCCACGTCCCATATCCGGGCGCCAATACCTGGTACATCTGTCAAGTTCGTAAACACAACACCTTTCACTTTTGTAGTCACAGAGCTCTGCACATTGTCAAATTCTTGGTAACCCTTCTTGTAAACAATTGCAAATCTACAAAATAGAGGTCAACTTCTTGGTAGCCCTTCTTGTAAACAATTGCACATCTACAAAACAGTGGTCACATTCTTCTTGGTAGCAATGGACAAAATGATTTCCAAGATGAACCTACAGGAAAGGCTTTGGCACATTAAATGAAATGTGAGGGACATGAGGCTCAAATGGAACATCATGAGGCAAAAACTGAACAACATGAGACACAAACAGAACATCATGAAGCACACACAGAACATCATGAGGCATACACAAAACACCATGAGGCACACACAGAACATCATGAGGCACAAACAGAACATCATGAGGCACATACAGAACACAATGAGGCACAAACAGAACTTCATGAGCCACAGACAGAACATCATGAGGCACAAACAGAACATCACAAGGCACAAGCAGAACACAATGAGGTACAAACAGAACATCATGAGGCACACACAGAACATTATGAGGTAAAAACAGAACATCGTGAGACACAAACACAACATTATGAGGTACAAAAGCAGGACATCATGAGGCACACATAGAACAACATGAGACACAAACAGAACACTAAGAGGGACAGAACATCATGAGGCACACACAGAACATCATAAGGCACACACAGAATATCATGATGCACACACAGAACATCATGAGAAACAAACAGAACATCATGAGGTACAAACAGAACATCATGAGGCACAAACAGAACATCACGAGGCACAGGCAGAACACAATGAGGCATAAACGGAACATCATGAGACACAAAAAGTACATCACAACATCATGAGGGGCAAAGAGAACAAAGAGTTACACCTCCTCAAATTTATTTGTTTTTCTATTCACTGCAAAATGACTAATTTGGTTTCTGCGGATTATGTTGCTGATGCCTGAGTGCAAGTGCACTTAAACAGGACCAGCTTATATAAATCATCAAGACATTTGACCAGCAAAATTTATACGCAATTTGAAAACATAATTCATAAGATTTTAGAAAATAAAATGTATTGTTCAGGTAGAGGCAAAATGTGTATCAATTTAAGAACTTAAGTGTTAACAGAAATAACTAGTATAAATATATCCAGTCCACAGCAGATAACATTCATCTAAACTGCAAAATGTCTGGTGGAATTCGTTGAGGATTACGAATTACTCTGTAGAGTACAGAATCTATATCCTCCTAGGCTGAGTACCAAGCCAGGGGAGTGCCAGTTGTCTCACAGCAATACACCCTGTAATTAACACTGTAGTTATTTATTTAAACTGTTGTGTGACAGGGCTTACCAGAGCTCCGGGGATTTGAACCAGCAATCTCTGGGTTACCATGCTTCTACCACTAGACCAAATTGAAATGCCCTCCAGCCCAGAGTTACAGCTGTAGATACCGTTAATATGTCACACTGTTACATTTGTATAATGCAATGTGGAGAACTGCATGCCATACTGGTGGGACACTAGCCCTGGATGGTTATTTTTGCTTTTCTATATTTGGACAGTACTCGCATAGTCATGGATTGCTCCCATTTATCCATGAAGGACGCAATGTAAAATATGGCCAAACACTGATTACTGTACTTGCTGGTCTGTTCAATTACATGTACTTCTTTCAACTTATCCACTTGCTTGAACTTCACAAAACTCAAGAAATTTCCACTTACATAAAGAGTCAGTTTTTTGGGTGGACAAAACCCAGGTTAAACCATGCACTAACTGTTGAAAAGTTCCCACATATGACGTACAGATCAATATGCCCACCATACTGGTACAACCTTGAGTGCTCTTAACGAACATTATGGACTGTGCATGGCCATAACAGCATCACTGACCAACCCATTTATTGTCCTCAAGACCGCATAAACTGTGAGACCAGGAAAATGTACAAATTCCATGACCAAGGTCAGGTTTGAACTTACACCTCGCTGTCTTTAATGCTAAGATATTTCTGGAGATGTCAGCTGTTTTGTGATCATTTTTTTGGGGAATTTGGGGTTGAAATACCGTTAATGCGCTATATGTTTATATCTGGCTAATTTCGATGAGACAATCAACATTTAGACAAGCCACCTGAGTCTCTTCAAAACGAAAGTGTATGCATACATGTCGGTCTACTGAAATGGCGTTAATTCTGAACCCAGTATCTAAATCAGAAAATAAATTCTACTGGTAAGACTACCATATTATATATTTAACTGTATAATAACAGTCGAGGTCTTGTGGTGGAAAAACCGACACAGCAAGACCATATACCCTCCCTGGAGCTACTGTCACTGTTCATTGGAAGTCTCTGACACTGTCCGACTTGCAGCACATCAAAGCGTAAACCGTAAACGTGCGTAACAGTCAACATCACCGCGGTATTTGGTTAGAACCATGCCTGCTCACCCAATGACGTATCCAATGATCGTCAGCTGTAATAATCTGTTGATGACACCAACTTTCTTACTCTTGATGTGAACGATCCTCGGTGTATCATACTCGAAGAACACGCTGAAAATGGAGCGCACTGGCTTGGGCGCCATTTTGTTCAGTCACATGACAGCAAGCACGCCCGCATTCGTCAGGGCCGTGAGTGTCACTTCTCATCATTGGATGCCCTTGTCATGTGTGTAGGCGGGCAGAAGGCAGAAATAAGGTATCATGAGAAATTCAGGTGCTTCCTGAAATGTTATATCACATTTTGGATTGTGTCTAAAATAAATGATGAATCAATTTTTTGGAATTCGGGCATTTATAGGCCTAGGAGATCATAGGAGATGCGACTTCGCAAACATGTGGCAACACCCCCTCGGAAGCGGGTGGGGGAGGGGGTTACACACGTAATGTATTCAGTATTATTAATTTGTTTTTTGCACATACTGTATTTCACTTCAAATTTGGCTTGAAACAATGCTCTTTCATCAGCACAAAAGCCAACTGATACGCCAGTACTATGTTTTTCATGGGACCTGATCTGTTATATTGGTCCCAGGTTTTTATGAAAAGTGAAGCGAAGTTCCCGCTTCCCCAAAACCAAAACTATAAATGGATATATAGGACAGAATCAAGCAAAATGTGCCTCTTGAAAAAAAAAAACAAAAAAGAGCTAATCTCAAGGTGATTGACAGTAGTGCACTTACTTAGCGGCCGGATGACTGCGAAATGGGAGGAGGAAACTGGGCGTACAGAGCATGGGCAAGGTTATGCGGGTGCCGTTCATGCTTACTAAATGCACCAGTGGGAGATGCCCAGATTTGAGCTTGCAATATTTTATAATGAAATGTTTTGGGTTTTTTTTCACCATTGTGAGCAAGGAAATCTACAAATTCTCTGCACAAGGTCAGAATTGAACCCACAATCATAACCATTTGAGAAAATCCTTGACATTCATGATATGGATTTCAGTCATCCAAGTACCTATGAGTTTCTCACATGTCAACTGATACACTTAAAGTCAGAATCATCATCATTATCAGGAATGGAATGAAAGTATTAAATGTATTTTGTTAAAAGTCTTTTGTTAACAAAAGTGGTGGTGGGACATTCGATGTGTTGGATCCCTCTTTTTTCCAGCAGACTTTAGAATATCATTAATGATGAGATCTACATTTATGACTAACAATGTGGAGGGCATTCTCCTGGTTTCTAAATGAGCAATTCAACCAAAAAACAAACAAAAAAAAACAGAAGAACACTGTTTACACCATGTCAAAGTTTTATTTTTTATACAGTTCATCAATACCATGATGAAAAAGGCTGGCAAACAAGTTTATATACAGGGTCACATCTGCCAGAAAATGTAACAAACGCCATGCACCAAACATTTTATCTGGTAAAAGTCATGCAAATTTACCTTCCTTTATTGCACTGTTCGTGGAAAAAACAAGTACAACAGAAAGTCTTGACATATTTTGATTTTGAACACTGTATATGAGTTGTTTTTTTGTTTTTTTTCAAAAGTACCAGTTACCAGAATGTGCTAATTATAATGGTATGAAACATGCTTCTACCCTGACTGATGCTAACAAGTTAAGGAAACTAAGAACATTAAAGCATTCAATTAAGGCTGGGAATACGAAGTTCTGCATCCACATGTATCTATATTAACCAAACATGACCTTGACCTTCTCGCATGGACAGAGTATTCGGGTTCCACTGGAGAGAAGCTCTCTAACATCAAATGCTCATGACGAGTATAATTACTAGCGATCATGCACAAATTTTCAATTCATTTTTCAGCCCCAAACTTTTTATCCACAGCATGTATGTGAGGATGAACAAGAAAAAAACTCAATATAATAATATTAGATTCTTTAAAAAAAAATTACACTCCAATGGGAAATGACATTGCTGGTGATTGACAATCAGTGATATAAAACTGGGGAACACCGCACTTTTTACAAGAAAACATCATGATCACTACAAATGGTACTGGTTTGGTCACGTGCCCTGAGGGGGCTATGGCATATTAACACCTCAACCACCCAGTATTCCTTTTTATTTTCCAATAAATATCAGATACAATTTGGCAGCTTTGAGAGTGCTAAATAAAGCATTCAGCAGGGCTTCGTACATAACAAGGCAGTTCATTTTGCACATTTTTTTGTTACCTTTATTCTTTTCCGTTTCAACAAATTTCTCAAGTCGGATACATCTTTTAATTTTCAAATTTATAAGGTACACGAAAGGTCAATAATAAATTGACTCATTGTCTCTAAATAATTTAAATAAAATAAATGCCTTGCTCTGAGTTGTATCTTGTATTAGTTGTATCTGGGACACAATCTACATAAATCAATCAGATCAGTTTTAATACATGCCATCCTGGTTTTGGACCTGATCATTTCCAACTAAACTGCGTTAGTATTATTCTGAAATAATTCTGCAGTAAGATTTCGTAAAATAAATGCAAATAACTAAAACCTTACACTTGTAACCCAAACAAATACATATCTGAAATCTTATGCATAGGTCTATAAATTTAAGACTTCATAATCAAAGGTGGAGTCAAGTGATGCTGCTGAGCAAAATTTGTTTCCAAAAATTTCATCATACTATTTTGTCGAGTTTATAACAACAAAGATGAAGCGTTGAACTTGTGACCATGGTCACCATGGCTGTGTTACCAACAAGTCTCCCAAACCTCTTCTCCCATCTCACATCTTTTGTGTCAGCCAGCCCCCATGTTCTTGTCTTTGCGAGCGGTGAGGATATAAGAAGAGCGATGACAAACCGAGAGAGCCACTCAATTAACAGTACTAAAACAGCTACCTTTGCCACGAGTGGCTATCAAAATCTACTAATGTGTCCTCAACAGTTGACATTCTGACAAGGCCAGGCGCATTTTGTTTTCAAGATGAAGCCTGTTTTGCTGGATACATCAGGTATAAATGTCAATCAGGCATATTACACTCTCCAGTAACATCCCAAAAGTACATCTCCTACCAATGACGTCTGGTTGCTTCATCCACAGCACACACATGCTCTTAAAGTAAATCTTAAACAATGAGTTGATTAGATTGATTATTTTCAAACATACAAAAACAAATGACACCTTCAACGAACCAATAATATGAATTATTACAGAGTACTCATAGTCAGGTGGAGGCAATTTGGGTGATAAAAGACGTTATCTGCCGTTGTCGCAACACTTCTCCACAATGTCTGCTTTACAGTGCAACAAGCTACTAAAAATTTCTGTCCAAAACACAAAAATGCGATCTCATTATAACCACTAAAACTGTTCATGAAAACAGATGACTTCAATGCAGAAAAGTTTTTGAAGGCTCCCCTAATCGTCACGTCCGACAAGGGGAGACAACCATTACTATGTACACACTGGGCTCGAATCAGTTTCTAGCCAAACCATGGTGTCGTCTTCTGTAGCTTCTTCTTGGAGAAGTATCTTGGCTCAAAGGGTGTGACCTGTGAAAAACAGTTCAAGATTGCAGATTTATAATACCATTCATCGCTCTCAAAGAATGTGGGGACCACCTTACAAACCTGTCACAACCCCTGTCAATAGCGTTTAAAATAGTGAATGTGCATCTGTTCACTAAATGTTGCCACTGATGTTATGCCATCTAAATGCTGTTACTACTTCATGAGATAAGCAAGGTGCAAGGTGACTAGTTAATAATACCAGACTCAATGTCTTCTCAGAAGCGAACTGAGCCTACCATAACTGAGCTACAAGTTGAGCTCTCTGTTGCCGTCTCCTTGACGTCAGTTATTATGAGCAGTTGGCACATGAAGCAAACTGAGCCTACCATAACTGAGCTACAAGTTGAGCTCTCTGTTGCCGTCTCCTTGACGTCAGTTATTATGAGCAGTTGGCACATGAAACAAACTGAGCCTACCATAACTGAGTCACAAGTTGAGCTCTATGTTGCCGTCTCCTTGACGTCAGTTATTATAAACAGTTGGCACATGAAGCAAACTGAGAGTAACATGACTGAGCTATATGTTGCTGTCTCCTAGAGATCAGTTATTATGAACAGTTGGCACATGAAGCAAACTGAGCATACCATAACTGAGCTATAAGTTGCCATCTCCTTGACGTCAGTTATTGCTCCCCTCGCTGGTCGTTCTGGACTTGCTGTGATGTTCCTCAGGTTCTTCTTCATCGCCCTTCTCACGAGGTTTTCCCGTGCCAAAGATGTCAGCGTTTCGTGTTGTGTGGGCGATTGCATTGACAGGAGCCTTCACTGTGCGAGGTAAGAGTTTTAATCTTGGCCTGGCTGCCACGGACTCTGCACAAAGCAAAAACCAAGAAGATGAGGTACAAAATGACAGATTTATCCACCTGAAAATTTGCATTTATTTCTTTTATTATTGTTTAACGCCAAACATTTTTCACTTACATGATGGTGATCAGACACCAAATTTTGATTCACTGATTTATTTATTTCATTTTTACAACTGCGGCCAGCATTATGTTGGAAGTAAACCGAGCAGAGTCTGAGGAAAGCCCATGATCATTTGCAGGTTGCTGCGAGACTTTCCCAAGTATGACCAGAGATCAAAAATGAGCACACTAACCACTTGGCCTGGCTTCAACTATGCTGGCCATCAAAATGAACTATTTCTGGACTTTCTAGCCAGCCGACATTATGGCGCTTACCAGGCGAGGGTTCTCTGAACTCTGGTGGGTTGCTTCCCCCACTGTCCCGTCTGGGGCGGGAACCACCGTAGCCCCTCCCACCATCCCGGCCGTCTCGGTAGCCGTCACGACCACCCCGGTAGCCTCCCCGACTTGGCCTGTCATAACCTCGGTCATCTCTCCCACCGGCTTGCCATCCCCCACCCCGGTCATTATACGAGTCATACCCTCCCCGGCCACCCCTACCGCCTCGATAGCCTCCTGGAGAAAGAAAGAGAAGAATAAAAAATAGCATACACATGAATTCAGACCATAAAGATAACAGTCTCAATGAGATCCCAAGTATTCTTCTGAGGCATGACAGCAGGCCTTGTCCTCTGAGCTCTCAATACATAGACATTTATTATATATACGTTATCATTAATTTATTTGATTAGTGTTTTATGCCATATTCGAAAATATTTCACTGATATGATGGTGGCCAGCACCTATACCTGCAGAGGACATTTGTTTATGCATCTGATCATATTTTAACATCCACATCCAGGAATTGTCTGCTTATTTCACAAGTCACAGAGTACAAGCTAGTGACAGTGTGTACTCTTTCCATTGTCTTATTAATGCCTGACTGAACGATTCATACTTAACTTCTTTGCGTAGGAATATTTCACTTAATATTGTAAGTTTTAAATCACTACACCTTTCACAAGTACATGCCTCCTTCACCAGCAAAATCTGTGAAGGATCGCAATTATCAATTTGATCACAAGTACCTGAGTGAGTTCTTATACAGCCATGTAGGTAGAAAAATTACTTCAAGGAACAATTTCCTAAAGAACTACAAATAAAATTGTGAATTTTTCCCTAAGTTACGGTTGATATGTCATCCAACAGTTTATGTATTTACTGGATTTGGGTTTAACAGTTTACTGAGGAATTTGCCCCTCATGTGATAGCGATCAGGTTTATGGGTGGAAGAAACTGGAGTGCTCATGGCAAATCAATACCTGACAAACCTCCAGACTCTTAAGCTGCAGACCCAATCCCTAATTCAGGAGTATCAGAGATTATATGACAACCTCTTGACTTTAATGCATCCTGTCGGGGCCTCCATGGCTCAGTCGGTTAGCGCGCTAGCGCAGCGTAATGACCCAGGAGCCTCTCACCAATGCGGTCGCTGTGAGTTCAAGTCCAGCTCATGCTGGCTTCCTCTCCGGCCGTAAGTGGGAAGGTCTGTCAGCAACCTGCGGATGGTCGTGGGTTTCCCCCGGGCTGTGCCCGGTTTCCACCCAACATAATGCTGGCCGCCGTCGTATAAGTGAAATATTCTTGGGTACAACGTAAAACACCAATCAAATAAATAAATAAATTAATGCATCCTAAACAGCTGAATTCAAAACGGCAACCTCACTGGTTAAAAAACATGACGGTTGCAGTGAGCCAGAGCTTTACCTTTAGGGACAAAATGTTGTTTTGGTTTGACCTGTCATATGCATCAGACACAGACTTTTCTTACATGTCTCTCCTGAATTTTAATTGTACCAGTGTTTAGTAACATTTCTATTGAATATTCACAAATTTATTCTATGAATGTTTGGTTCAAATTCACTGCATTTGTACGCGTACTTATACAAGAATCTGTGTTTTCATCAACATTACAGTCGGCCAAATTATCTTTAATAATAGGATGAGAAGGTTGAGACTCGCTGATTTCCATAGATACAGTAGGTGGCTTTTATGTGAAGAAACATTCCATTTTTAATAACAGTTTACGATGTGCACACCAAAGAATAAAGTTTCCCCTATGGACAATAACTCTGACATTCGTGTTAAAAATATATTAGCTATCATCTCTGACAATCCTCTTCCAGTTGTAAGCTTGTACTGCCAAAAAAGACAATGCCAGTATACATGTCACAGTTGCAATTTAGGTCATCGAAAACAGATGTTTACGTTTTCAACACCTGACTTTTTTTTTATCTAGTGATACACACTGATTTGAACTGGATTTAGTCAATTTTATTGAGCATTTCGCACACTGTTCAATCATATGACCCTACAAGGCCGCCCTTACATGTGTGTGTATATACCTCACTTACCTCGATCATCTCGTCCCCGTCCCCGGCCTCCTCTGTCCTTAAACCGACTCTCAGCAATATCTACACGGAGGTTTCTATCCTCGAACAGCTGCAAACAAATATAACATAACTATGTCAGCTTGCTCAAATATTTCTCTAGGCTAATCGCACATAAAGAACAATGGTGCGGTTATAGTGACATACATAAATTATCATACGACAAATATACAATAAAAAAAATGTTGTACGCCATCTTGTGAAACTGTGCCCTGATTATTCATGTTTTACATTGTACTCAAGAATATTTCACTCATATACTCAGCACCAGCATAGGTGGGAGGACAACGGGTTGGAGCCCAAAAGAAACACACCACCATCTGCAGGTTGCTGCAGACGATCCCACGACCCAGGATTGACTCTGGATGTACCGTCCCCTAAGCGGTGTAGAAACGAAGGCACCTGGCGTGGACTGGTTATTTGATTGACTGATTCATGATTAAACAGCATTCTCATTTATACAGCCGTGGCTGAGAGGATTGACAAACTGGTTGTTCTTGAGCACCATACTCAAATCATTCACTGGCAGATTATGCAAACTTAATGACTGCCACACCCGTACACCCTACACGAGGAATGTTGAACATTCCCTGTTAGTACGAGGCTGGGATTGAACTGACACCTTATAGACGCAATTTGGGTCACACGTTTAAATATGTATACTTACAGCTCCATCAAATGTAAGAGCTTCCTTAAGTGATTCCACATCATCAAATTCAACATATGAGTAACCTGAAGTACAAAAACATTTACCACTGTTCAAAGCATGTACACAATTATGTATTCATTTCACTGGTGTTTTACGCCGTACTCAAGAACAGTTCACTTATACAACGGCTGCCAGCATTATGATGGATGGAAACCAAGCACAGCATGGCAGAAACTGAGGACTAGTAGCACATTCCTGGCAGAACTTCCCACCTATGACCAGAGAGGAAGACAGCATGAGGTAGACTTTGATAACAGCATTTGCAGCTGCTGCACAGGGGAAGAGACTTCTGGATCACTGCACTGAGCTGGTATGCTAACCTCTAGGCCACTAAGGTCCCCTTATGTAAACGAAATATTCCTAAACAATAATACTTTCAAACCTATCAGAGATAAGTAATTCATTATTTCTGTTCAAAGCCATAATAAAACAGACTTAAAATGAGAAAGACATAACAGAAGATAACCAACACTCAACAAAACTAATACAGGTAATGTTTAATAGTTGTTCAGTGTCTAATAATGTTGACAATAACTGTCCAAGTAACACAATTACAAATTTCATTAAAATGCAAATTCTGTAAAATGAACCTATATAAGTTTTTACCTTTAAACTTGTCCGTTTCTCTATCTCTAACAATTCGGACGCCTCTCACCTGTGGAGTATAATAGATACAAATAGTGTCAATGTATTACTCAACATTATGTATCCTTTCACTTTACCAGTTATTTGATGTTTACCACAGCATATTTCTTGTGTTAAATAATATTTCTTTAATCTAAAGAAACCACAAACCAATCATTGTAGCGTCATTTCATAATAAGTGTATGCATATCATATTATATTCCACTGACAAAAACTGCTTTAGAGTTTGAAGAGACCAAAGATTTACAGTATTTAATGCTTGTTTGTTGCTACAGGTATCATAAGCTGAAGAGCCATAGCATAGAATGTACAACGTTTATATATAACTACTATTAAGCAATGCTTTCTGCAGCAGTCCAGTACCCGTTTCCTTGTCTATTTACTATATGTCACATACAAATTGTCTGCTTTCCTGTTTTTGAAATGCACATGCTCATCTGTGTTAGGTTATGGTTTTCAAATGGTTTTAAATGAAGCAAAACTTTGGTCAGAACAGCCCATAATCAAATTTATGATATTATTATGATATATTTATGATAGTTCAAAGACTGAATATACATCATGAATAGTTAAGTCTGTTGGAACTGTCAAAATGTAATGCAAAGCGACACCTATTTCCTGATTTATGCAGAAAACAAAGGGGTCATCTATCAAGGGGCCATGCATATATCCCAAAAAATAGAATAATCTCCATTACAAATATTGCTGTAAAATAAAGACAAACAGCGGTAAGAATAAATGACCCCTACAACATTTTGCCACCTTTGACTCTGGCATACTCTCGTCCATATTTCTAAACCAAGAGGCAGACAAGACAAGATGGGGTAAAACAGCTCTTCTAAAAGTCCAGTTTCATTCTATTTTCAAATATCCTTATCACTGTAAAAAATGTATACAAAAGCCTGTCCATATGAAATTCTGAATCTTTATGCACAGGTAAAGGCTCCCAACTCTCAATTTGAGATTGGCCGGAAGTGCCATAAGCATTCATTCTGACTTTCGAAGATGCATGGCAAGGATCTGTAATGCCTATTTATAATTACACACCTTTAAACCTTTGAAAATTAGTTCTAAATCTCCTTGGACAATTCCATTTGGCAGATTCCCAACGTAAGCTGTGTAGGGAGGTTCAGTGGGGAGAGGTTTGGGTCCTCTCTGTCCCCCGTAACCGCCGCCCCCGCGATCTCTTCCGTAGCTACGTCCTCCTCCACCTCCGCCATAGCCCCGGCTGCTATTATAACCATAATCATCTCTGAAAAATCAAACAAAAACACGGATATAACACAGACAAGGTTATCGCTATCATGTAACAGAGCGATTATTTCAGCACCACTGATCAGTCTTGTCTTGTTTTAGTTCGGCTTACATCACACCATGGTCTAAACTTTCAATCAGGCGCGGTGACGTTGTTGTTGCACACAAATACAATACATGCTTGCGCATCCACATGCGTTGCAAAGAGGTAGGCAACAGCTTGAGGCAAACAGCGATCAAGTAAAATTCGCGACAGGGAAATCCAAGCAGTTTTGTTCATTGGTTGGTTTTCCTTGTAATCATAGCTTTGGTTTCCCCTGATTACAATACGTACCCGCCATAACCGCGATCATCGTAGCCCCGGTCTCCGTACCGATCATCGTAAGAATCCGCCATATTGACCGGATATAATAGTAACCTTATCTGCGCATGCGACTTCTGGTTTTGTACCCGTTGACCTTTTCACAACATTTCTCTGTCTGTGTTCATGCCCATGTCGACAAAAAAGCTAGACCTTCCTGGCCTTATCACCAAAGATGATGCTTTCATTATTGTTTTATATATATTTATATTTTGCTTCCCACACCCATAAAAATGTGATCACTGAAAAAATTTGTATATTAAAACTGTGACATTAAAGAAGAATGAAATGTAGCCTATCATTAAAGATAGATAGGGCCTAATGCCGGATACCAATTCCCCGCGGAGATTTATTAGAAAAGGCAGAAAATTCATTTCTGTTAAATTTAACAGCTTATTTTTCACATGTCTTCTTGTACATGTATGCCTACATGGGCTTAATACAGATAGGCCCTACAATATGTAGGGTAATATGCACATGGAAAGTCGAGATGGCGCCCCCAATTCACACGTCATGTTCCCGGCGATTGAAAGTAAACCCTCGACTAGCGATTGGACACAAATAATTTACCAACTGCTGAGTTCTCACAACAGAGTTTAATGCACGGTTGTGATAATCTGCATGGAGATATTGGTGATATAAAATTGTATTTATGTCATTGGTGTTTTACGCCGTACCGGTACTCAGGAATATTTCACTTACAACAGTGCCCAGCAGTGAGGAAACCTTTCAGAGCCCTAGGGAAACCGACGACGATCCGCATATTGATGGCAGACCTTCCCACGTGCGGTGGTGATATGAAGTTAAATATAGCCAACAGGCCTACCGGTATAGGCCTACATGTATAGCCTTTTTTTTACCCGATTGGTCAGTTGATTATGCACCAAAAATGAATGCTTATTTTTCTGCACAGGAGCATATGGATTACATTTTTGGACTTGTACATTTACCTTCGACTGAACGTAAACGATCGAGACAGTTAGCGGGTCTACCAATTAAAGCGATAGGCCAAACCGTTCCCAAACCTATATTTCCTTTCTGTTTTTAGAATACTTTCTACGTCATAGAAAAGTATTTTAAAACAGTAGAAAATACAGAGGCATTTTCCCCACAAAACCTAACTGTTCGGACCCTAATAGTTTCTGTTATTGAATACCGGTACGTAACTTTTTAGAAATTTTTCATTTTTGTAAATCCATTTTGTGATAAACAAGTCTTAAGAGTATTCTAATAACTTTCATTTTTGAGGCGCTTAAAACAATTTATACAAGTAATAATGCACTGACAGTTGGAAGCCTCAAAACCCCGCCATGAAAAACAACTGCCTGCCAACCATTTTTTTTTCCTAACCATAAAATGTGAAAAATAATTTCTGGGTTCTCACAGTTCTCTCACTATTGCCTTTCGTTTGAAGCACACATGACTTATTACTTTACTTAGGCGTGTACTGCAATTTAAACTTTAAAAAAATTAATAAAGTAGTGTTTGGCGGCATTGAGTACTCAAGAATTTCAGGGTGGAGCACTCCAAAGCCCGGAGGTATACAAAAGTGTGGATACAATCGAGCTTGAGGAAAATTGGAAGTGAATAATTTTCAGATTTCCATCAAATGTAATACGCGGTATGGATGAATTATGTTGCATTATATTGTCATAATCTATCAGTATTGAGTAATCGCGTTCAAAACTCCCCCAAAAGCTAGCACTTTATACCATTCCCACTGGAAACCAGTATAGGCCTACGGCTTTCACTGTTGCCAGTGACTATTCGTAGAATTATATTGTCAGCAATTTGTAATTTCAGTTTTGACCTTTTCATGCACGCATATATTATATAACGACACTGTAAAATTACTATTGTGTAGAAAACCGCCTAAATAATCAGACATCAGTATTCTCATGTCACAGAAAGTACATTAGATAATCCCCCCAAAAAGGTACACCAACACTCTGCGTCAAGTACCCACGCCACAACTCTCATTGGGATATAAAATCATGTAGGCTACAGCAGAACCAGCGAGAACTGGAAAATAGGACGCACTCTTCGAGACAATTTCTTAATTGGCCGTTTATAAAATGCGATGAGTTTATATTCTTCATGCTCCAATACATGTGAACAGAGATTTATTCTTTATCTATATCATTTAATGCTATGCAATGATTCCAGTGACGACAAAAAAAAAAAAAAAAGGGAGGTGGCCTCCGTGGCTCAGTTGGTTAGCGCGCTAGCGCAGCGTAATGACCCAGGAGTCTCCTACCAATGTGGTCGCTGTGAGTTCAAGTCCAGCTCATGCTGGCTTCCTCTCCGGTCGTAAGTGGTAAGGTTTGTCAGCAACCAGTGAATGGTTGTGGGTTTCCCCCGGGCTTTGCCCGGTTTCCACCCACCATAATGCTGGCCGCCGTCGTATAAGTGAAATATTTTTGAGTACGGCGTAAAACATCAATCAAATAAATAAATAAACAAAAAAAAAAAAAAAAAAAAAAATAGTGACTCGGCTATTATGCAGTGGGGTAGGAAGCGAAGGTGGGAGATTACTCCGCCCATAAAACGACGGCTCATTGTTCTCGATGAATGCATCCTCTAATATACTGCACACATATATTCATCACATTACTCCCACACGAGTAATTCGCCGGTATCTTGTCAACGATTGGTGATTTTCCCCCACCAATAAAATTGACCACCATCGAATAAGTGGAAAATATATATATATGATCTGTAACTTGTCATTGTGGAGTCATCAACCAAGTTTCAGCGCAACACGATCATCCGTTTTGAAAAAAAAAAAAAAAAACAAATCCCGAAAACTGATTCTTGATGGACCGACACGCTGACCGACTGACAAACCAGATGTATACAGAGCTCAATGCAAAGAAAACTTGACAGAGCTCAGTGCAGAGGAAACATGACGGAGATTATTGCAGAGGGTGCTCACTGCAGAAGAAACTTGGCTGAACTCGCTGCAGAGGAAATTTGTGGGACCTCGCTCGAAAGGTAACTTGACAGAACTCACCGAAGAGGGAACTTGGCTGAGCTCACTGTAGACGAAGCTTATCAGGCCTTACTGGATAGGTAACTTGACAGAGCTCACTGTAGACGAAGCTTGTCAGGCCTTATTGGAAAGGTAACTTGACAGAGCTCACCGTAGACGAAACTTGTCAAGCCTTACTGGAAAGATAACTTGACAGAGCTCACTGCAGAGGAAACATGGTGGAGCTTACTGCGGAGGGTGCTCACGGCAGAAGAAACTTGGCTGAACTCGCTACAGAGGAAATTTCGGAGATCTCGCTCGAAATGTAACTAGACGAAGCTTGTCAGGCCTTACTGTAATGGAAACTTGGCAGAGCTCACTGCAGAGGAAACTTTTCAGACCTTGCTGGAAAGGCAACTTCGCCGGGCTCACTGAAAAGGAGAGCTCCCTACAGAGGAAACTTGTCAGAGCTCACTGCAGAGGAAACATGGCAAAGCTCACTACAGAGGAGACTAGGTAGAGCTCACTGCAGAGGAAACTTTTCAGACCTTGCTGGAAAGGCAACTTCGCAGGGCTCACTGAAAAGGAGAGCTCACTACAGAGAAAATATGGCAGAGCTCACTGCAGAGGAAACATGACAGAGCTCATTACAGTGGAGACTTGACAGCTCACCACAGAGAAAACATGGCAGGGATCATTACAGAGGAAACTTGGGAGAGCTCACTGCAGAGGAAACTTAGCAGAGATCACTGCAGAGGAAACATGGCAGAACTTACTACAGAGGAGACATGGCAGAGCTCAATGCAGAGGAAACATGGCAGAGCTCAATGCAGAGGAAACACGGCAGAACTCACTACAGAGGAAACTTTGTAAACTCAACTTAACAGACTACTGAGGAGTTCCGCGCAAAGGTACCTCGGCAGAGCTTGGTGCTCGGAAATGAGGCAGAGCTTAATGTCGAAGGAAGTTGGAAGAGTTCGCTACACAGGAAATTTGGCAGAGTTTACTGCAAAATAAACCACCTCACTATACCATATAATTGGTGTATGTACAAAATAACAACAGGACAAAAATGGATTTTACAGTGATTAATTTGTCTCTGTACATCATGTAAGCTACTTGTACATTGTTGATAAGACTTTCCTCGGACATGTATTAAACATAGATAATTCCTTATACCTACAGGTAAAAATCAACACCATTTACGCAAAATGGCTTTGTAATAAAGGTATACACTTTCATTAATGTAATTATCATTAACAAAATTGGATATGTCTGTAAATCTTCAACATTTTCAACAACTAAAGCACTTTTTTCAGTAGAATTTGTGCATACAATTATTATGAAGACTGCACTAAAAATAATGTGTTTGTCTCAAAGAAAATGCAACCTTAAAGGAGACGAACATTTAAATATCAATCAAATTCTACTGAAAATAGTATGCTTTTCCTCACAGGTGCATGCCATAAAAAATTCGAATATGTACCTCCAACTGATAAATTATAAATAAAGTCAGCGCCAAAATCCGCTGTGGGCGACTCCATTTTGGCTAAGAACTAGTCCTGAAGTCTTCTGTGTTAGGAGAACTGCCGTAGGAAACCGCCAAAGTGCAGTTCGTACATTTCCAGAAGAAATATTCTTCCCAGAAGGTAGAAACAGTACAGTTCGTTTTCCGCTCGATGATCGGGAAACTGGAATATGGGACGTAGGTTCTGAGTTTACACGAACAAGCCGGCAGTTTTAACGGCTCTCACTGGCTGAGAGGCAACACACCCCTAGCATAAATTACAGGGTGTTGAAGATGGAGAACACGATGGACTCGAACGCAATTTATGCCAACTGCGTGTATGGCAAGTAATGGCAAATTTAGGCAGCAGGCACCACCAGATAGAAAAAAAATGTGCTCTTTTCAGCCTATGTGTCATGTTTTTAGGTTTTCTTCTCCTTTAACAGAACTGTGCAAATTACTTCTCTACACCCCATAGTTTTCTCAGAGGGTTTTACAATACTGGTTGCAGAGGCGGTTGAAAAGGTTGAAGAAGTAGGGTAGCTGTAACAGATTTTGCAGGCTTCCTCCCCTAACATAATTAAGCTCTTTAAAACATAACCAAACTATCCCTACAATAATATACAACCAGCTTGGTTCCTCAAGTTAAAAGAAAAGAAAAAACAAAAACTCACATTAGTTTGAATATACTGGAAACAAAAGCCTATGGGCCCTCAAGTAAAATTTTTGACATCTTTTTGCCATAATGTCAGCCTGTATTTACATGTAGATCTGTGGTCTATTAGTCTATGAGAACACAGAGTTGCAGCTAGGTTACACATGCGCAACTCAATCCACGATTTGCCTCCAAACTGAAGAGTGCAGGACTGCCACAGAGACATTTTAGGTTGTATATGGACAATAAATTTCTGCACTGTATGCACCTAGGTAAAATATATATCAGAATTTTGTCTGTTTTAGACAGAACTGAAAACTTTTTTGCCAGTGGAAGTTACCAAGGTAACAAAATGCTGTGATTTCATTTCTAGCAACCACTGCTCAAAAAAAAAAAATGGTAGTCATCCTAAGATGATTTTTTCATATTTTGTAGGAAAAGTGCAAGCTGCATGTGGTGGTATGTCATTGTACCACGCGAAAGTTAGGGGATATATATTTTTGGAGGTTAAGTTGACAAATTTTCTACATAAATAGTAAGGAAAATCAATGAGCACTGTCAACCTCTATTTCCAAGTAGATCTGTGGTCTGTTAGCAGAGTTCAAGCTACATGTATCCTTTACAGTTCTCACAACTTACAGAGCGCCCTGTGTTGGCTGACACAGTAAACACGAAAAAGCCCAAAACTAACTGACTAGTTTGCGTCTTTCAGGCGAACATGGCAGTTTTATGCATTTGACCTCATACTTAGTTTAATGAACAACCAGACCATCAGAAACTTTTTCAATTTTCAACAATTTGGAAAGTCAACATTGCTGGAGTTTTTCCTTTCTTAAGTGTAAGAAAACAAAACAATGCACCAATCACAAAACTGTCTACACCACAAGAAACGGATTGTTGAAATGAAGAGCATTTGCATTAATACCTTTAGTCTCTGCATCTTTATGGAAATGCTGATTATTAGATTTTCTTCCAATATCTTACTCATCCAGACAGTATATCAACAATAATGAACCAAGATTTAGGCATAATCACTGATTCTCTCTGTTTACTTCATCAAGAGACCATAGATTTACGTGGGGTTTTACATTTCCGTTTTGTAGAAGGCGACGATAAGACACTATCTTCTGAGACCGCTATGATATCATCCCCTGATTCGAGCTTTGACTTTTTTTGGGGAGTTACGTCCCCTGAAGCTTCACTCAAAGAAGAGGTAACTGTGGAGTCGCTCAACAAATCTCCATTTTCATCGTTGTTATTTGAAGACTTAGTTCCCATTTTCTGTGGTGAAGCAGTTTGCTCACCGCTTCCTGAGGAATTGGTTCCCTTTTTGTGTTTGCTTGGCGATGGAGGCGGCTCAGTGATTTTCTCATGGGCCAACTTTTGTGTCTTTGCCGGACTACCTATCTCCATCTTTCCAACCACCTCATGGCTATGTATCTTCCTCTTCTTTCCTTTTTTTTTCTTCCTCTGTGCCAACTTTGTGTTGGGACTACAACATAAACAAAGAAATGCAAGTCAGTTGTACATTTCATTATGTGACGATAAAAATTACACTGCTCCGAGGGAAGGTCTGCAGCAACCTGAGAATGGTTGTGGGGTTCCCCCTGGATCTGCTTATTTCCTTCCGCCAAAACGCTGGCTGCTATCGAAGAAGTGAAATATTTGCAAAGAACACCAATGAAATTTATAAATAAATATTTACACTGAAAACTGTACACATGTTCAGGATTTTTTCTTGTTCATTTACCTGATTAGGGACTGATGTTGTGCTTATGAGTATATATTGATGACCCAATAGACCCAATAAAGGTTTACGGGGGCAGGAAACTGGGGTCAGCTCAAAGTAAAGCGAAGCTCTTCAACAGCCATTGACTGAGTGATTTATTTGACTGGTGTTTTATGTTGCATTCAAGAATTTTTCAATTATATGATGGCAGCCAACATTACAGTGGGAGGAAAATGGACAGAGCCCGGGGAGACTCATGACCATCCTCAAATTGCTGGAAGACCTTCCCACGTACATATACGGCTGGCTTGGAAGCCACCATGAGTTGGTCTTGACTGTCAAACTGAAGTTTGTCAAACTCATTCATTCCAAAACATTTCCTTCTTCATGCCTCTGTCTAATACCTTAAGAGTCTTGACTTTGGCACAAAGGGAGACAACAGTAATCTAATATTTTTCTCTTTGCCCATCAATTGTCTGAGCAGATTCTTGTAGAGTACTCTCTCGAGTTGCGAGGGAAAAGTTACTTACTATGCTTGTGCTAGGATTTTTTTCCACACCTTCTTACAGTCACTGTTCATGGCACTGCTTAATGATTTCAGGTTGTCTTTCACATTTTCCACCAATTTCTAAAAAGAAACGACCATGTCAAATGTTGTAAAGAGAAGTCAGGAAACTTATAACTCTACTGGGGCAAGGCTGTACGCAAATCTATAGTTGCCTATCTAATCAGCATGTTATTGGCTAAAATACAAGTACACACACTATGGTTCCTGATCAAAAAATTTTACTGTTATATTTCATATTTCTTTTCATAATTTCTCAGAAGTGATACTCTTATAAGATACATAACACCAGCCAGATAAAACACAACAAACACCAAACCGAAAGCTAAAGCAGTCACACCTGCATGTATTTATCAATTTCATGAGTAGAACCATCAGCCTTTGGCATACAGCTGATAAGCTTTCCCATGCTTATATCACTCTAGTATTATCTAATAACTCTCTTTTCCATGTAGTGTATATTTATCTCATTACAGTCTGACACCATATTCAAGAATATTTCACTTAAATCACGACTGTCATCATCATGGTGGGAAGAAACAGGTCAGAGCTCTATCTAGGGAAGCCCGTGACCATCCACAGGTTGTTTGAAGGCCTTTCCGGAAAGCTAGATGGATGTATTGGTGAGAAGTATTGTGCTGTGCAGGCATGTTAACCACTTGGCCACGGAGGCCTATCTACATCATAACTGAGTATCTCTGTAATCACTGTGCACTGCTCACCTTGCCCTGAATCTTGTCTGCCATCAGAAATCTGAGCAGCAAAACCGTCATTTCATGAGTGTGCTTCGGTTTGAAATCTTCCTTCTTTAGACGGAGTAAGATCTGCAGTTAGAACAACGAAACAGAAAATCAGTAACATGTGATAAACATGAAAAAAAAAGAAAAAAAAAAAAAAGAAAAAAAACATACAGCAAAAATCTTCCAAATATTGAGATCTTTATTGTAATATAATGGTCTGAAAAGCGTGCACAAAATTTGATTGCTCTTGCTTTATCAGTTTTTGAGATACCTTTTTTACACTTATGCCGTAATCAACAACATTTCACTTATGTGACTGCAGCCAGCATTACGGTGAGAGGAAACCATGCAGAGCCCCGGTGAAACCCACGATCATCAGCAGGCTGCTGAAAGACCTTTCTACGTACGGCTGGAGAGGAAGCCATGAGCTGGACTTGAACTCGCAGTGACCGAGGGGCCACTGTGGTTCAGTTGATTTGCGCGCTAGCGGAGCGTAATGACCATAAAGCCTCTCACCAATGAGGTCACTGTGAGTTTCAAGTCCATCTAATGCTGGCTTCCTCTCTGGCTGTAAGTGGGAAGGTCCGCCAGCAACCTGCGGACGGCTGTGGGTTTTCCCCGGGCCCTGCCCAGTTTCCTCCCACCATAATGCTGGCCGCTGCCATATAAGTGAAATACTCTTCAGTACTACATTAAACAGCAATCAAATATACAAATAAATCAGAGCGACCGCATTGGTGAGAGGCTACTGGGTCACTGCACTGCGCTAATTTGCTAACCACTTCGGCCCCACCTTGTTTACAAGATTATTAAGTCACACAGACAGCAGGTAGATGAAGGATGATTGAACCTGAACACTGCATTTATTTTATTGGTATTTTACCCCTTACTCAAGATTATTACACTTATGTTATTGGACGGCAGCAAGCGAAGAAACCGGCTAGGAAAAACCGTCCTATTTTTCTATAAAAGTACAAATAAACCTAAGGCAATACTAAGGAAAACAATGGATACATATAGGCCTGAATGAAGATATCTTACAGAAATAAATAAATATGTTGTGTTCAGTTCAATATCATACAAGAGGACTTACTGGGGTAAGTGAAGCAGTAAACTTTTTGGTAAATTTGATCCACTCTTCCTCTCCAACTTGAACTTGCTGAATAGAAAATACAAATGAAAAATGTTTAAAAAAATAAATATGTTTGAAAACATTTTCCTGAACAATAAAAAAGTGATTTAAAGTATATTGTCACAAGTAAACTAACGTCAATGAAAAAGTACTTTTACGGTCAAACACTTACCATATCTGGTTTCAGAAGCGATGACAACATTGAACAGGCCTGGGTCTGAAATTACACAGGTGTCTATTAGGCATAGTGTTAAACTATGATTTTAAAAAATATTAAAATTTAAATAAATCATAACATCTTATGATTTTATTTATTTATTTACCAGCTTTCCCTAAAGAACATCATCACTTAAGCCTTATGCTTAGCAAAAGTTGCTCCCAATCTTTCTCGCTCTGAAAATCTCTCCCAGTTGATGTCTATAAATGAATGATTTTGGTTTAAAGCTACTTTTGGGCAATACTGCTGCCACATTGTCTTGACTGATGTCTATGAGAACAATACATGCATTATGATTTTATCCTAAGTGTGACACAAGGAGTGCTAAGCCAGCTAACACTTATATCCCAAGTTACTACATTCACTATATTTATGCTGCATTGCCATTTTAGTTTGACACAAGCTGACTTGGCAATCAACTCAACAACCAAATTCTCAGAGTGTAAGAGCGACTTTACACAAACAAACCTCAAGACTGATCAGACTTACCCTAAGGAAAACTCTGACAGACTCGTCTTTGACACAGTCCAGTAACACATCAGACAGAGGCCAAGTGGTAGACTAGAACATAAATAACAAGCACCGGTTATCACAATCAGGTGGCAACCAAGACTCTAAGGTGTCAATGAGTGATATTAAAATTTAAGCCCGGATTAACTTTTATTACACTTTTGAACACCTGGACCTTGAATATTTATTTATTTATTTGAGGTGTTTTATGCAATACTCAAGAATGTTTCAGTTAATCAACACTGGCCAGCATTATGGTGGGAGGAAACCGAGCAGAGCCCGGGGGAACCCACCACCATCCGCAGGTTGATGGCAGACCTTCCCACCTAGAATGGACCCTGGATATAACATTGTAGGTGCACATATGACCTGAATTCTGGAAGCTCTGGATGTTTTGCTCATGAGGCAGAAACTCTATTGCAGTGAGGTCTTATTTGTTTTTTTTTTAACTTGTGTTTCACCTGAATGAAGGTAAAGGTCAATCAACAGTATTTTATTTATTTATTTATTTGATAGGTGCTTTACGCTGTACTCAAGAATATTTCACTTATACAACGGCGGCCAGCATTATGGTGGGTGGAAACCGGGCACAGCCCGGGGGAAACCCACAGCCATCTGCAGGTTGCTGACAAACCTTCCCACTTACGGCTGGAGAGGAAGCCAGCATGAGCTGGACTTGAACTCACAGTGACCGCATTGGTGTGAGGTTCCTGGGTCACAATGAACAGTAACCATGGTAACATATGATAAAGACATACAGTAAGGGACCTAAGGTTTCGCCCTGGGACCCGGAAATCCCGGGAAAGTGTACCCCAGGATTCATTGCATTAGTTGTGGTTGTCACTGACTGAGTGTCGCGGGAGAGCATCAGGGGTGGTCAGGGGCTTATACTGGCAGTTCTAGAATGTAATAAACAAGCTCACACTTTACTGAGCAGTCAGTCTATGCTCCTACCACCAACAGTTTCTATTTTTCTCACCTTTAATCATAATAATTTTGGTACATGCACTTCACAACATGTTGATTGTTTTATCACTGTTATTTTGTAATAAATAGGAGTTTACGAGAACACTCTGTGGAGATTAAGCATGACTACCTTTACACATGTGGAGTGTCATGTCAAATATCCGTTTTTGACTGCAGGGCTCTCTGTATACAAAGCTGTAGCAGAATTTAGCATACTACGAATCAATACTTGCAAACTAAGCCTACCAGCAGACGAGATGAAGATGTCAAAATTGCCATCAAAGCAACATCTACATACGGGAAGCTGATGACAGATATTTCTCAGTGAAATTCGTTTTCAGCTAAAATGCATTTGTACACATACTTGATGCATAATGACGGCTCGCAGCATACAGATAACGGTGTGAGTTGACTTCCACGCAGGCCTAACCCGAATAATCAGTATGTCTGCAGTGTATATTGTGTATGTACTTTCCTTGTTTGGCGGGGTCATGCTTTCAAACAGTGTTTGAAATTTAAAGGTTTGTAATGAACACTGCCCGTTTTAACACTTTCTCCAGTTTCATTCATGGGTATATTTAGAGATGTACAGATGTACGTGTAGGCCTACAAGTTGGGAGACCTGCACACCTCCCTGTCAGTGACTTGACCCATTGTGGCGAGGATTAACAACCAGAGCTGCTAAGTGCAATGCAGAGTAATGGAACGAAGATTGTGGAGGGTAGGAGGGGGGAGGCTAATCACTCTCTTCTGTCATCTTGCGGCCAATTCAGATCATGCAAAAGTAAACGACAGCAACTCACATGCAAAACTTTAAGTCATTTACCGTATGTTGCCATAGTTACCATCAACTACAGCATAAGACAGCTTTGAGATACAGGTATGTTATTCAAGTTCTTTGCATAATTTCTGAATTTTGTGGAGTTACTGTTTGATAAATCAACACTTTATCCACCTTATCCTATCTAGATTCAAATCTACAAGTACCTACCCAATGCCTCTCCAAGGTGGTCTGAAAAAATATATAATGCAGACGGGCATTTCTGCAAAAGTGAACAAAAAAGAATGGTAAAAAACAGAATAACAAAACAATAAATATAGTGCCACATTACCAGATTACCATGCTGTAGGCACCAAATATCACACACCCACTCAATCACAGCACAAGGACACCTGGCTGCCCTTTAGTCAGATGTCACCATGATGCAGTAAATATCTAATATCTCATTTACTATGTGCACCTAGAGTAGCTGGACACTGTTAACATCTCAGGCAATAAAAGGCGACAAGTCCTGTACCAAATACAAATGAAAACAACTGACCTCAAACCTAAAAAAAGCTGAACATTGAGCAGGGAGGCAGATGGTGTAATTACTTTTTGTTTAGTTGAGAAATACTATCAAATTTAAGAAAACAAAATAACAAAATGTCTCATGACATAGTGTTAACTTACTTCTTTTGCAAGTAATCTGTCAGCGCTGACTTCAGCAGACCAAGGGCTTTCTCCAGGTAAATGTCACATTTCTATTCAAACAAAACAAACCATTCAAACTGAATTCATTACCCATGATTTATTTATTGGATTTGTTTTGAAGTGAGTGCTTGGGGTTCATCGTCGTACTTAACAATTTTTCAGTCATATGATGACCAAGGAATCCTTAGAGTGCATGTAATGTGCCTCTGTTACATAACGGATTTCCACTGCTCTTTTATCTAGTGCTGCCTATCTAGTGCTGAGACGCCTTACCGAAGGCAAGTAAGCCGCCCCGCCCGAGCCATTATACTGATACGGGTCAACCAGTCATTGTACTATCCCCTTAATGCTGAATGCTTCGTTTTTAACATCAAGCTCAAGAATTTTCCAAATACTGTGAATTTTCAACCTTTTCAACCACTAGAGCACTTTTCTCAGTGGAATTTATGCATGCACTTACTATGAAAATGATGCTAAAAACGATTTGTTTGCGTCATTAAAGATGCAAGCTTTATAAAACTGAGTAAATTATTTCTCTACACCCCCATAGTTCTCCCAGGATATTTCAAAATATAGGTTGCAGAGGCGGTTGGAAAAGTTGGAGAATTAGTATGTGATGGCAGAAAGTTTTACGACTGGAGGAAATGAGAACGACTGGAGGAAATGAGAATGTCTGGAGCAAAAGCGCGAGTCTTCTCCGGGCACCTGACAAAAGTGATGACTCATGGACACGATGGAATTAGCGAGAGATGAATTCTAACACTCGATATAATTGGTCCAAGTCAGTGAGTCAGCATTTTAGCCTTCCGAGTCTGCTCAGGGCCAAGTGTTCAAAAGAAATGAGATTGTATAGATCTACCCTCATTCCTCATCCATTTTGCATATGAAAAAGCAACTTTTATGGCTATTTATGCACATTTTGTGGAGTCAAAACTACACTGGTTGCGTTGGTCGATTTCAGGGCTTCACAAAAAGTATAACTTTATCAGTCTACAAGGAAGAATGATATATTAATATGCTTGAATGAACACATTGCAGATATACGGAATGGTTGAAGAGTTACAGTAATAAAATCTAAGGCAAGATTGCAATGTCAATTTTTATCAGCAAGAGTGGTAATTAAGAGAGTACACACAAAACTATGCAAGTCTCCATGCAAATATAGCATTAGGAAAGTTTCTGAGAGGGATAAAAACTCAATGGGCTACTCAAGGCATTATTTTTTTAAATAAGAAGAAGAATGCAAAAGCTGAAATCATACAACAAATGTACGGGTTTGACAGATTGATTTACTTTATTGAAATCCTACCTGTAGGCGTATGGTTTTCTCTTCCGTCGTGTTCTTGGAGGTGGCTCTGGATCTTGTCTTGACAGGGGATACACGTACATCTGCCTCTACCTCACAGTTCAATATAACACGCATCTGAAATACATCATCTAGTATTTATCTCCATTACCCGACAGGTGTTTAACGACGTGCGCAAGAATTTCTCAATCACTGTATGGATGAGGGAACAAGCAGCATCTCATTCAAATGTGATCTTTTTCACGACCATTACTACATGTTCTGCATCTGTTTAATAAGGTGTGGCTAAGTAGATTTATTTATTTGATTGGTGTTTTACGCCGTACTGAAGAATATTTCACTTATACGACGGCGGCCAGCATTATGGTGGGTGGAAACCGGGCAGAGCCCGGGGGTAACCCACGACCATCCGCAGGTTGCTGACAGACCTTCCCACGTACCACCGGAGAGGAAGCCAGCATGAGCTGGACTTGAACTCACAGCGACCGCATTGGTGAGAGACTCCTGGGTCATTACGCTGCATTAGCGCGCTAACCAACTGAGCCACGGAGGCCCCCTTGGCTAAGTAGAGTGTTCATATTATAGAATGTTGAACCCAAATTACGGGAAAATGCCAACTTTTACTATTTTTAACGAACGCCTTACAATTCTTTTTTTTTTTTTTTCAGAACATATGGTGTAAAGATAAACCACATATGTAGCTGTTTCATTACTGTGTGCCATTTTCAGTGTTATCATACCTTGGCCATCAAAGTCTAAATAAAGTGATTTACCACTGTATATCTTACCAGAAAATTAAATGCCAACGATACTTCCTTCACCATATGAAGACTTGAGACTGAAAAATAGAAAAAAAGACCAAATACTATGTCTTTCAAAAAAATCATTCATTTTTGTACAGACTGTGAAAGTTGATTTATATTGCTGTCAGGTTGTGTTAAAAGTTGCACTCTAGGGTGCGGTTTCACAAAGATGTCCTACATGTAAGATGATCGCACGTATGCGACAATGGTACGGTAATTGTGACGTATAAAATATCGCAGGACAAACATACGATAAGAAAAATGTTGTACTCTGCTTTGTGAAACTGGGGGCTGGATCTTTGCTGACCTTTTGTGGAATACTGAATGAGTTCGTCCATTTTCTCCAGAACTTCCTCTTTGTCCACATCTGGGTCTGTGTGTCTCTTGAAACAAAATTGTGCAACGAATTATTGATATTTACTTCAAAATAAAATACTGGAGTCTACCATGGACAACAGTTTTGCTTTAAACAGTTTATCTTACGGGAAATCATCTCGATTCCACGGCATCACATTTATTTAAAATGTAAAAATTTTGTAATCACAACACAAATAATGGCAAACAATCCACATGTCCTGTGATGTCTCTAAACAGGCCTCCATACACAAAAACGGGACTATTTCACTGGGCAGTCTATTTCCTGTGATGTGTACTTCATTTTTAAGGTCAACATGAATCTCTACACAGTCTTATCTACAGCCTCCAGCCCAGAGGCTAGTCTACTATCGGAGCAACTCTCACTTAAATTGATCAGTTTTAAAATTATTTATGTAAGTGTAAAATTAACCTACCAAAGAGCAAACAGAAATTCCCAAATGATGCTACATGTACAAGTGAAAAATAAAAACCCATCTTAATCACACCCACGTTTGTACACAGGTGTTTTTTTTCTCCTCGTACATGTATGCGACGTGAGTAGGGTTTATATTCATTTATTTATTTGATTGGTGTTTAACGCTGTGCTCAAGAATGTTTCACTTATATGATGATGGTCAGCGGAGAAAAAAGGGGCAGAGTCAGAAGGGAACCCACAACCATCCACAGGTTGCTGACAGATCATGAGTTTTATACTCATTTATTTTATATGTGCCTGGTGCTTTTTGTCATACTCAACAATATGTCTCTTATACTACAGCAAACAACATTATGGTGAGAGGGAACCGAGCAGAGCCTGGGGGAGACCCACAACGATCAACAGACCTTCCCACGTACAACCGGAGATTAAGCCAGCATGAGCTGTATTTAACCTCACATTGATCGCATCTGTGAAAGGCCCTCAAGTCATTGTTTGGCACTGGCATGATAATAGAATAAAAAAAAATATGGCTTTTGTCCTGGAGGAATTTTCACGACACTTTCTCTGGAACATCTGGATTGAAGTCTGATGACATTCCACCCACTAGGTATCGGCTCAGGCATTGCCCCCCAAGTGTGGCCTCACCTTCCGTAACTTGAGGATGTGGTGTAGAACTGTAGCAGCCCTCTTCCCCAAGGATGACTCTTCCTTGTGCCTGTACCCAGACTCCATCAGGTCTAACATAGGACCTACCAGGTGCTGACAAACACATAAAGAGTACACATGTCACTTACTGATCAGAGCAAAGGATCTAGTCTCGTGTAAGTGAGTAAGTGAGTGCTTGCTTAACAATTTTTCAGTCATATGACGATGAAGGACTCTTTAGAGTGCATGCAATGTGCCTCCTTGTAGGACGGATTTCCACCACTCTTTTTATCTAGGGCTGCTTCACTGAGATGACTTACCGAAGGCAAGTAAGCGGCCCCGCCCGAGCCATTATACTGATATGGGTCTACCAGTCGTTGTACTATCCCCTTCATGCTGAACGCCAAGCAAGGAAGTTACAACTTCCTCTTTTAAGGTCTTAGGTGTGACTCAAACGAGGACTGATCCTGGATCTACCACTCCCGTGTAAGTGTGAAGGACAAATCATGGGTGATAAGCACAGGACTAACAGACTAACAAGTGGACATGTAGCTGAAGAGTTAATTTCCCCATAAATCATAACTCATGATTTTCTTTCTCTCTCACTTTCAAGTTTTGTTATACAATAAGTCTCATTTTACAACTAATTTTGACCATCTTACCACAAGCAGCCCAGCTGGAGGTTGACTTTTCACAAATGTCTCCACAAGATCCACAGTTCTGAAATCACAATCAGCAATCTAATATCTTTACGCTTTCTCTTAACACTTACCAAAGCCACTAGTACTCTTAATATTATGAATTTAAAGGGAAATTTTGATACAATTTTTTGTAAAAAGCTGCCTTATGTATCATCCCGTTTAGTTTGCTCAGTTTTAGCACCATATGGATTTTCACATGCAGCCCTTATAATTCTCCAACCTTGTCAACCAACATTGTGACCAATCTTTTGAAACATTTTGAGATAACTACAGGGTGTAGAGAAATAATTTGCACAGTTTTATGAAGCTTGACACAAACAAATCAGTCTTTAGTGTCAATTTTATAATAATTATATGCATAAACTCCACTGAAAATAAGCGCTAGAGGTCGAAAATGCAATATACATATGTAAAGGTAGTGAAATTTGTTGAGAATGCATCATTGTCAAAAGTGTGATCTTATCAAGTGGGGGATATGTTGTCTGATTATCTGAAAATCCACCCAAGTCTCTGACAAAACTTTACAGGTACCCTAAATAACCTAAAATTTCGCCCATGACTAACTTTTTACTCAGTTTACTATATTCTGATGATTCTGGAAAACTACTTTAAGGCTGGATTGGAAGGAATTATGAAATTCTGCTGGAAAAATGTATGTTTCAGCGCCAAAAATGATATTTTATGGCATTTATTTGCCTTTAGAAATGCTCTTTTGCGGGTGAAAATTGAGGTCATTCAGGGTAGATATAGTAGATATTTCTGTGGCTGAATACTCTTATCAGTATTTGTTACTTTTCCCCAGATTTATCACACTGTCCACAAGAGTTTTAAGACTTACCGTAACTTGAATTTCAGCAACTGTTGTTTGCGTTTTTTCATCTCCTTTGTTTTGCCTCGTTGCATACTTTTGAATGCTTCAGACAGAGTATCATCAATCCTGAACATCTCTTCATCTCCCATCTCCTCATCACTCTGAGAGAAGAACAATGATGAAGAGGTTAGTCCAATTTACAAGACTACATGTACAACCATGAACAAACTACGGCTTATGTATCTACCCTAATTCTTCAACGTTTTAACCTTCATCTGCAACCAATATTTTGAAACATTCTGAGAGAGTAACAGTGTGTAGAGAAATAATGTGCACAGTTTTATGACGCTTGCATCTTTAATGACACAACCGAGTCATTTATAGATCCATTTTCACAATAACTGTATCATACATTCCACTGAAAAATGTGTTTTAGTGGTTGGAACATTTGAAGCTTTACAGATATTATTTCATTAGTTATTTGATTGATTGGTGTTTTACGCCAAGAGAATATTTCACTTATACGATGACAACCAGCATTATGACACGATGATTTACTTATTCCACTGAAATTATGAAAGAATTTTCAAAGCAGAGTGCTTAGATAAAGGCATTACACCTAATAATATAACCGGAGGTATTTAGAAACACGGGTGAAAACAGACCTAAGCGGTCACAGATTTTTTTTTCTGAGTTGACAGGTAAGTTTTACTAAGGAATTCTTACGAGATGAGAATGTAACAGCTCAAAGCAACCGGAAAGTATATGTCGCCTCACTCATACCCAAAATTCGTAAATTTATTTGTTTGTTTCATTGGTGTTTTACGCCATACTCATTGTTCGAGTGACATAAGCAGAAACAGAAGCTACCTCGGCTTGTAGTTGATTGGATAAAACTATGGCTGTGATTTCAACTGTCTCAATGTGCATGATTTTTCTTTACATGAACTGCCACTGTGTAACATTACAAGGATGAAACATTATGTCTTTAAAATTCCTGTGGGATATTTTATTGCTGTACTGTAATTCTTCAACCCTTTTGCATGTTTGCAAGGTGTTTATTTCAGCATATTCTGAAGACATTAATTTGGGTAGACTGATAAAATTATATTTTTTGTGCAGCCCCGAAAATGGTCATTACATGTACATAGATGTATGCTGTATCTTCTTGTAGCTGGGCGAGTCCATACCTCTAAAGTGCAGCTGACACTGAAGTATCAAAAGACACCAGACATGACACCGACACCAGGTCAACAAGTCCAGTTTTCTTGCTCTGACCTCTCAGTGCTGAGCGCCAAGTGAGGCAGTTTAAGCCTTTGGTTTCACCTGACCCAGGTTTGATTCCTACTCTAAGCCAGACACTCTAACCAACTGTCCAGAGAAGCGGTTGACTTGTAAACTGTTTTACTCATATGGTCTAAAAATAAGCAATTAAATCATATTTCAGCTTCTGAAACAAGTCAACAATAGTCTTGTGGAATCTGTCCCTGGTGTGCAAATGCAACTCTGAATGGCACTTACTTCCTCATCTTTGTCCGACTCAGCAGCTGCTGGGCCTAGCGCTGCCTTGACCGTCTGTCTCAAATGATCAACATCAACATCTTCACCACTGTCATCACCCATGTCAACATCATCATCATCTTCGCTGACATCATCATCACCATGATTGTCATGATTACCATTCTTGTCATGGTTACCATTTACAGTTGTGTCATCCTGTTTGTCATCATCTTCTTCATTGCTATCAGCATCTAAAATTTTGACGACTTCTTTGTACCTCATTTAGCAATTGTTTCATTTTATATGTACATGGCAGTAATCAGATTCATAAAAAATATGAAAAAAAAAAAAAGCGGACAGTCAGCTGAAATTCCATAATTTCAGTTTCTCATAAAGTACCTCCAAAACTCCAGGCTACACAGTGCTAACAAAACACATATAAGTAATTATGTCCCTTTCCCACTATACTTTACTTTACAGTACATTGTAACTATGCAGTCACTGTGATTTATTTATTTATTTGATTGGCAGATGATGTTTCACAACTGCATGTCGTCCTGAATTTGAAATCATATCAATTTCATAACATACTTCAAGAAGAATTTTTGTCTCCTTTGATGAAAACTGGAGCTTTATAACAATATTCATTTTTACCTTCATCCTCAAATGTGATTGGTCCTTCCTCACCCTCATCATCTGTGGTATGGAGCACCTGTCAGAGGTCAAAGGTCAGATATCAAAGATCAGATGTCAAAGGTCAGAAGTCATCTCCAGGTGCCATGTGTTGACAAGAGTATAATGACTTGAGCCCTGTATTTATGTTTATATTCAGATAACACTGGTAGTAAGATTTAAGCTTGGATTAACTTAATTACAATTCTGAACACCTGGCACCAAGCTTACAGTGCAGGACAAACAGAAGTGTAAGGGTTAATATTATAGGTACAACCGTAGGAAAAAATCTTCCATGGAACACCTTTGTAATATCTTCCTTCTCTATTCACAGTATTTCAGGTAAAGTTTACCACATAATAATGCCTTTGCAGAAGCATATAAAGGCCTTAAAATGATACTTAATGATAAAAATTAATCAAAATTAATAAAAACAAAATCCTTTAGCTGACTTATAAGATGGATGAATCAATCAGAATCAGGAAAATGTATCATTTTAAAAATGCTCAAGTTCAGCTTAAATTCTGTATGCAACAAATCTGGAGTTGGGAAAAAACATGGCTCCTCCACCTCCAGAATTTATTTATTGGATTGATGTTTTACGCCGTACTCAAGAATATTTCACTTATACAACGGTGGCCAGCATTATGATGGGAGGAAACCGGGTAGAGCCCGGGGGAAACCCACGACCATCCGCAGGTTGCTTGCAGACCTTCTCACCTACAAGCCTTCAGAATTTAGACTTATGGCATAGGCCTACTCACATTAATGATAAGATCAAGGGCATTTTTGGTGACATGTTGGGATAGAAGACGAAACACAATTCTGGATACGCTCCTCGTGAGTCGGGACTCCTGTGACATCATGCTGATGAGTAACTCTGTGAGCACCTCAATCCACGCTAGGTCATCCCCTATAATACAACACATGAATGGTAAACATGGTGAAGAGTTTTTCAGCTTTGACACTAACTAGGTCTAACAGATTCACAGGTTATACAATCTGCTATCTTACTGCAGATTCACATTTCACTAGAGATTCACATCTTACTGTAGATTCACATCTTACTAGAGATTCACATCTTACTGTAGAGGCACATCTTATTGCAGACTCACATCTTAATGCAGACTCACAGCATACTGCAGATTCACATCTTACGGCAGATTCGCATCTTACCACAGATTTGCATCTTGAGGCAAATTTACATCTTACGGCAAATTCGCATCTTGCTGCAGATTCACATCGTACCACAGATTCATATTGTACCACAGATTCACATCTTGAGATGAATTCACATTCACAGAAGTGAGAACGAACAACATTGAGCAGCCTTGTGAGGATCACAGAATAATTTTTAAGTGATATTTTGTTTGGGTATGGTTGATTTATTTCATACCTTCCTTATTTTTGCTGGATTTCTTGACCTTTTTCTGAGATTTTTCAAAACAAATGTGAAGATCCTGTCAGCAAAACATAGAAAATAGCAAATGATAACATAATTGTTACACATTAAAATAATTCATCATGACATTGTAATTTGTTCCTAAACATGTTGAAAACTCAACAGAAATACATTTAATTAAATGAACTTTATTTTGTACGGAAAGGGGCCTCCATGGAGAAGGGGGTTAGCACTCCAGCGCAGCGCAATGACACAGGAGCCTCTCACCAATGTGGTTGCTACAAGTTCAGCTCATGCTGGATTCCTCTGCACTTGTACGTGGGAAGGTCTGCCAGCAGCCTGCGGATGGTCGTGGGTTTCACCTGGGCTCTGCCTGGTTTCCTATAACCACAATGCTGGCTGCTGTTGTATAAGTGAAATATTCTTGAACATGGCGTAAAACACCAATCAAATAAATAAATAAATAAATAAATTTGTCCAGGAAAGCAGTACTGGTGCAATTCATATCATCAGGGAAAGAATAAACTTTTTTAATTTTGTCAAAATCTCTGAGAAGATGCAAAACTTTCTTACAATAAACATTAACTTCACAAACATCCTCTGTGGGGAGAGGGTTACCTTTAAGATTTCCAAGGCATCTTTGGGTTCTGCCAGCAGCTGGAGACTGAGATGGAGATACAGCATCTGGAAGGCCTGGCTGTCAGGGGTGCTAGATGTTTTCTGTGGAATTTCAACATAGCTATTAGTGCTTCTGCTCATAAAGTCGTTCAGAAGGCAGTAGGAAAGTGCTTTTTATATATGTCTTATCTTAAGTGAGATTGCAGATATACATAATTCATTTCAGTACATGTTTTCTAATTATACCTATGGGGAATAAATCCAATACAATACAGTACAGTCTTTGCAATTATACGTAAATTCATTTAATAGTCATCAAAGTACTAGAAAAAAGCTGAAAACCTCTGCAAATGAAAATTTGAAAAACTCATTTGACTTATTGAATGACTGAATGATTACTGTGTGGGTTTATGCTGATTCCGCAGTTTTGCCTTCATATTAAAAACATAAGATAGAGTTAAAGGGATAAGAAACCCAAAAAATTAACGAAATTTGATAGAACACATGACAAGAGTAGGGTTGCACCTTTGCTTGTATCTTCTGTACTGTGTCCAGTGCCATCTCCAGTTCCTCAACAACCTAATTCAGAAATATACAATTTTACAATATCTTATAAATATACAGTCTCTGAAAACTGTATCTTGAGAGAACATATATTGTGCAAATTTCGTTTGACCATGTTGGCCCAAAACTAATGTCAGAGAGCATCTCCATTTAAAAATATTAAATATAATATAAAAATATTATATTAAATACATCTTCACGAACTTCAGTTTGCTGACATATTCCTTATCTTTTTATCTGTCGATTTACCAAAAGCACAACGTCGACTGGTTATTTCCTAGACTGTGGGCCCGAGATTCCTTGGTGATTCACAAAGCAAACGGCTGTACTGACAGCCTCGTCATTATTGGGTAAGGGCAGGGTAACTGCATGATGTTTTCAAATGGAGCGCGCTCTGATGTTGGTTTGAGACTATCCTTGGATGAACAAAATTTTTCAAATATCAGCTTCATTCACCCTAGCTGGGACAGAACACTCTCGGGTGTTGCATAATTCAATAGCACAGTCAAAACGGTCAATTATTCATTGTTAGATTTATTTCTTTATTTACTCAATTATTGGTTGACGCCGCTCTCAATAAATATCACCTTAATTCACCCTGGCTGGGACAGAACACTCTGTGTGTGTCATATGATTCAATAGCACAGTCAATCCTGTCATACTGATAAACACAATCAACCTTCAGGGTTGTTACCATGGAGATGACAATATTAGGCTCACAGTAAAAGAGACTCCTGGAATCACCCAACATAACATACCTGTTCAGGAAGTTCCTTAACCGTCGAGACAGCGTCTGCAGCCAGCAGAGATTGAGCATACCTCGTTAATTTGTACAAAACCTGCAGGTAGGTGCTCAAGTCTCTTCTCTGAGATTTCTCTGAAACTGTCAATTATTCAATGTTAGATTTATTTATTTATTTATTTATCTGATTATTGGTTAATGCCACACTCAATAAATTTTCCCTTGTACAATGGCAGTCAGTTTTATGGACAGAGGAAACTGGAGTGCCAGGGGCACACTACAGATCAGGGGCGTCAGTGAGGAATTATCTTACTCACTATATTGGTATAAGATTATTTATTTATTTATTTGATTGGTGTTTTACGCCATGTTCAAGAATATTTCACTTATACAATAGCAGCCAGCATTGTGGTTATAGGAAAACCAGGCAGAGCCCAGGTGAAACCCACGACCATCCGCAGGTTGCCGGCATACCTTCCCACTGTGGCTCCTAGGTCATTACGCTGCACTAGGGTGGAAGATAAAGTTGTCTTCAATAAACTTCAAATTGCTTATTGTCACTGAACCTACCAATTCTCTGTCCAACACCAGGATCCAACACCACACAGCAGGGCAAAGAGAAGGAATGGAAAAGGGGAAAGGAAGGGAAAATAGATAGGAAAGGAAGGAAAATTGGAAAAGAAAGAGGAAGGGAAAGGGGAAAAAGAAAGGAAAGGGGAAAGAAGGCAAAATGGAAAGAAAGGGAAAGAGAATGGAGGGCAAGAAAAAGAAAGGGGAAGAAAAAGAAAGGGGAAGAAAAAGTAAGGGAAACAAGGGGAAGGGAAAAAAGGGGAAAAGGAAAAAAGGGGAAGGGAAGGGAAGAAACAGCAGCAGTACGATGACAAAACCAAATCAATGCACTAACCTGGAATATTAAGGTTGTTGATCGCACCAAAGAAGCAATCCTGTACACAAATTCTAACAGGGTCTAACAGTGGCTGAGGCACTGGGCCATTCACCTGGAGATAAAGGAAAGCACAAGATTGATAGAAAAAACAATGCATTTTACATAAAGCTCAGCAGCACAGCAAAATGGCCCAGGAGCCTCTCACCAATGCTGTCGCTGTGAGCTCATACTGACTTTCTCTATAGCTGTTCCTAGTCTGTTCTCCCAGACCCTACCTAGTTTACTGGCCGTCATTGCATGAGTGAAATAGGCTATGGAGTAGGCAGTAAAACACCAAACAAATTAATTGTTCAAGCGACACATTTTGCTAGATTCTGATTCAACTTCTATGAACAAATTCAGTATTAACACCAAAAGTTAAATTTTTAGACCTTTAAGTGTTTCTGAACGAGCTTTTTTACAGGCAAAAGTTAAAAGTCAAATACAGTATTTAAATATTAATTCTTTCTATTCTCAACAACCAATTAATTCAGGGTACATCTGTAAAAATAGTAATATTTAAGACAATTTCATCTGACTTTATTGGGGGGTGGGGGGTGGTAGTTGCGACTTTCTATAGAATTTTTAATAATCATTACCTACTTCATCTTTAATATCAATTTCTGAAACAATGAAGTGTTTGGCTTACAAATTTAAGAGTGAATTTCAAGGTACATGTAATATCTACATATTTATGTGATTAGTGTTTTCAACACTGTATTCCTGAATTTTCACTTGAATAATTTATATATTTATTTATTTGATTGGTGTTTTACGTTGTACTCAAGAATATTTCACTTATACGATGACGATCAGCAGTATGGTGGGAGGAAACAGCAGTATGGTGGCAGGAAACATGGAAGAGCCCAGGTGAAACCCACGACCATCTGCAGGTTGTTGACAGACCTTCACTTGAATAATGGCGGTCTAATTTATGGTATGAAGGAACCAACAGTGTCGGGGTGAAACCCTAGTACACCCAGGTACGTGACCAACCTCATTTGTAGGACAAACACATGACAAATACAAGCTGCATGTATATATTTACAATATATTTTCAAGGTTATCTTTTCACGTACATGTTTCAATTGATCAGCAGATGAGTTGACAGTGAAGAAGGAATGAAGACACAAGAACTGGAGAATGCTGAGTAACTGGTTATTGTCAACAACCAGAGCAGGCTTAGAGACCAGAAATCTGAGCTGTAGTGCTGCCCACTTCCTAATGGAGTCTTGAGTGAAAGACACATCCTTCCTGAACAAAGAACAACAAATGGAAATTAGAAATAATCCCCCTCTAAAAATTTTTTAAAAAATGTGTTGCACAGTGACTTTTTGATTTTTTTCATTTATTTCACAGATGTTGAAGAATTTTTACTTTCAAGATGTCTGCCAGGTTTATGGTTGTGACCAGAGTATGCCACCAACTTAGCCGAGTATCTAACTTACAGCCCCAATCTCATTAGTTAGTAGAGACTTTGTGGAGGCGAGAACAATGTTAGTCGTATGAGCTAGCAAAAGTCCCCTTCACATCTATCCGCTACACTTGGCTTAAAATCACAAGCTGACAAAATAAATTAACATCATTTTAGATACAACACCTGAGTTTTTCACCGATCAACAGCTTCATGAGGTCACAGGAAAACATGCTGGCCCCCTCTGGGTTCAACTGAAAAGATAGCCAAGTTGAGACTCGTTCGTTAATATTACCAGGGCCATATACACCCTGGTTCGGAGCTCAAATTTTAAAGGTGACATTGTCACAATTCAGATATGTGGGTTACGTTTTATAAAATACATTTATTATGGCCTGTAATCACAATGTTTTGGGGGAAATATCTAAAACCAAGTTAAAGGGATACAGAATCGATTCTGATTGGCTGATGTGAGAGATAGGCAAGTCCAGGTTATGCCTTCTCTATGCTGAAGTTTAGGTATGGTACATTCATTCATGCGTGAACTAGGCTGCAAAATTTAACCTAGGAGACCTATCTCCATTGTCAGCCACTCAGCGTTGATAACTGTTTCAGCATCCCTTTAAAGTAGAGCAGACTTAAATAGTGGTATACTGTAAATCTTCAACCTTTTTGACCTTTAAAGCACTTTTTTTTTTAGTGGAATTTATGTGTACAATTATTATGAAAATGATGCTAAAAACGATTTATTTGTGTCACTAAAGATGGAAGCTTCATAAAACAGGGCAAATTATTTCTCTTCTCCCCATAGTCCTCTCAGAAAGGGTTGAAGAATTAGGGAATGTAAGAAAATTTACATTAAAAATTTCAAAATTCCTATACAAATCTGGGATTGAATCAACAACTCTTGAGGTAGTAAGGCAAAAAGCACGTTTAAGTCTGCCCCTATCATATCTCTCTGAAGAAAAGCTAGGTTATCACATTTACCTTTTTAATGATTGCCAGAAAGAACTGAGCTTGAGCATAGCGGATGCTCAAACACAACAGGTGACGGAGAATGGCAGACTGAAGGTGGCCATCTTGACTGGTAGCTGCCAAGGTTACGATACTGTCTCCCTGGTAACCAAGAATAAAGCAATACATGTAACAATGTTTTGTACTTATTTATTTATTTATTTGATTAGCGTTTTACGGTGTACTCAAGAATATTTCACTTATATGACGGTTGCCAGCATTATGGTGGGAGGAAAACCATGATCATCCGCAGGTTGCTGTAGGCCTTCCCATGTATGGCCGGAGAGGAAGCCTGCATGAGCCGGACTTGAATTCACAGCGACCGTATTGGTTTGTTTGAGTTATCACATTAGGAGTTCGCACAACACCGTCACTGGTTTTATAAACAAAATGTTTTATGATTTTGTCCAGACCTGATTCTGAGACCTGATTCTGCCAGCAACAGATGATGTTATTGTTTTGCTTTTCAAAATTTCATCCGAGGGGACTAGATATTAACAGAAAAGAACACATTTATACAAACTATACTTTAAAAGAAAAAGTTGTACAAGTTGTGTGAAATTCTATTTTTTTTTTTTTAAAGATTTTTGAAAGTTTTCATAAGGGAGAAAAATGGTTTTAAACATTGTCATTTTCTGCAAAATCCACCAATTTGTGGTACATTGGAAGTTCTGCCATGTTTTAGGCTTGTCCAATGAAAAGCCTCCTTTCCTCCTCTTGAATATTCATTGTGATATCAAGTGGCTTAACATTTTACTCTTACCATATGATTAAGGTTCATTTCCCAGTCTCAGTTAAATATCGTGATTATCATCAAGGATTTTTAGTTTGTGAAAGCCAACTCTAAAAAGGAAGAGTTTGGGATATACTAGAGGATCACATTATGCCTTCCTTGATGGGTGTTGTCTGCCAAAAATGCGTCTGTAATTGCATGACCTGAAAAGTTACTGGGCAAAGCTAAGCACGATGACATATGTAATCTGTTCAAATGGCAGTGTAAAGGAGACTTATTAAAGGAGACTGTATGACTATTAAATACTCAAATAACAAGCCTTGCTGAGAGAAAATTTAGATATTTTATCTAACGTGAAGTATAGCCCTTTCATTTAGGGTTGTATAAATGTGTTCTTCTCTTTTAAGAAAACTCAATATTCCTGTTAACGAAATATGGGCGGAAGTTGACAGTCTTTCAAATTACGTCAGAATGAACAAGAAATGTTTAGCTGCAGTGGTGCAAACGCATTTGTGTAGGTGTTGCTTTGATCGCAATTTGACATCTTCATATTGTCTGCTGGTAGGCCTAGTTTGCAGGTATGGATTAGCGGTGTGCTAAATTCTGCTACAGTTTTGTTTATGGAGAGTCCTACAGTATAAAACTGATATCTGACAGGACGTTCCACACGTGTAAATGTACTGGATGCTCTCCCACAGTGATCAGTAAGTAACACCCACAACCAAAGCATGTGACCAATGATACACTTTCCCAAGGCGAAACTTTAAATCAGTTAGCGTATCTCCATATTTATTTATAAATTTAATTGGTCATGGTGTTTTAATGCCATACTCAAGAATATTTCCTGCAGACAACAGTGGCCATCATCATGGTGGGAGGAAAGGAGGCTTTTCATTGGAGCCAAGGGGAAACCCACAACCATCTGAAGGTTGCTGGAAGACCTTCCAGCATGAGCTGGTGACAACAATATTGACAGGCTACCGGGTCACTGCCGGTCATGCTAACCACCGTGGGGAAACGGGGCCCCCCATTGTCTAAATAGTGAAACTCTTCAACCTTTTTGTATGTCTCCAAGGTGCTAATTCAAGCATATTCTTATTCTGAAGGCATTATTCTGTGTTGACTAATAAAATAATACTTTTTGTGAAGCCCTGAAACTGGCCAATCCAACCAATGAGGTTTTGTCTCCACAGTCAAATTAAAAATGTGCATAGATTACACTGAGAGTTGCTCTTTCATTCGCGAATAGGTTGAGGAATTTGGGAATGAGAGGTAATAGATAAAGCAGTGATGTTTTATTAACATTATCACCTTCCAACTAAACACATTAGACCATGAGTACACGTAGATAAGTAAACCTTACGTCAGTATTATAAAACGTCACAATCCTACAGCTGGATCGTGACTTTATTTCTTGCTACTCACCACAGACTTGGTGATTTCCCATAAACCTCCGTGCTTAGAGAAGAGATTTCGCAACACACACTGAGAAACACCATGGGAGAAAACCTCCACAAACTGAAAAGTGAAAATTAAAAGTAGGGTAAAATATAATGGTTTTAGTGATAGAGAAAGAAACAAGATATCAAAACATAAGTATTTGTCTATTTTAACACTGCGCTATTACGTTTCAATCGACCTGGATTGGCCTGGATCACAAGTATGTGATGTGACCAGTCATATCGTATGTCAACATTTAATATTCTATCATAACACTGAACTGAAGAAAATTGTTCTGAAAAACAACAGTTTGGCAGCCCAAAGAATTAAAATCCTTTATTAATTTATAAAATGGCAGTATGTATGTATGTATATATGCTAGGGGTCTATGCTTGAGTTTAAGGAGTCATTAGGTGTGTCTACATATATTGTGTCTCCGTGTGGCAGGGTGAGCTCATGCTGCCTAAGTGCTGCCACCACTGAAGTATCACACTGAAGAAAAACCAAATATGACAACCCGCCCAGCCACATTACACTAACACCAGCCAACCAGTCCTGTTTCCTTGTTCTAACCTCTCAGCGCTGAGCACTAAGCGAGGCAACAGCAAATACCATTTTTAAAGTCTTTGGTATGACCCAGCCCCGGTTTTAGCTGAATGCAGATGCCAGGTGCCCTGAACAGCTAATGTTCAATTATTTTAATACTTTTTGTCCATGTGTATTTGCCCACAAATGATGTATTTTTTAATAAAACCTCTATGTGAAGAATAACCAATTCATTGCCAACCAGTTCACTGCCAACTCACCTGTGTTGTTGTGGTTATGGCCGGTATGACAGATTTCAGATAAAACAATCCCAGGTAATTCAGCTTCCTCTTTTCTGGCTGGAATAGCTCGGCTGGAGAGACAGGAAAGAAATAAAACATAATGGTGTACACTGTACAAGTAACAATGAATTCTGTAATTTCGGCGAGTTTTATGATTTTAATTTATTATATTTCAAATGTTCAGTCATGGTAGAATAAACTTTCAAAAAAAACAATGGGGAAAAAACAAACCTAGAGCCTGGAGCTTTGAAATTTTTTAAAAACCTTTAGTCATTTTTTTTTTGATTGTTTATCAAATATTTCCATCAACTTTATGAAGACAATATGCCAGACAGTGTAAACAACCATCACATCTTGTCATGTAACTAAAACTCTTTCAGACTGTATTTTGAAACATGGCACTCTTGAGAGATTGACCAGCAATTGCCCCTTTAGATTCTTTAACATTACAGGCTAACTGTCATCTGTGATTGCTAACCTGAGACATGTGACCAGAACTCCAGCAGTGATTGGTCAGCTGTCACTTGTTCCAGTATAAGCTCATTCACTGGATGGATGATCGGTGGAATTGACGCAGAATTCTACAACAAAACAAAAAATTAAATGGGCTAAGTGAAATTTGCGACGTTTTACTATTAATTACAATATTTGTATATGCATAGGTTATGGGTTGAAATAACAGATAAGAGACAACAACAATATGTAACCGACATTTTGCAAGTTTTACTTACTTACTTTTTCACTTCATTCTTCAAATTCGGACAATCTTTGTCTTCAAACTTTAGTGCACTCATTTTCACATTAATGTTCCTTTACAACATCTCTTCTACACAGGTCTTAAATCATTAAGTGTCAAAACAGTTTTGCTATAAACACACTGACATAGATAAACAAACAAACAAACTGAATATAATTTAACCAATGAAATTGTTCTGAAAGTTTCGGAAAGCATCATTATCTCAGATTTACTTTGAAGACATTATCCCATGACGTGTTAGAAATATTTATTTTAAATCAGTTTGTGATTAAAACATAGCCAAAGTTGCACACAATATGTTTCTTTAGATGACTTATTTTTAACAAGTTCTACTACTTACAATAACAGAACCTACCTAACAGAACCTACCTAACAGAACCTACCTAACAGAACCTACAAACAGAACCTACCAAACAGAACTTACCAGCACTACCTCCTGAATTTTACTCCAATTCTGTTTATCCATTATTGATCGCCCATTCCAGCAGCTCTTCAGGAACTTCCTGTCCAGAAAACCCTGAAAGCATACAGATCAAAATTATCACTGATTTATTAATAGGACTGGTTTTGAATATTCAAAAGACTTCAAAGACAGGTGGCCAAGTTTTCAAGTGGAGTAAACCACTCCTCCCCACTTAACCAGGTACCTGTCCATACCAACCTTAACTATGTACCTTTGATTACCGATCTTATACAGGTACCTGTCCACACCAACCTTAACCAGGTAACTGTCCATACCAACCTTAACCAGGCACCTGTCCATACCAACCTTAACTATGTACCTTTCATTACCAGTCTTATCCAGGTACCTGTCCATACCAACCTTAACCAGGTAACTGTCCATACCAACATTAACCAGGTACCAGTCCACACCAACCTTAACCAAAACCAAAATCCAAACCAACCATACCCAGGCACCTGTCCATACCAACCTTAACCAAGTACCTGTCCATACCAAACTTAACCAGGTACCTGTCCATACCAAACTTAACCAGGTACCTGTCCATACCAACCATAACCAGGCACCTGTCCGTGCCACCCTTAACCAGGTACCTCTGCGCAACAACCATAACCAGGCAGTCAAACCCAGTTTCCCATTTCATTTTGTGATTAAAAGAACAATACTGGTATTAAGAGTTAAGCCTGGTATAACTCTTAATACACTTCTGAACAACTGTATCCTTTGGATGATGCCTCTGCATGCATTAAAAATATGTTCACCCACAAAAAAAAAAACCAAAAACAAAAAGCTCTACTTTTAAAGTTTTAATTCAAATTCTGAAAATTCACTGTTATTTTTTGTACTCTCTCTATGTATTTATCATTAACCAGTGTAAGAAAGAATTGCCCACAGGCTGACCTTATTATTTCAGGTCAAATTTACAGCCCACAATGAATTTTCCAGAACAGCCTGGTCAGATGCAAGAAGTGAGTGAGTAAGTGCTTGACGTTTAAGGTCATACAATTTTTCAGTCATACGAAAACGAGTGCACATAATGAGCCTCCTTGTTGCAAGACGGATTTCCACTTTTATCTAGCGCTGCTTCACTGAGACACCTTACCGAAGCCAAGTACGCCACCCCACCTGAGCCATTATATTGATACGGGTCAACCGTTTGTTGCACCCGTATCCCCTTTATGTTGAACTCCAAGCGAGGAAGTTAGAACTTCCTTTTTTAAGTTCTTAGATGTGATTCGCCCCAGGATTGACCCTGAATCTACCACTCCCGAAGCGGATGATCTACAAACTGTGCTATCATGGGCAGTGGGTGCAAGAAAAATGAAATAAATAAAGTAACAATTACCATAATAGTACACAACAACAACAAAATTTTCACACTTGCGAAAATGTGAAATATGAAAATCTCGCATAACTATGTAGGTCACATCACGTTATGAAGCTAAAACCTTGACAATGTCTTTCACAAAATAAAGTTATGATAAATATGACATTATTATTATGTGAATGTGACCCCTGTTGTCCATGTACACAAGTGCCTTGGCAATAGGTCTCACCTTGCTGGCTGCCATGATAGCCAGCAGCAGTCTGTCAGGGGTACACCCCTCCCACCCCGCAGATAGTTCTCCTCTCAGCTGGGGCAGGATGTGCTGTGTGAATGTCACCTTATCCACCTGCAATAGGAAGAAGTCAGGTAATCTGAAGAGTTGTGAATATACCTGAGGAATATCACTTTATTACTTATAGATAGCTGAAATGTCAGATGAATGACTGACAAAAGTCTTCAAGTGTAATTTCACATGCTAGATATTTTATTTATCTATGAATTTACTTGATGGGAGTCTTACCTAGTAATCAAAGATATTTCACGACGGCGTTCAGCAATATAATGGGAGGAATCTGGGCAGAGCCTGTGGGAAACCCAAGACAATCAGGAGGTTGCTGCCAGACATTCCCACATACGACAAAAGAGGAAGCCAGCATGAGCTGAACTTGAACTCATAGCAATCGCATTGGTAAGAGGTTCCTGGGCCATTGCGCCTTGCTGTCCTGCTATGGAGGCCCCCCATGTTAGATATTTCTTTTGTTACTACATTTGATATTTCACACCCAGATGCCATGACATCAAAAAAAGAACATTTGTTTCATGACATTCTAATCTTTTAACATTCCTACATCATGCAACATGCGTTTTATAGGCACCATGTATGACGAGGTCAAAAAAAAAAAAGCTCTTATGAAAGGTGAAAAGGATAACCCATAAGACGTACTTGTTATTTCCACCTCTCCCTTACACACTACTTACGGTGTTTTAAAGGAGAAGAAAATTTAAATATCAATCAAATACCACTGAAAAGAGTATGCAATTCCTCACAGGTGCAGGATATAAAGAAATTCTAATATGTACTTCAAGTCGATAAATATACATAAAGTCAGCGCCAAAATCAGCTGTGGGTGGCTCCATTTTGCCTAGTCCTGAAGTCTTCTGCGTTAGGAGGAGAATTGCCTTTGGAAACCGCCGAAGTGCAGTTAGTACATTTCCAGAAGAAATATTCTCCTTTAAGCTTCACTGTGTAATATTCTTGATATTAGAGTTTTCTGTTAATGACGATGTGCCTCTGGGTTGCAGGAATTTTCCCTTCAGCCTAGTGGTAGAAGTGTGGACTGGAAATCTAGACATCTGTGGTTCAAATCCCTAGCTGTTGAGTCTGGTTACATTTAACTTTTAGGTGAGATGAATAATCAGTCTTATTTCAACTTACACTACAGCCCTGGTAAATACAATGCTCACACAGACACAATATACACCCTAGACTTAAGGTCACGTGGACATATGTGGATTTATTTCTTTGCTTGAATTTTTTAAAACGCTGTGCTTAAACATTTTTCATGTGTAAGCTGGCAGTGAAGTTTAAAGGTGAAGGAAACCAGAGTACCCAGAGAAAACGACCGACCTCCACAAGGTACCTGGCCAATCTTTTGACTCACAGACAAAACAGCCTGATGGTCACAGCGAACCAGCAACGCCACAAACACAGTATCGTGTCAAGAGTAATGAGAGCCATAAATCTCATGTGGTCAGTCTGGAGGCTCCCCCTAAACTACCCCACCCTAGCAGGTGCTTGACAAATCTCGTGTGGTCAGTCTGGAGGCTCCCCCTAAACTACCCCACCCTAGCAGGTGCTTGACAAATCTCGTGTGGTCAGTCTGGAGGCTCCCCCTAAACTACCCCACCCTAGCAGGTGCTTGACAAATCTCGTGTGGTCAGTCTGGAGGCTCCCCCTAAACTACCCCACCCTAGCAGGTGCTTGACAAATCTCGTGTGGTCAGTCTGGAGGCTCCCCCTAAACTACCCCCACCCTAGAAGGTGCTTGACAAATCTCGTGTGGTCAGTCTGGAGGCTCCCCCTAAACTACCCCACCCTAGCAGGTGCTTGACAAATCTCATGCGGTCAGTCTGGAGGCTCCCCCTAAACTACCCCACCCTAGCAGGTGCTTGACAAATCTTGTGTGGTCAGTCTGGAAGCTCCCCCTAAACTACCCCACCCTAGCAGGTGCTTGATAAATCTCGTGTGGTCAGTCTGGAGGCTCCCCCTAAACTACCCCACCCTAGCAGGTGCTTGACAAATCTCGTGTGGTCAGTCTGGAGGCTCCCCCTAAACTACCCCACCCTAGCAGGTGCTTGACAAATCTCATGCGGTCAGTCTGGAGGCTCCCCCTAAACTACCCCACCCTGGCAGGTGCTTGACAAATCTCGTCATATAGCCAAGAAAACTACACCACCCTGGCAGGCGCTTGACAAATCTTGTCATAAACCCAAGAAAACTACCCCCACCCTTACAGGAGCTTGACAAATCTCATCACAAAGCCAAGAAAACTACCACCACCCTTACAGGTGCTTGACAAATCTCATCACAAAGCCAAGAAAACTACCCCCACCCTTACAGGAGCTTGACAAATCTCATCAAAAAGCCAAGAAAACTACCCCACCCTAGCAGGTGCTTGACAAATCTCATCACAAAGCCAAGAAAACTACCCCACCCTAGCAGGTGCTTGACAAATCTCGTCATATAGTCAAAAAAACTAACCTCACCCTCACAGGTGCTTGACAAATCTGATCACAAAGCCAAGAAAACTACCCCCACCCTTACAGGAGCTTGACAAATCTCATCAAAAAGCCAAGAAAGCTACCCCCACCCTCAAAGGTGCTTGACAAATCTCATCACAAAACCAAGTGTTTAGGCTCGAGATATTAATGGCCAAAGTTTGTGCACCCTAACCATGGGACGAATTCTACTAGCCTCGTTAACACTGTCCCCATCTTCTCTCCCAATACATGTATGGGGAGTACTCTCCGCAAAGTAATGTAATACTTGTATGCTTCATAATTTGAAATGCATTATCCTGCATTTGATCAGATCCACAGGCATAGACAGTTTGTTAACACCCCCACCCCCACCTCCATCCCGCCCTTCCCCTCAGAGTGTACTCACAGAGTTGATGAGGATTTGTAGTCCACAGACACAAGGCTGTTGTAGGTAACTCTTCTTCCCCTGGAGCTGGATCAGAGATGACACCACACCCTCAGTCTCTTCTCCACAACCCTACAATGTTAGAATGTTTTAATTACTGAAAAAGAGAAAAAAACAAACAAAAAACAAAACAAACAAAAATAAGCACAAACAATAATTGATTATTTGACTGATTAACTTATTAGTGATTATTATTTAAACCACCTGACCTTTGGCATGTAACTGAGAGAAGCTTTCCGACTTGTGACACATAAATTTTCACCTGCACAGCCAAGCCTTACTGTATGTTGTTTGTGGTTTTTGCTTCATAACATGGAAGACAACGTTATCACACAGTGGAAGTTTACAATTATTAATATTTCTTCATTAAATTTTATCCTCGGTTACTAGCATTATGCTATGTGAAAACCAGTACAGCCTCAGGAAAACCCACAAACAGCCCACAGATTCCCAGCAGACTTTCCCACTTACCACCGGAGAGGAAGCCTGCACGAAACAGACTTCAACTACTGACAATTGTACTAATGAGAGGCTCCTGGGTCACTGTGCTATGCTAGCACGCTCACCACTTGGCTATGGAAACCCCAATCATCCAATCAGGTAGAGGGTGTACGAGGTTACCGAATCATCTCTATACGTGAATTTCCCCCAAACAAATAATTGTGCTGCACATACCTGATCAAGTCTTCGTGAGCGTATGATTGCCATCAGGGCTGTCACTTTACCAAACATAATGTTCCCCTGCTCCTGACAAAGACAACCAAAATTCATAATGTCATTCTATGTGACATACACATAACTATTTATTTGACTCTTGTTTAATGCCTTATGCAGGAATTTTTCACTGAGCGATACAAAGGCTGTTAGAAGGCAGAAAAGGGATTTATTTATTATTTATTTGATTGGTGTTTTACGCCGTACTCAAGAATATTTCACTTATACGACGGCGGCCAGCATTATGGCGGGCGGAAACCGGGCACAGCCCGGGGGAAACCCACAACTATCCGCAGGTTGCTGTCAGACCTTCCCGAGTACGGCCGGAGAGGAAGCCAGCATGAACTGGACTTGAACTCACAGCGACCGCATTGGCAGAAAAGGGAGGGCCCACGGCAAACCACTGACCTTTGGCAAGATAATGACAAACTTTTCCCTTCTTGATATATTTATTTATTTGATTGGTGTTTTACGCCTACTCAAGAATATTTCACTTATACAATGGTGGCCAGCATTAAGGTGGGAGGAAACCGGGCAGAGCCCAGTGGAAACTCACTACCATCTGCAGGTTGCTGCCAGACCTTCCCACCCTGCTTGATATACACGTGTGAAATACATATCCTGCGGTAGAAGGATGGGAATCAGATTTGGTTTAATTTTGGAACTTTTGTGCCTTTGAGTCTCCAAACTGAAGAGTACCAAACAGGATGCTCGCAAACACTGGTTCTGTGCTCAGTCGAGGTCAGAAGATACCTTGTAACCTCAGATCCTGAGCAAAACTCACCTGGGCTTGAGACTATGTTCAGCCTAGCCAGAGTTTTTGTAACCTTGGGCTCAGTTTGTCAAGTATTTATGTGAACAGAGAATCATGTCTACACTAGCAGAACAGGTACTCGCATGTATGTACACTGCAAACACACAGCCAATTGGATAGCTGTCAATCCAGAATCTATCCTTATTAGATCAGACAGAATAAAATCAATAAACAAATAGGATTTGTTAACAACAATGCAAAGATTTAAACAGTAAAAAATGATATAAATGTTATATATGACTTGCTAGTAAGGCAACAAAATTCAGGGAGCAAACTAAGACACAGACTGAGTGAAGGTCAAAGTCACCTGTACAAAACATCACAAACTTACCCCTTTACTGTCCTAGGGAGTGAAGGTGGAAGTCACCTGTACAAAACATTACAAACTTCCCCCGTTTACTCTCCCGTTTTAAGAAAGTCAAAGTCAAAGTCAAAGTCAAACTTATCCTTTACTCTCCTTGGGTATGAAAGTCAAGATCACCTGTGCAAAACATCACAAACTTACCCCTTTACTCTCCTGGGGAGTGAAGGTCAAAGTCACATGTACACAACATCACAAACTTACCGCTTTACTCTCCTGCTGTGTGAAGGTCAAGGTCTCCTTGATTAGGGCTAGCACATCTCTGATCTGCACCTCTGGAAACTCCGACAGGATCTGGACGAAAACAAACGTAGAAATGGTTTATGTTTACATATATGGATAAAAATTGTGCAATTTGTAGAAGACTAGAGGCCTGTATCTTGCTCTCAGTTTTCCTGACCAGCTTCTTACAACTAAATGGAGGTTTTGTTGTGATATAAATCTGAGTTTATATCAATCTGAACACCATAGAGCTTCTCAGGAAGAAACAAAATTCTTACTTTTCAAATATTATTACTTCTGTACTTTTTAAAAGATTTCACCAGCTTTAACATGAAATCTATGCTATCAATTCAACATCATCATGTCATGGCAATTGATTTAACACCTCTGTGCCATGGCAATTGATTTAACACCTCTGTGCCATGGCAATCAATTTAATACCACTGTGCCAAGGCAATCAAGTTAACAACACTGTGCCATGGTAGTCGATTTAGCCACACTGTGCCATGACAATCAATTTAACACCACTGTGCCACAGCAATCGATTTAACACCACTGTGCCACAGCAATCAATTTAACACCACTTTGCCACGGCAATCGGTTTAAAACCACTGTGCCATGGCAATCAATTGAACACCACTGTGCCATGGCATTCAACCTTGCTACATTACCTGAGTTAGAGCTGTGGCAAATCCCACTCTGGCCCATTTTTTGCTAGAGGGTAACCCTTTTACTAGTCTTCTCAATGAATACTGAAGATCTCCACATAAGGGAAAATTCTACAACACACAATCACACAAAACATATGAAACAAGAGCACATTTCAATCATGAATCCAAAAAGATATGTTTTATGCAGTTGCTTTCTTTTTGAACATGTGAGAACACACTTATTTCTACACGAGACAGGACTGAAGATGAATGCGATAAAAGTCTGCTACCCAAGGGCCTTGATGTTTGAGTCATGTGATTAATACCTGCACAGTAAACAGGGAGTTAACCTTATCCAAGGAATTTTTGATCTGTAAAATACTGCCATTCTCCACATACAATACATTCCTGGATAGCCTGTTACCATGATAAATATCCGTGCCGTAGTTTTTGTTCTACCGTCACTTCTAAAATGTAGTTGACCCCTCTCAAACCCAATCTGTCATTCTCATCTTTGGGCCAGTCCTAGATCAATTGAGTTAATAGCTGACAATCTGGTGGTTAACAATCACAACGACACTTAATAAAAGAATTTCTAAACCCAGTTGGAATTTCCAGACAGGTATGTGCATCAGCTCATTTAACTGACTAGTTTTGAAAGAAAAGAGAATGAAAGGCTTTTGAATAACTTCTGTTCTGTTTCCCACTATATAATGGTGCGCCCAAATTGTGGATCAGTTGACAGATCGACAAGGTATTTATTTATTTCATTGGTGTTCACGCCGTACTCTGATATGCAAAGTATAGATGTGTCTCGTGACTCCCCTTCAGTCTGCAGCTTCTGAGACAACCAGTGAGCCTTCTGCAGCCTGGAAACTGCATTCTAGCATTATCCTATTTTCATTCCAAGTGTGCGGTCAAAGTCCAAAGCAACACGTCTACACTGCTGATCCATGAGGCAGACCTCCTCCTTATACTTTGACAAAATCAGTATTCATCTATCCTGAAATGCGCTCTTTTTGACTTTGTTGCTGTGATAGATGTCTGTACAGTAATTTGTTTTTGTTACTGGAACATGTGTAGCCCACCCCTCTCAAATCTAGTCTTATCATCTCGGCTATCAATCTGGTCTAGTCCTGCCTGGTCACTTCCTCAGTTGCGATAGAGCTACAACACTATGGAACTGGGTTTTCGCCATAATCATTAAGTCATAAAATGCTGCTGTCTACTATCAGATCATCAAATATCACCACTATCAACATTTACTTCAACAGAGCCACACCGAATTACCTTCCTTGAGGTCACTCTCCCGTTTAAAAGGTCCGTTTTTTGGAGTAAAACTGTGAGACCTCAGTACTATATCCCTAATGACAATTTCCGTCAGTACTATATCCCTAATGACAATTTCCATCAGTACTATATTCCTAATGACAATTTCCATCAGTACTATATCCCTAATGACAATTTCCGTCAGTGCTATATCCTTAATGACAATCTCTGTCAGTATTATATCCCTAATGACAATTTCCATCAGTACTATATCCCTAATGACAATTTCCGTCAGTGCTATATCCCTAATGACAATTTCTGTCGTTACAGGAGGGTGAACTAGTTGAAGACCTAGCTTTAAGACAAATTTTATTTTTGTAAACATAGCTGGAAAGCCTCGTCGTGTATTTTTTTTTCAAATTCATTCAGAGCTAATTTTATAATCCTGCCCCGAGCAAATATGACAGACAGCTTCGCCGAACTCTTTTAGACTGAAAAATATGGACTTCATTTAGCATATCTGGACATCTGCAACTCTCAACGGACAATGTTTTTTTTTTTTTTTTTTTTACATTTTGTTGCCTAGAAAATATTTGTGTCTGTCATGAAATAACCTACATGCTGCATGATTTAATAGACTCAGTCCAAACTCTCGTAGTTTCACTGCTCAAAAACTAGTTTCGCGTTATCTCTTAGTCGAGGTCCGGTAACAAGGGAGGTAATTCTGAGCAGATGAATTCACTTACTGCGAAGAAAAAAACAATCTAAATGAAAAACACTTTGCTCCTTAAGTTAACATAACATTGTCTCTCAGAAGCTGTTTACTTCGTATGATGATTAACGACATATTTATCCGAGGATGTGTTGCCAAAATGCCATTACCACTTCCAAAGCCACTGCCTGCACTCTGCACAGTCTTTCTGGCTGTAGTCAACTTCAAGCCTACACTTACATACACGTACCTTGTTCGGGAGATTGTTATGATCCAACTGCTTAGTTTTCAGCACAGTCAACAGGTTCTTCGTTTCACGCAGTCTCTTTACTTCTTTTCCCTCTGAAAGAACCCAAAATTTATCTAAGATATCCTTACTGACATCTGTTGTTTTAACTTTTTGAATCCCTCCAGCGTCGCCCATGTGGTTTGCCTCCATGCTTGATTTGTAAACCATCAGAATGGTTAGAATTGTCTAACCAGACCCATAACCGAACACGTTTACTCTTTTGTAATGCATTTACCTTTTTTTTCTTCAAAACTCTTGAAATTCTTTGCCTTGGAACTGATTATTAATTTTGGGAGTAATTTTATTTAGAAATCATGGTAAATAATGGAAACACTTTACTTGGACCAGTGAGTCCTTATTTCGTTAGTAATATGTAGTCCGAGTGTTAGATTGTATTGCTGATACTAACTACACGACAACATGTCGACTAAGGATAAAGAAAAAGATAAAGTTAAGCGAAAGCGTGCGATTCGAAGCGAGGACCGTGGAGGATCAGGTGACAACAAGAAATCTAAAACAGATGGAGAGGTGAGAAATGTAGCAAGGTTGGAATGAGTGAAAATGAATGAGACTAACTTGAAATCAAACTCGTGTTACAGTGACGAAAATTGAACACTTTGTGAATGATACAAAGTCGCTCTCATCAGTTGTTGAAACGTTGAGGTCTGTATTCAGCAATGTCTGATACTTACCTGCCTCACCAGAAATTGTTGAAAATAGAACTCCACGTACCATGTAACTGAAGGAGTGAGTTGTATATCCATGGACCTTTTTATTCTCTGTTATATTTAGTTGTTGACATGCTGGCTTCATCTCCATGAAGTGGATGGTCGTGGGTTTCCCCCGGGCTCTGCCCGGTTTCCTCCCACCATAATGCTGACCACCGTCGTATAAGTGAAGTATTCTTGAGTATGACGTAAAACACCAATCAAATAAATAAATAAATAAATATTTATGTGTTGAGGGGGCCTCCGTGGCTCAGTTGGTTAGCGCACTAGCACAGCGTAATGACCCAGGAGTGTCTCACCTGTGAGTTCAAGTCCAGCTCATGCTGGTTACCTCTCCGGTGGTATGTGGGAAGGTCTGCCAGCAACCTGCGGGTGTTCGTAGGTTTCCCCCCGAGCTCTGCCCGGTTTCCACCCACCATAATGCTGGTCTCGGTTGTATAAGTGAAATATTCTTGAGTACGGCGTAAAACACAGATCAAATAACTAAATGGAATTTAATTGTTGAGAGACTGAATTGGATTTAAGTGTAGATAAACTGGATGAAAGCTCATGTGAAATGATATGTATATATTCCTAACAGCTATAATAGGAAAATGAATATCCAGTTGTGGGAGCTGCCCTGATCTAGTGGTTGGCATGCTAACACAGTATAATCAGCCAGGATCAAGCCTCTCACACACGCAGTCCCTGTGAGTCCAGCTCATGCTGGCTTCCTGTCTGGAATTTGGTCTGAATTTTTTTCTTCCCATCAAATACCAATTAATCATCTTCTATCCAGACGTTGTCTTCATCTTGTTGAAGGATACAAAGGTTTCCCTGTTTTATGCCGAGGAAGAAGAAGTGTTGAATCGTGACCCTCAGGAAGATCTAGAGATGCACAAAGCAGCCTGTGATGAAATTAGGCGCTGTATTGCCGACGTCCGAAAGCTGAAATCAGCCCAGGGAAAAGAATCGGTAAGCTGGGAATGCAGAATGCATTTGATTGAATTGCCAAAAACCTGATCAACCTAATTGCAGGTACTCTGATTTAAAGTTTTTAAAACTTCTGGGTATACCATTTAAAAGAAACTGCAAATATGATGTCATATCACTCATACCCCACACCCAGTTGGCTAAAAGGCAAAACAGTGTTAGCCTGATTTTGTTTAGTTTGAACTGTGATGTCTTGGTTATGTTAGAGCAAAAATAAATATTAAGTGGTATGTATGTTGGATACTGTATTGGTGCATATATATCTTTGGTCTAGTGTTGTCTTTTATTTAATTACACACTTGAATATTGGTGAAGACTTATCCGAGTCAGCCTTAGGCCAAGTGACCTAAAGGGATGGTAGACTAGCCACTTGTGGCTATGGTCGGCAATTCTAAATGAGAGTTCAGTCATGGCCTTAGATAGGTTTTTTTTTTTTTACATCCCCTTGCTCTCATGGGGTCTTGGTGACAGTAAGTGGTTCATCCCAACAAGTTCAACAAGTGAGGCGTACAAATCCTAATGTCACTCGAGGAAAGGTAACTTGGCAAAAGGTGACTGCACTCTGGTGTCTTCTGCTCATAAAACTGACAGCTGTCATGAGTTGGAAAATTGGGATGTTTGCCATTAAAAGAAAAGACAAATTAATCTGACTAAATCTGGCGTATGGAATTGTTCTTCAGGCCATAGAGGAGAAGCGGATTCAGGCTACGCTCCAGTTTATCATTCTAAAGAAGATGAATCGCCTTGCACATATCCGCTGTAAGAAAGTCAGAGAAGGAACAAATGAGGTATGGAAGCTGTAGAAGAATTAATAGTGGCAGCAGATCACTACATATACGTGATGATATATTCAGCTGTCAAATTTGTGATGACAAGAACAGTATCCAAAAAAAAAAAATAAATAAATAACTAAGCAAATAAATTTTTATAATGTTCTCTATACATGAACATTTCTGTGGCATTTCGAATCTAAGGTGGATCTGTTTATTTGTTTACTAAAAGCATCTGTTTACTTGTGTAACATTTTGGTATAGATACTAGTCGTCTTCATGTTCTCTATACAAATTTGTTGACTCATTTTCAGGCTAAACAGAAGATTGATCAGCATCATTTACAGCTGGAGAATCTGCTGTATGAGGTGACTCATCTACAAAAAGAAATCACCAAATGTCTGGAGTTCAAGTGAGTCTTCTATTTGGGTCATCAGCAGAAATGTTCACAACAGAATGGCACATTTTTGTAAATTGCTGTAAATAGTAAGAAACATGTTCTCGCTTTTTACTACTGTAATTCTTCAACCTCTTTGCAGCATGTTTATTCAAGCATATTCTGAATTCATTATTCTGTGTTGAGTGATGAAATTATACTTTTTGTGAAGCCCTGATACTGGCCAATACAACCAGTGTAGTTTAGTCATCAAAATCAAATTAAAAACATACATAAAATGCACTGAAAGTCACTCCTTTATATGCCAAAAGGTTGAGGAATTTGGGCAGCCTAAATTTGAAACTTTTGTTTAGCATTTTATTTGTGGATTTCCAGATCTGAATTTTATTCTCTGTGAAGATGAAGGATTCACTATGTAAATAGTCATTCTTGGTGATGCAGATCAAGCCCTGATTTCATCCAGCACACACTAGTTCTACAGGCGAAATTCATGAGCACATTTAACTGCGAGTATCTGGTAACCTGTACTCCCATAAAGTTGACTGTCATCATAGAAGTGAAAACTTCTTGAGTATGGTGTTAAACAACGATCAAATAAATAATATACTGAATGTATCAGATCCAAAGATGAGGAGATAGAGCTGGTGCCCGTGGACAAGTTTTACAGAGAGGCCCCCAAAGAGATCTCTAAACCGGTGAGTTGTTCGGAGTTGTCAGGTGTGTGGCAATCCGTAGCAGTGTCGGACAGGCGTCCGCAGCTGAGGGGATTAGCATGCCAGCATGGCGCAATGACCCAAGGGCCTCTCACCAATGGCATCGCTGCGAGTTCAAGTTCAGCTCATGCTGGCTTCCTCTCTGGCTGTAAGTTGGAAGGCCTGCCATCAACCTGTGGATGGTTGTGGGGTTTCCCCCCAAGACTGGTTTCCTCCCACTGCAATTAAATATTCTTAAGTACGGCATGAAACACCAAACACATCAAATAAATAAATAAATAAAATGTAGCAGTGTCGGCCTTGTCCTGCTTCCTCTTAAAGCTAATGGGATGAAGTGAAATGAACTACAGTATTTACGTTATTTTAAACATTTTTATTTGTTAACATCTAACATAATGATGACAGTATTTTTGATGCTGGATTTGAGCTGTCACTGGTTACACTAGGTGTCCCTTAAATATCAGAAGATATGTCACATGCTTGTTCTACGACTGGTGTATTTTTCCATGCTCTCAGTTTTCCTCCATCAGGAGAAAAAAAGCACCTTGATCAAGAAAAACTTCTTGTTTGGCATTAAGCACTTATCAGATTATGAATTGATTGACACTGTGTGTTAATGGGTAGGATATTTGCTTTAGTTTTGTTTTTCATGTGAGTCGTTGTCTGTTTATAGACAGAGACTGAGAAGAACCTTCACAAGCAGACCTTAGCAAGGCTGGACTGGGAACTGGAACAGAGGAAAAGGTGCTATCTCCTTTATTTTATCAACAAATTATTCAGTTATTTTACTTTTTTTTAAGCTTTCTAAATCAGTGCTTTTAAATATACATGTAACTGAAAAGATGCCTCTATATTTGAAGCAGATAAGAATTACTGTAAATTACACATTAATTCAGAGAACATAATAAATTTGTTGTTGTTGTTGTAGACTGTCGACCCAGCTGCAGGAATCTGAGAATAGCAAGGAGCAGATAGAGAATGAGATCAGAGAGAAGAGAGATCAGCTGGAGAGCCTACAGCCCAAACTCCGGGATATCCTACAGGTAACCACAATGCTGGCACTGATAATTCTTCCTCTAGATCCTGCAAACTTACACGTATTTACAGCTGTATATCACACAAATGTCTGCACAGTCCATTGTACACATAGGTAAGGGTGCTTACTCAAAGCAGTTGTACTGATTTTTTGTAGAAATGAACAATGTACGTGAGTGACTGCTGCCTACATCCAGGTTTAAAAGATTTTTATGTAGTCATTTTTTTTTTTTTTTTGATTGGTGTTTTACGCCGTACTCAAGAATATTTCACTTATACGACGGCGGCCAGCATTATGGTGGGTGGAAACCGGGCACAGCCCGGGGGAAACCCACGACCATCTGCAGGTTGCTGGCAGACCTTCCCACTTACGGCCGGAGAGGAAGCCAGCATGAGCTGGACTTGAACTCACAGCGACCGCATTGGTGAGAGGCTCCTGGGTCATTACGCTGCGCTAGCGCGCTAACCGACTGAGCCACAGAGGCCCCTGTAGTCATTTTGGATCTAATATCAATATGTAGCAGTCCGTCTGAGGCAGGTATTTGTTCTTATCGTTGATGAGCTTGTGAATATTTTAAGTAGGTCCCAATCTATTGTAATTTTTTACTTTTAAATTCAGATTTTTGTAGATGGGGTAGTGATAGTATTTATTTATTTATTTGGTGTTTTACACCATGCTCTAGAATATTTCACTTATATGACGGTGGTCAGCATTATGGTGGGGGGGGGGACCCATGACCATCTGCAGGTTGCTGATAGACCTTCCCACGTATGGGTGGAGAGGAAGCCTGCGAGAGGGTGTTTCTAGACATTTAATAGGAAACAAATCATGACTTCACTATTTGTCTCTTCACAGTCGACCAAACCAGTGCAGGAGTACCTGTGCATGCCATTTGACAAGATCTGCGAGCAGCATGAGATTGCCTCACATCTCCCGTTACCTCTGTATGTTCTCTACATGCAGTCCAGCGCCTACAAAGAGGCCTGCGGTAAGATTACCTGCAAAAGCCTATAATTTACCTGCAAAAAGCCTATCATATAAAGATTAGACTACATGCAAAAAGCCTATCATATAAAGATTAGACAACATGTAAAATGCCTATCATATAAATATTAGACTACATGCAAAATGCCTGTCATATAAAAATTAGACTACATGGAAAAAGCCTATCATATAAAGATTAGACAACATGTAAAATGCCTATCATATAAAGATTAGACTACATGCAAAATGCCTGTCATATAAAAATTAGACTACATGCAAAAGGCTATCATGTAAAGATTAGACAACATGTAAAATGCCTAGCATATAAAGATTAGACTACATGCAAAATGCCTATCATATAAAGATTAGCCTACGTGCAAAATGTCTATAATATAAAGATTAGACAACATGTAAAATGCCTAGCATATAAAGATAAGACTACATACAAAATGCCTATCATATAAAGATTAGCCTACGTGCAAAATGTCTATAATATAAAGATTAGACTACATGCAAAAAGCCTATCATATAAAGATTAGACCACATGCAAAATGTCTATCATATAAAGATTAGACTACATGCAAAAAGCCTATCATGTAAAAATTAGCCATGGAAAATAGGAACATCAGACAAAATAAAATGGCCGATTTTCATCTTTATTTTATTCCACATTTGGATTTTTCTAATGTCATCTTAAAACACAAAATGAAGTTCTTGTCACCTTAATACATTGTGAATGTAATAATTTCTCTGTTGTGTCTGGTCATCACTTTCATTTTCGTTTTTAGACAAGTACCTCACTGTGACTATTGAAGGGGATTACCAAGCTGCCAAGGGAAGTAACTGGGACAACATGGTGTTAGGTGAGTGTTGTCAGATACAGACAGGTGGCAGTTCAGTGTGGTACAACAATAAAATGAATGTGGCTTATATTAGCTATAATTCCTGATGAAGAATGAGACTTTCTTGGGTCTTGCATTAGTACAGAACATTTGTCTTGTGCTTTTCTTTAATACGTTTTTACTAATGTGGCTATTGTTGCCCCCCAAAAGTGCACTGGTTTGATCTAAATGTTCCGGTTGTAAGGAATGTAAATTGACACGAAGTTTTGATGGAGCCTTATGGATTGTCAACTTAGTTTCATGGCCTCCTCAATCTCCACCATCAATAACCATCAACTTGTTTCAACAACATATTCTTGAACATGCCACTTAATAATGCTAGTGACAAATAAGAATTCAAAAAGTATTCTTACAAAATATTCTTTGGAAAACTGAGAATATGTAAAAAAAAATACTGCCGAAATTGTGATATGTACATGTATGATTGAAATGTTGTAATTGACAGATGAGGACAGCGATAGTGAAACTGAAGAGCAGGAGAAAGCCAAGTCGGTGAGTCTACCACACCAGTTTTAACTGTTAAAAAAATTCTGTTCATCTAAAACTTGTAAAATCAGCCTTTTTGCTAATCACTTAGCTCTAAGCCTAAAGCTATTGGCCTATTGTTTGCACTGTGACTTTGTAGAACGTTAATTTTGGTGCTCAGTCACCCAAGAGCTCGTGGGCAGTTGTAGCCTATTCATCGCCTTATGAAACCCCAAAAAGTTGTTTAAAGTCACTCCTATAAAACTGTTGCCATCATTTTGCCGAAGTGATGTTAATCCATAATCATCCATGCACATAAAACTGACCATTCAGTTCTTTACAGGACTTTTATTTGGCCTTTGTAATCACTGATTGATTGGTTGAAATCAAAGGCACTTGGTGACAAAAATATGCTTGTAGTTCATAACGATGGTATATGATGTTTAATTCTTCGATAAAAACCCAGCCAGTGGAGATTAATCAGAATGAAGATACCCAACGATAGCTTTGTGACCACTCTGACAGCCTTCTGATCACAGGTGATATCCTCAGATTCATCAAGATTCACCAGCATTCTCGATAACTTCTTGTACTACCAGCGGCCTTCTGATCACAGGTGATATCCAGAGATTCATGAAGATTCACCAACATTCTCCATAACTTCTTGTACTATCAGTGGCCTTCTGATCACAGGTGATATCCAGAGATTCATGAAGATTCACCGGCATTCTTGATAACTTCTTGTACTATCAGTGGCCTTCTGGTCACAGGTGATATCCTCAGATTCATCAAGACTCACTGGCATTATCCATAACTTCTTGTACTATCAGTGGCCTTCTGGTCACAGGTGATGTCCAGAGATTCATCAAGATTCACCATCATTCTCCGTAACTTCTTGTACTATCAATGGCCTTCTGGTCACAGGTGATATCCTCAGATTCATCAAGACTCACTGGCATTATCCATAACTTCTTGTACTATCATTGGCCTTCTGATCACAGGTGATGTCCTGAGATTCATGAAGATTCACCGGCATTCTTGATAACTTCTTGTACTATCAACAGCCTTCTGATCACAGGTGATATCCAGAGATTCATCAAGATTCACCATCATTCTCCGTAACTTCTTCTACTATCAACAGCCTTCTGATCACAGGTGATGTCTTCAGATTCATCAAGACTCACTGGCAGTATCCATAACTTCTTCTACTATCAGTGGCCTTCTGGTCACAGGTGATGTCCAGAGATTCATGAAGATTCACCATCATTCTCCGTAACTTCTTGTACTACCAACAGCCTTCTGATCACAGGTTATATCTTCAGATTCATCAAGATTCACTGGCATTATCCATAACTTCTTGTACTATCATTGGCCTTCTGGTCACAGGTGATGTCCAGAGATTCATCAAGATTCACCTTCATTCTCCGTAACTTCTTGTACTATCAATGGCCTTCTGGTCACAGGTGATATCCTCAGATTCATCAAGACTCGCTGGCAGTATCCATAACTTCTTGTACTATCATTGGCCTTCTGATCACAGGTGATGTCCATAGATTCATCAAGATTCACCATCATTCTCCGTAACTTCTTGTACTATCAACAGCCTTCTGATCACAGGTGATATCTTCAGATTCATCAAGATTCACTGGCATTATCCATAACTTCTTGTACTATCAGTGGCTTTCTGGTGACAGGTGATGTCCAGAGATTCATGAAGATTCACCATCATTCTCCGTAACTTCTTGTACTATCAACAGCCTTCTGATCACAGGTGATATCCTCAGATTCATCAAGATTCACCATCATTCTCCATAACTTCTTGTACTATCATTGGCCTTCTGGTCACAGGTGATGTCCAGAGATTCATCAAGATTCACCGGCATTCTCCATAACTTCTTCTACTATCAGTGGCCTTCTGGTCACAGGTGATGTCCAGAGATTCATCAAGATTCACCGGCATTCTCCGTAACTTTTTGTACTATCAATGGCCTTCTGATCACAGGTGATATCCTCAGATTCATCAAGACTCACTGGCATTATCCATAACTTCTTGCACTATCAACAGCCATCTGGTCACAGGTGATATCCAGAGATTCATCAAGATTCACTATAGATATGTTTTCATGGGACAGACCTACCACAATGAACAAGGGCCAAATTGTAAGCCCTGAGTAGTCAAATGAAACATTGATTTGTCATTTGTTATTCACAATAATTTGTCATTTGTTGTTATCAGAAGCACATAAATAAAGAGAAGTGTGTGATGCTCTCTTTATATGATTCCCAGCCTAAGTACTCCCACTCCTCATTGATTGGTGTACTCACATGATTCCCCATCTAGGTACTCTCACTCACATTGATTGGTGTACTCATGGTTCCCCATCTAGGTACTCCCACTCCACATTGATTGGTGTACTCATGATTCCCCATCTAGGTACTCCCATTCCTCATTGATTGGTGTACTCACATGATTCCCCATCTAGGTACTCTCACTCACATTGATTGGTGTACACATATGATTACCCATCTAGGTACTCCCACTCCTCATTGATTGGTGTACACATATGATTCCCCATCTAGGTACTCTCACTCACATTGATTGGTGTACACATATGATCCCCATTCTAGGTACTCCCACTCCTCATTGATTGGTGTACACATATGATTCCCCATCTAGGTACTCCCATTCCACATTGATTGGTGTACACATATGATTCCCCATCTAGGTACTCTCACTCACATTGATTGGTGTACACATATGATCCCCCATCTAGGTACTCCCACTCCTCATTGATTGGTGTACTCACATGATTCCCCATCTAGGTACTCTCACTCACATTGATTGGTGTACACATATGATTCCCCATCTAGGTACTCCCACTCCTCATTGATTGGTGTACACATATGATTCCCCATCTAGGTACTCCCATTCCACATTGATTGATGTACACATATGATTCCCCATCTAGGTACTCCCACTCCTCATTGATTGGTGTACACGTATGATTCCCAGTCTAAGTGCTCCCACTTCACCTTGATTGGTGTACACATATGATTCCCCATCTAGGTACTCTCACTCACATTGATTGGTGTACACATATGATCCCCCATCTAGGTACTCCCACTCCTCATTGATTGGTGTACTCACATGATTCCCCATCTAGGTACTCTCACTCACATTGATTGGTGTACACATATGATTCCCCATCTAGGTACTCCCACGCCACATTGATTGGTGTACACGTATGATTCCCCATCTAGGTACTCCCATTCCTCATTGATTTGTGTACACATGTGATTCCCCATCTAAGTACTCCCACTTCACATTGATTGGTGTACACATATGATTCCCCATCTAGGTACTCCCACTCCTCATTGATTGGTGTACACATATGATTCTCCATCTAGGTACTCCCATTCCATATTGATTGGTGTACACATATGATTCCCAGTCTAAGTACTCCCACTCGCATTGATTGGTATACACATATGATTCCCCATCTAGGTACTCCCACTCCACATTGATTGATGTACACATATGATTCCCCATCCAAGTACTCCCACTCCACATTTATTGGTGTACACGTATGATTACCCATCTAGATACTCCCACTCACATTGATTGGTGTACACATATGATTACCCATCTAGGTACTCCCACTTCACATTGATTGGTGTACACATATGATTCCCCATCTAAGCACTCCCACTCCACATTGATTGGTGTACACATATGATTCCCAGTCTAAGTACTCCCACTCCACATTGATTGGTGTACACATATGATTCCCAGTCTAAGTGCTTCCACTTCACATTGATTGGTGTACACATATGATTCCCCATCTAGGTACTCCCACTTCACATTGATTGGTGTACACATGTGATTACCCATTTAGGTACTCCCACTCCTCATTGATTGGTGTACACATATGATTCCCAGTCTAAGTACTCCCACTCACATTGATTGGTGTACACGTATGATTACCCATCTAGATACTCCCACTCACATTGATTGGTGTACACATATGATTACCCATCTAGGTACTCCCACTCACATTGATTGGTGTACACATATGATTCCCCATCTAAGCACTCCCACTCCACATTGATTGGTGTACACATATGATTCCCCATCTAAGTACTCCCACTCCACATTGATTGGTGTACACATATGATTCCCATCTAAGTGCTTCCACTTCACATTGATTGGTGTACACATATGATTCCCCATCTAGGTACTCCCACTTCACATTGATTGGTGTACACATATGATTCCCCATCTAAGCACTCCCACTCCACATTGATTGGTGTACACATATGATTCCCAGTCTAAGTACTCCCACTCCACATTGATTGGTGTACACATATGATTCCCAGTCTAAGTGCTTCCACTTCCACTAGGTACTCCCACTTCACATATGATTATCCATTTAGGTACTCCCACTCCTCATTGATTGGTGTACACATATGATTCCCAGTCTAAGTACTCCCACTCACATTGATTGGTGTACACGTATGATTACCCATCTAGATACTCCCACTCACATCGATTGGTGTACACATATGATTACCCATCTGGGTACTCCCACTTCACATTGATTGGTGTACACATATGATTCCCCATCTAAGCACTCCCACTCCACATTGATTGGTGTACACATATGATTCCCAGTCTAAGTACTCCCACTCCACATTGATTGGTGTACACATATGATTCCCAGTCTAAGTGCTTCCACTTCACATTGATTGGTGTACACATATGATTCCCAGTCTAAGTACTCCTACTCACATTGATTGGTGTACACATGTGATTCCCCGTCTAAGTACTCCCACTCCACATTGATTGGTGTACACATATGATTACCCATCTAAGTACTCCCACTTCACATTGATTGGTGTACACATATGATTCCCCATCTAGGTACTCCCACTTCACATTGATTGGTGTACACATATGATTCCCCATCTAGGTACTCCCACTCCTCATTGATTGGTGTACACATATGATTTTCAGTCTAAGTACTCCCACTCACATTGAATGGTGTACACGTATGATTCCCAGTCTAAGTACTCCCACTCCACATTGATTGGTGTACACATATGATTCCCCATCTAGGTACTCCCATTCCACATTGATTGGTGTACACATATGATTCCCCATCTAGGTACTCCCACTCCTGATTGATTGGTGTACACATGATTCCCAGTCTAAGTACTCTCACTCACATTGATTGGCGTACACATATGATTCCCCATCTAGGTACTCCCACTCCACATTGATTGGTGTACACATATGATCCCCCATCTAGGTACTCCCACTCGACATTGATTGGTGTAAATGATTCCCAGTCTAAGTACTCTCACTCACATTGAATGGTGTACACATATAATTCCCCATCTAGGTACTCCTCCCTCCTTATTGATTGGTGTACACATATGATTACCCATCTAAGTACTCCCACTCCACATTGATTGGTGTACACATATGATTCCCAGTCTAAGTACTCTCACTCACATTGATTGGTGTACACATATGATTCCCAGTCTAAGTACTCCCACTCACATTGATTGGTGTACACATATGATTCCCCATCTAGGTACTCCCACTCCCCATTGATTGGTGTACACGTATGATTCCCAGTCTAAGTACTCCCACTCACATTGATTGGTGTACACATATGATTCCCCATCTAGGTACTCCCACTCCCCATTGATTGGTGTACACATATGATTCCCAGTCTAAGTACTCCCACTCCACATTGATTGGTGTACACATATGATCCCCAGTCTAAGTACTCCCACTCCACATTGATTGGTGTACACATATGATTCCCAGTCTAAGTACTCTCACTCACTTTTACTGAGAGACAAAACTGACTTCTTGCAACCATACTTCCCAGAATTCCTCAGTATGGTCTTTGGTATTTTAGTAGCATTGATCCAGTGAGCTATCAGACTCGATGGAGTACAGACATGCAAACTATCAAATAACATAGTGGCAATCATCTCTCTCTGTGTGTGTGTTTACTTTGGTTTGTTATCAATGATTTATCACATATTAACCTTGTGTAAGCTAAATTCTGTTCTTCCTTGCCTGTTTTTAGAAGCGGAGGCGCAAGACCCATGATGAGAGACACAGTACTGCCAAAGACAGAATTTTCAGGAAGCATCCTTTGTTCATCACTCTGGAAATACGTTGTAAAGGTCGGGTGCATTTTTCTTGACACCTGTTTTAGTTTGCATTGTAAATGTTTTGCACTCAAGCTAATGCAAAAAAGTCCACAAATCAAATAAAAATTTAACAGTAAATGCACAATTATATGTTTTGTCTGATCTTGATATTTTCATGATTTTCCTGTTTTTATTTCGAAGTTTTCTGATCATACAAATATGTCTTTATTTTCAAAAGTGCTGGGACAGTCCACATTTCCCAGAAAATAATATTCCCTTTCAACCCAGACATAAGATATGCTCCATCTGTAAAACAACCATTTAAACTGGTGTGGCCTTAATCAACAGGAAGTCAGAAGTAATAAAACAGAACATGATCAAGTTATTCAAGGCTCTACCAGTTGGCATACTATTACACTGTGCTTAAAGGAGATGTGGAAGGCAGGGTAACTAGCTATTTTGGCTGTGTAAAAACTACCCTATTCTCATTTTTGGGACGCCTGGCCTGCTCTTGTTTGCCAATGTGCATGTAGCTGTAGCAAGAATATTTAGTTTCATTTTCATAATGAACAGCATACTTGCATCTTTACTTTCCCAAAAAGCTGAGAAAGAAACGCAATATTCTGCTTTCAGCAGTACTAATAACTGTCTCGAAAAACAGAAGAATTAGGGTAGACGAAATGTGGAAATGCAGAGCAAAAACCAAGCATGTTGTTAATTGCAAGAATGAGCCAGACAGTTGTAGTTTCTGTGATGTAGGAAGTAAATTATAGTACAAATGTCACATTTGAGTTTACTCCTGTGATCTGTCTCATTTTGTAATTTATGATATAACTGTTTTTTCCCAGATGGCAGCTCTCTCCAGTTGAGTTTTACATACATCGTCATGCTAAACATCGTCACAGTAGGTGTCAAAGTTCAGGCTGCTGGAGACACCAATTTGAACTCTATTTCTGGAGGGTGAGTCTTAGTATTCAAAACTGGCATTTTAGAGGAATTCCTTTTTTTTATTTCAAACAATTTTCAGAAAAATGCTCAGGATTTGGCATGGAAGTGTTAAAATTGACAAAATTATGAGGCATGTGAGGTAGATTTCACTTGGTGTCTGTCTCATCATGTGGTAACTATGGTTACACCATCCTCCAAAACAGCTGCAGTTATGACTTATATGGTACAGGGGACTTCCGTGGCTCAGTTGGTTAGCGGGCTAGCGCAGCGTAATGACCCGGAAGCCCCTCACGAATGCGGTCGCTGTGAGTTGAACTCCAGCTCAAGCCGGCTTCCTCTCCAGCCAGAAGTGGGAAGGTCTGTCAGCAACCTGTGGATGGTCGTGGGTTTCCCTCTGCCCGGCTGGCCGCCGTCGTATAAGTGAAATATTCTTGAGTATGGCGTAAAACATCAATCAAATAAATCAATAAATCTTTATGTACAAGTAAGTCGGCAAATATGAATGTGTGACATGTTATAATTAGATAATTAGACTCACGTATGGAAAATTGAAGGGCATTTAAGTCCTAAAAGGTTTTAAATAAAACACATAAACATTGTTCAATAATTTATGTTTTATCTGTTTTTCTCTCCAGTGATCTGCTGTCACCGGATTCCATTTTAGATGATCTTTATCCTGGTGACCATGGTAACAACACGCCCAATCCGGCCAATCACTATGACTTACGACGAGTTGGGTATGTCCTATTCTTATGAAACCATGAAAACACTTCTGCATTTATTAAAGATCGTTTACCTGACCATTTTGTGCTGAGATGTCAATCTGTATGTTTGGCTGTTTCTTCAGAAAATGTAAGTACTTAAAGACTAAAAGTTCACAGTATGGTAATTGATCTTACATTTTCGCCCATGTCAGATTTTTCACATCTTGTCTGAGTTGGAGAGATCTAGTGACTGTAGAAATGTGGTTTTAAGGTTTGTTTGAAAGGTATGATGATATCCTACTGGAAAAACTTTCAGCACCAATAATAGTATTTTATTTGCTTCTAAAATTGCACTGCTTTGGGCGAAGTTTAGGTCATTTACTCTGCATACATGAATTCTTTCATCAAATCCAAAGTCAGCCAGAATATTTGTGTTTCTCTACAGATCCACAGATTTCAGTGAGCATATCTGCCACACTGGTAAGCCGTACCGCTGGGCGCAGTGGCTTGGAGGCCTCCAGTTCCTGGCGGACACCGAACAGGTCAAGGCCAGAAGCACAGTCAGCGCGAGTTATATGCAGGAGACTATCCGTCTGTTACGACAACGGCTCAAAGCACGCCTTGCTCTGCTCAAACAGCTCATCTCATTGGGTAAGGCAATCTGGCTAGTGGATGTACTCAGAATATTTAAGAGAAAAAAAAAATGAAGCACACATCAAAAAAAAAAAAAAGGAGTCTAAAATGTTCCAAGAAAACAACTAGATATATTTTTTTTATGACTTTTTAAAAGTATTTGGATTACATTGTGGTCTGTTTGCCCTTAGGACATATTTCTGTTTTAAATAGTACATGTAACATTTGTCATCAGTCCGAATCCATAGCACTACAGAGAGGTACATCAATTTAAAATTTAGAAATCATGGAATCCCAGCATGTATCATGCCATGTGCCATCACTGTATGCCATCGTGGACTCAACAGGCCAATGCAGAATCCATTATTTTCAATGCGTTAATATTAAAAAATAATATTATATGTTTTTTTTTGTCACAAGTAATATCATAGAGAAACGTAGTGCTGCAACTGTTTATGGGATAGGACTGCATCTTTACTTTTGATTGGTGGACCATTTTCCCATTTACTTTTGATTGGTTACCCATTTTCCCATTTACTTTTGATTGGTTAACCATTCTCCCATTTACTTTTGATTGGTTGACCATTTTCCCATTTACATTTGATTGGTTAACCATTCTCCCATTTACTTTTGATTGGTTGACCATTTTCCCATTTACATTTGATTGGTTAACCATTCTCCTATTTACTTTTGATTGGTTGACCATTTTCCCATTTACATTTGATTGGTTAACCATTCTCCCATTTACTTTTGATTGGTTGACCATTTTCCCAGTTTCACTATCACATTATTGACCCTTGTATGGTTGTGTTGACTGAAATCAAGTTATTCTGCCTATGCTGTGCTCAAATGTCAAAGCCCTAGGCTACAAAAACAGGATTCTGTTGAACCCTAGATACATTCTGTACTTTTGCTTTAACATTATTATGCTTGCTATAAATGGGATCCTGTCAAATGCCCGGCAGTAGGACCTTGACGCCATTTCATTGAAGTCAAATGTTCGTTTCCCTGCTCGTCAATATGACATCACAGTAAAGGAAGAATTACGTTACAGTAGAAACTAATACACTTCATTATTGCAACAATCATTTTTTCACGTAACACTAGATTGAGGTCCTACTTTACACTATCTCCATCTTAAGGCCAATTTCCACTGCCGGGCTCGCTGCAAAATCCTCGCAGCACGTTGCAACGTCACGCCACATGGGCAGTTTCCCTTTGCGCCGTACATCCGATGTCTGCCGAACATCGCGGATGACGAACGAGCCAGTTGTTGATACAAAGTGGCTGCCACCGCCAAACATAGCAACCGCGACCCTGCTGAAGACGACTCAGAAGAAGAATTGCTTGTTTCACTTATTGTGGCCATGCGACAGCGGAAACGGATCTCTAACAGTCACATTTTTTTCTTTTCTTTTTTTTTAGTTATTATTCTTTCTTCTCTTACTTCTTTATTTATTTATTTGATTGGTGTTTTACACCGTACTCAAGAACTTTTCACTTATATGACGGCAGCCAGCATTATGGTGGGAGAAAATGGGGCAGAGCCCGGTTGAAACCCACGACCATCCACAGGTTGCTGGCAGGCCTTCCCATGTACAGTCGGAGAGGAAGCCAGCATGAGCTGGACTTGAACTCACAGCGACCGCATTCGTGAGAGGCTTCTGGGTCATGACGCTGAGCTAGCGATTTCTGGTAAATGAACTATATCAAAGTTTTTATGTCTATGTGACATGTATGTTTTAATGTGACAATATAATTTACCTAGATTATGGTCGTTGTAGTTTTTGTAATGGGGCTAGTCTGAGGTGGCTATATCATATCTCTCATTATGGGGAGAGGTGTGAAATAATCAGCCAGGGCTACCTTGTGTGAAAGTCTGATGTGGCTAGACCCATATTTTCAAGTTTGGGGTAGAAAAATGTGAAGTGACCGAATTTAATTGAATTTAATTAATTTCAATTTAATTGTCACCAATCAGCATGGATGACGTTGACCTACATTAGTGTGGTTCCTGTATGATGTTTCTTACATAAAACCATGCGCATGTACGTTTCTACTCTCTCCCTCATGTCTCCTCTCTCATTACGTTTTTATTTATGAATCATGAAATTCACAGTCATAGTGGTTGCACTGTGGCTTGTCACAAGAATCGTTCACTGGTTGTACTTATCAAATTATCAGGAGGTTAACTCCGTCTGTAATTGGGTAACATACACACACACCATGATTAAAATTGTATAGGTATGAATGCAACCAACAGGCCAAAAACCGGTTCTGAATCTGGACAAATTTTCCAGCCTAGTGTCAACATAGCAGATTTCCAGGATCACCTGCATAGAGGAGTTGAGTGAGGAAATACGGCCTATTTGGGCCGCAGGTGTACGTTCTGATCTTGGGCTACATTTTTTTTCCTAGGTTAACTAACTCCTAGGTTTACAGTAGCTGCTCGGCCATTTACTGCCAGGCATTGTCATGAATATTTAGATCTTTGTAATCATTAGTGGTTTTGTTAAAGAAACCTGGTCATTCAGAAACAAGGTTGATGAGTTTTTCAGGGAAAAGATCGTCTTCAGTCCGAGATGGAAAAGTTATTGAGCTGCTCCGCAGAAAATGATGTGCACTGGAGCCACGCCGAGCATAGTGGAAATGGTTGCCCGGCGTGCACTGGAAATTGGCATCAACAGAGTTAAAAAATATACCATCTTCCCAATGAAAAGAGGATATATTCACAATTTTTGAAAATGTATTAGAAATTGGCATGCTTGATTTTTAATGAGGAGACTGCCTTGCATGACCAAAGGAAGTAGATGTGCCAGTGAACAAAACCGAGAACAGTACTGAATATCTGTGGCCTTGGATTGAGCACCCACATGTAACCACCAGAGGTTTTATTTTTGATCTCTTGTGTTTCTCCAGAGAGGTACAGCGTTCCTGTGTCCAGTGAACATCAGAATCTATTCCCAACCAAAATCCTGTCTCAACTCACTTCCTGGAGACGGTCTACATATGCAGACTTCATTGTAAGTTCACATATCAAGATTGCATTGTAAATTCACGCATGAAGACTTCAGTGTAATTCACCTATCATGACTTCATTGTAATTCACATATCAAGACTTCATTGTATGATCACGTGTCAAGATTTCACTATTAGTTGATGTATCTAGAGTTCATTGTAAAATGGCATATCAAGACTTCATTGTGTGATCACGTGTCAAGACTTTATTGTAAGATCACATATCAGGACTTCATTGTAAGATAACATATCAAGACTTCATTGCCAATTGACATATCAAGACTTCATTGAAAGTTCACATGTCAAGACTTCATTTTAAGTTCACGTATCAAAACTTAATTGTAAGTTCTTCAAGATTCAAGAATCAAGATTTCATTGTTAGTTCTTGTATCAAGACTTCATTCATAAAGATGTAATTGTCAGTTCATGTATACAGATTCTTCACTGAGTTCACAAATCAAGCTTTCATCCTGTGTAGTCCTCATACATGTCATGACCAAAGCTAGCCAGCTTAGTATTGTAGGATGCTGTGGTGCATTGGCATTATGTATCATGACCAAAGCTAGCCAGGTTAGTAGTGTAGGATGCTGTGGGGCATTGGCATTATGTATCATGTTCACATCATGGCTTATAATTATAATTTCACATTTCATTATTCTGTGTGTAACTTCCTCACCTGGCGTTTAGCATGAAGGGGATAGTGCAATTACTGGTTGACCCGTGGCCGGGGTGGCTTACTTGCCTTCGGTAAGGCGCCTCAGTTTAAACAGTTTGTTTAAAGCCTTATTACCTCCTGATATTGATACATTGTTTTACCCCTTCCAGAGCCTCCCCTACACACAGACGGCAATAGACAGTGGTCTTGCGGAGGAGGCAGACATCTTCTTCACAGCTGTGGTGGACAGAGGCTCAGGTTTTTATGTAGTTGGATTATGTTTGCCCATGATGTACAAGTAATTGTAAAACAAAGGAAGCTATAAAATGTATGTTGGTAACAGAATGATTTTGAAAGAAAAACTGTTCTAATACAACATAGGTAATCTTGTTGTATAAATGTAAAGTTTGAAATTATTCAGTACGCCCTCACCCTCAATGCGCACAATATGCACTGATGCACTTAAAGAGCTAATCTGACCTTTTAAAACAAGGTGTAGGGCCAAAAAGATAAACCTGTTATGTTAGCAACACCCTTGAGAGTTGGTAGGATCCATAAAGACAAGGTCAGAATTCAAATATTCAATTGCATTTTATAATTCTATACAAGAGTACTCGAATGCCGAGAAGTGAAGGTATTTTGGATATAATTTTCAGTGCTGCATCTGATCACCCTTTTTCTTGTTTCATTTCTTTGAATGGTGTGCTCTGTTTGTTTTATACATGTATCAAGAAGTTTGGAAATAAATAATACATGTAGATAGGCCTTTTAATGTTTCCAACCAACTGTCATACCACAGGCCTACTATTATGAGACACCTGTGCCTGTTTGTGTTTTCAGCCAAGCTGACCTCTCAGATAGTGTTGAAGCCGGACTATCCCAGCTCAGCCCCATTCTTCCTGGTTCATGTCCACTGGAAGACTGAGAGAACTGGCCTGACCGACTTCCACATCAGGGTACATTTTCTTGCTTTTCCTGATCTCATTTGTCACTTTAATGCTGTGTCATTTTTAAGGCTCTTCAAAACGTAATGATCTCCTTGTAGAAGTAAAAAGTTTTTGAATATGGTTTTAAAACAAAAATAAGAAAAATAATCATTGGGAATTGAATTCATATTCCAAGGCCGGTGTATTATCCCATTTTCCTTCCTGATTGCACTAAATCTAGATATCCCTACCTTAAATTGATTTGTGACTTTAATACTAGATCTAAAGTAAAACATTTTCCCCTTGTTTTCTGACTCACTGCCCTAAAAACCTCACTGAATCATTGTCCCGTCCCCTTAACTGATTGTGACTTTAATGCTAGATTTGTAGTAAAATGAAAATTTCCATCCTCACTGCACTGAATCTCGCTATGAAATCTGTGCGCATGACAGGTCTCTGTCCTCTACATGTACTCGACTGCTGTTCTCCTCGTCCTGACATGTGACAATCTGACAGTAACACATTCTGACCCCATTCCAGGAAGTGGAAACGGAAGTCAATGTACACTGGGATGAGCTCATCCAGGGGAAGTCACATGACCAGCTCTTGTCCAATCAGCTGCAGCGATTGCTCGTCTGTTTTGATGTTTACCTGGAGACTGAAGCCCAGAATATGTCCTTTGAAGGTCCAGCGGAGATTCCCAAGGAGAAGATTTTCCCCAGGATGGGAAAGTAAGGCTTACAGCAGGGTCTGGAGTAGGGCATAAAACCCAAAGCAGCTAAATAAATCAAGCTACACTTCTCTTTCTTCAAGGTTCTCGGCACAGTGTATGATAAAAATAAAAAAAAATAACAATCACACAGGGTAAATAGCTTGGTTAAACCAAATAACTGTAGTCTACATGCCAAAGCCAGTAAAATTCCATGTTGGAATGTGTTGGAAGGTTATCATTCATTTGAGCTTTGCTAGTGTTATGTAGAACAGGAATTACAGGTGATTGAAAATTTCAGTAGTTAAATGGGAGATATATACATGTGGAAAGTTCCATAACTTGTAGTTTGTCACATAGTGCAGTTGTCATCAGTAAAAGAAAGAGTATATATGTCAGCTCAAATCTGCTGGCACTGCCCACACTGACTAGGTCAACTGTAGAGTTGTTCTAGTAGCAGAAAATGGGCCCAAGATCAGTGAGGCAGCAAGTTCAAATCCAGCTCTTGCTGCTTTGGTTTTAAGTCAGGAGATACAGGTACATGTACCTGGCAAAGAATGGTGGTTTTCTCCTGCTTCTCTTTCCAAGTGAAATATTATTGAGTGTGATGTTGAATACAAAGCAAATTAAGAAATAGGTTAAATAAAATGATGTCTGCAGGTAGTATCTTTAATGGAGATATCATTACATTGCTCTGGTCTTGATGTCAGACAATTTTCATGGCCCGTTAACTCCTTTATAACAAGCATCCTGCATTTATTTTTTCAATTCCAGAGGCCCTCAGAGAAGCAAGCCTTACAGGTACAACCCCCAGCTGAGCTTTTTCCTTCATAGATAGGTGACTCACGTACAGGTGGAAAACAAGATAAACAAAACTGTGAAAATCAACCTTTATCATCACTGTTTGGAGTGCTATCATGTTTCATACGAAGAACTGAAAGACACGCCGTGAAAATCAGCCTTTAGTATCGGTTTGGATAAAGTGTTGTATATCCACAGATCTCCAGTCTGAAAGGCTTAGACTGTATCACAAACTGTTACAACTCAGTCTTTATTAACACAGTTTGGATGGAGAATAAAAACACAAAATGTTGAAATGTAGTATATTTACAAATCTCCAGTCTGAAAGTCTCTGGCTGTTTCACTCATCATTTCATGTGAATCCGGATCACATCACGACATCATTTGACAAACACCTTGGAATGTCCATAATCATGTATCAGCCATGATGAGACAATAAATGTGTTCAATATTTTGAGAAAACTTGACACAGTGCAGTTGTCTTTTAAGTCATTGTCCCTTATTAGCTCGGCTGTACGAAGTACAAGTGTAGTTTATGTAACAGGGAAAGTGAGTGAGTGCAAGAGTGCTTAGGGTTTAAAGTCGTACTTAACAATTTTTCGGTCATATGACGATGAAGGAGTCCTTAGAGTGCATGTACATGTAATGTGCCTCCATTTTGCAGGATGGATTCCCACCGCCTATTTATCTAGTACTGTGTCATCAAGATGACTTACCAAAATAAGTAAGCCGTCCAATAGCCATTATACTGATACGGGCCATTATACTGATACCGGTCAACCAGTCGTTGCACTATCCCTTAATGCTAAATGCCAAGCGAGGGAACTACAATTTCCTCTTTTAAGGTCTTAGGTGTGACCCGACCGAGGATTGACCCTGGATCTACCGCCCGCAAAGTGGACGCTCTACCAACTGAGCCATCGAGGCCGGTTAAACAGGGAAAGCAATGGTAAACAAATTGCTAGGGGTGGGATCTTAAAATGTACTGCAGGTATTGAGATCAGGGTTTGAACAAATGTAGAGCACAATAACATGAGGTGGGTATTCCATCGTTGATTCAGTGTGTACATATTAAATACCGTAAATTACCAACTTCCTGACTTAGTGAGTGAGTGCTTGGGGTTTAACGTCATACTCAACAATTTTCCAGTCACATGACGACGAAGGAATCCTTAGGGTTCATGTACGTGAAATGTGCCTCCTTGCTGCAGGACGGATTTCCACCGTTCTTTTATTTAGTGCTGCATCACTGAGACGACTTACTGAAGGCAAGTAAGACGCCCCGCCCGAGCCATTATACTGATACGGGTCAACCAGTCGTTGCACTATCCCCTTCATGCCGAACGCCAAGCGAGGAAGTTACAACTTCCTCTTTTAAAGTCTTAGGTGTGACTCGATCAAGGATTGATCCTGGATCTACCGGTCCTGAAGCGGACGCTCTACCAACTGTGCTATCCAGGCCAGTCCTGACTTAGTGTATTGTGTATTACAACTGAAGTTAAACAAAATGTTAGGGGTTGTACCTCACAAAGTACAGCATGTATTAACCTGAAGTTTTACAAGCTTATAAAGCACAATGACTGTAGGGGGATATTCCATCGCTGATGCTCTGTGCACATACTAAGTACTGGGAATTACCAAATTCACGAATTCAGTACTGTAGGTACCGAGTTGGAAGTTTTGTATAAACGTGCCTCTTACAGGCTAGCGCTTTGATAGCTGTCAAATCCAAGTTAAGACTTGTAATTTAAATTAAATTCTTAGTTATGTGCATCAGATCGATAAAATTTTGACTGCTGATTATATTGGTAGGTTATCATTCATTTGAGCTTAAGTTTTGCCAGTGTCACGTAAAACAGAAATTACAGCTGACTGAAAACCTCAACAGTCTTGTTAAATCTGAGACGTGCTGATTGTGCTGTGCTAATACAATTTAAGCCAAGATTAAATTATTTTGTTTTGTAAAAATCATTTTGGTTTGTGAAACAGAGAATGACCGTGGTTTGGCTTTAATCGGAGGGTTTGTCAGGTATCTGCTGAAGGTTGGTGGCTCAATCCAAGCACACCAGTTTCCTCCACACGTAAACCTGACAGTTGTCATACCCTTTACAAATCCTAGAATACTACCGTTGCCACCAATCAACTTAATCATTAAATTAAACACTTTGAGTTTCTTTGAGAAACAATTCCTGGAACATTGCCAACTATTAAAGATAAACGTTCAAATAAAACAATAAACATTTGGAATAATTTGACAAGATTTCTTCTGTTTCTCCTGATATAAATTTCTGGTATAACCAGCAAATGTTGATTTACGGCTACAATGATTCAATACTCCATGAATGACAATGTTTTATCTTCCGTTACTGTCTGGGTTCAGCGTAATAAAGCTCTGTACTGTTTCTTGTCAAGCTGTGTTGTTATAGAGTTTGTCACCTTTATTTTTTATTTGCATTCAAATTGAATGCTAGGAATATCTTTGCTGAGCAGAGTTTGGGGTATGGAGGGTTCTACAGTGGAACACCACATTACTGTCCCACAATTCTTAATCTGTGGATGGTTGTGGGTTTCCCCCTCCCCCCCCCCCCCCGGCTCTGTTCGGTTTCCCCCGGGCTCTGCCCGTTTTCCTCCCACCATAATGCTGGCCGGCTTTGTATAAGTGAAATATTCTTGAGTATGGCGTAAAACACCAATCAAATAAATAAATAAATTTGACACTTCTGAAGTTTGGAACTGTGTGCTAACGTCTCTGTATTTATGATATAGGTACTGTACCTCCCAAACAAACCACTTGTTCAACATGACAAAGACAACATACAGTAAAATTAACCATTAAAGTCATGATAATAGGCAGAAAACCTGAATAAATATTGTTTTTTGCATATGAGGTAGAGAGTGTTATAATATTGATTATTCAATTGTTCAGCATATTTTTTTTTTTTTTGGCTCCACAGCCATGTTTGGTTTCACTTCACAGCCATGTTTGGTTTCACTCCACAGCCATGTTTGGTTTCACTTCACAGCCATGTTTGGTTTCACTCCACAGCCATGTTTGGTTTCAATCCACAGCCATGTTCGATTTCACTCCACAGCCATGTTTGGTTTCACTCCAAAGCCATTTTTGGTTTCCCTCGACAACCATGTTTGGTTTCTCTAGGCAGTTGTGTTTGGTTTGTTTCTAGTGGCAGTAGGATGGTCACCATGGCAATCAGGGTGGAATACTAATGTCTATCACCATGAACTTGCCTGCCAAGGTCATGAAGAACAACTGACCTTGAGAGACGATGCCCAATACGGGGGCGGACCACTAAAACCCAATTCTTCTGCTTCAGGCTGCTCCGTAAATGGCTTTTCTAATATTTGCAAAACTTTGTAAACATATGAAAAGTCATTTACTTTAGCCTTTGCTATTGCATTTTGAGCTATCCAGTTTCTTAAAACATACCTGGGATTAACATTGAGCATGGAAGCCATTCTATCCAGGTCTGAAATACCCTGAGCGCTTAACAGTTGTCCATACATACGAGTCCATGCTGGGAACCACTTGTGTTTACTGAGAGTCCTCAAGGCCCAAACTTCCTCGTTTACATCTCCAATTTTCATTTCTGCTAGAGATATTTCCCCAAGCTGTCGAAACGTCATTGTGAAATCAGCCTGGGTATCTTCCATCATTTTTAACAGCACTGCGACAAAGTTTTCATGGTCTTCAACAACACTGAGGTTTAGGCCAAGTTTTTCACCGTACAAACACATAAACTGTTTCTTGTATTCCTCAGCGTAATTGTCAAGAACAGTCTGGGAAAGGGCTTCCTGTGCCTTGTTCAGCAAAGGCAAGAGAGCTTGTCTAAGCTTCTCCATATTAAAATGACCAACATCTGGCTGCTTTTCGAAGCTGTACCTTCCATCATCATCAGACGCATTTGGTACAAATCCAGGATTGTAACTGTCCAAGAACCCAAATGGTCCAAAATCAATGGTTATGGAGAGCAAACTGAAATTATCAGTGTTACAAACACCGTGAGCAAAGCCAAGACTCTGCCACAAAGCCAACAGCTTGGTAGTTTGCAAAACAACTTCACGGAAAAACTCAACATATTTATTTGGGTTTGTTGAGGAGATATGAGGGAAATAATTGTGAATGACAAAATCGACCAATTGTCGAAGTATTTTGAATTCTCCATTGTAGGAAAGAATTTCCAAAGAGCCGATCCGAAACCAGGACTTTGCCAATCGTAAAACAACTGCTCCTCTTTCAGTAAGGACATTTCCGTCATAAAACTGGTCCCTCATGACTGGGTCGTCACTGACCACCAAAGCAGCTGCTCGACTTGTTGGTACCCCTGTAAATAAAAAAGTTTGCCACATTTGAAAGTTGTAAAGAAAATTCTTAGATGCTCCAGAACTTCATGTTTTTTCCCCCCAAAATATCATCAGGAAAAGAAAATTCAAACTACATATAAATGTGTGTATATCTCCTGAATGAATATACACTGTGCCTGCTACATCAATATACATTTTACCTAAATCCACAGATTTGCAAACATTAAGTCTCAATCTTCATATTTGTACATTGAGAAGCACAAATGATGGTGGGGGCCGCCAGCGTGGCTCAGGGATCCAGGAGATTCTCACCAATGCGGCTGCTATAAGTCCAGGCCATGCTAGCTTCCTCTCTGGCCAAATACCAATTTGAACTCTATCTCTGGAGGGTGAGTTTTAACATTCAAAGTGGGCATGGTTTCCTCTCTGGCCATATCTGGGAAGGTCTGCCAGCAACGTGCGGAAAGTCGTAGGTTTTCCCCTGGCTCTGCATGGTTTCCGTATACAATGATTATGCTGTTCGCCCTTGTATAAGTCAAATGTTCTTGAGTACGGCGCAAAACACAAATAAAATAAATAAACAAAAAACGATATAGAAACACTTAGAAACTGTTTTCAATCTAGCTCTGTGATTTAACATTGCGAGATATCTGTACAACAACAAAATGAGGGAGCCAAATTTGGATGTCATCATGACAGTACCTAAATGATAGAGTGCTTCACTACAGAGGAACTCCCTGACTGACGATCGCAACACTGCTCGCCCATCGCCCCGCCTAGAGTACGGGGTACGGCCAGACCCCTTCAATTGCATCTCCCACCTCTCCCCTAACATGTTTACGAACTCTCCCAGCATCACTGCCCGTCCGTCACCCAGTTGCCCAGCCCACTCGCCGAACTGGTGTCCCCCGTAACGGTGGGCGAGAGGCGTGCTTCCTGACGGCAGGTAACCGCCAGCGACAAACCTCACAAAGTTAACATCGGAGGAAATGTTTGGGTGCATGTTTAGAACGTATCTCAAAGCCGAGTCTGAAACAGCAACCAGTCTCACTTTGGTTTTGAACGGTTGAGGATAGACGCGAGAAAATACCACATTCTTTACTCGCCGCACATAGTTTGTTTCCTCTGGATCAACTGGAAACATTTTCGACAGAATTTGTCCAGTTTCAGCAAAGTGAGTTTCCCACTCTGCCATAGTTCTGGAAGTTGAAACACGATTCGCGCCGGCCGGGCATGTGCGGGAATGCAGAAAGACATCAGACAAGTTCCCTGAATAATTATCACAGACAGATATGTCACTGTCATGAAAATTCCCCCTGATGTCCTCAGTTAGCATCAAAAACAGGGAAGAAAACAGAAGTTTTGACATTTCGCTGGTCATCCACGTGGAACACCCCATGGTTTGTGTACGGAAATGACGTCAGACCGACTAAAACTGTCACCTTTACAACACTCCAAAAATAAACCATTCCTGCATTTTTCATCTACTTTTTAGGTATCGGTATCAGATATTCACCTTAATTTATAGGAAAATTTATTTTTATTTCTTTGTCACCATTGGTATTGAAATTAGTGACGATCGCATTATTTCCTGGTTTCCGTTTTTGTACCATGTTTTGAATTTTGTGCGAACATTTGGAAAAGGCAAAAGAAGAAGGGGGTGAACGATGGGAGAGCAAATAAGCACAGAATTTATTGAGCAGAAGCTGAAGAAAGAGCTCGATGCTACACATTTGGTAAGTTGAACGTTTTTGTCACATTAGGTTTACACGGAATAAGTGACTAGATTGGTAGGTGTGATATTGTGGGATTGACTAATGACTACCGTGCGCACTAAAGGGAGAGCACTATAAATGACGCCGGTCTCATGTGGTGAAGAAAATATCTTTGTTTGCACGTGACCTTTACTGTATGCCTGAAAAGTTCGCATACCTCTTACAAGTAAACAGGAAAAAATATCCAGTTTTGTTGTCAAAATATTAGTTAATCTCATGCACTTTGTCTGTTTTTCCACTAAGAAAGTGAGCACCGCAAAGAAATATATTCCAGAATCCTAAATTCAGTCTTAAATATAAAATATATGATCGTATATTTAAGTGCATTTTAGTTCATGGTGAAGGTGAAAAGAATCTTTCATTGAACTATGGTAGACCTGTGCATAGTGAAACACATGTATTACAATGTATTTTGTTACTGTTCATTTTTCCAGATGATAGCACATCATAGTTGATATAATAGCCGAACTAAAGACTTCAACTAAGACTTAAATATGCTGCATGACTTGCTTTATATTTTATGCAAAACTGATCTGTGGAATGTAGCGATTTTCTGATGTGTGCAGCTGCAAATAACAACCACATCCAATCAAATAGCATTATAGGCCGTGTGATAGTCAAATTTAAAGAAAGAAGTTCACTGTACAGCTTGAATAGTACACACCTACATCTCAGTTCTGTTTTCTGTTTGGCACACCAGTGTGTGTGATGTTGCCATTTCACCTGCCAATCAGGAATATTAATTGTTACCGGTAATCCACAATGGTAATGTGGCATGTTGCACAGCATTGCAAGCACTGAGCTGTATACTGATTTATGTAGTGCTACATGAACTTTGTTGAAAATTATGTGCCTTCCTCCAGTATAACAAACATCTGTATGTCACTTATGTCAAATCTCAGTAGTTAGGCTTGTAAGGCAACGTCAGTTTTAGTTTGTAGTTTGTTTTTGACTACTGAGCTCCCACTACTACAGAGAATCCAAAAATGGAACAATAATAAAACTGAAAATTCATCTCAGTAGTTAGGCTTGTAAGGCAACATCAGTTTTAATTTGTAGTTTGTTTTTAACTACTGAGCCCCCACTACTACTGAGAATCCAAAAATGGAACAATAATAAAACTGAAAATTCATCTCAGTAGTTAGGCTTGTAAGGCAACATCAGTTTTAGTTCGTAGTTTGTTTTTGACTACTGAGCCCCCACTACTACTGAGAATCCAAAAATGGAACTATAATAAAACTGAAAATTCATCTCAGTAGTTAGGCTTGTAAGGCAACATCAGTTTTAGTTTGTAGTTTGTTTTTGACTGCTGAGCCCCCACTACTACTGAGAATCCAAAAATGGAACAATAATAAAACTGGAAATTCACCTTTTTTGTGTTTAATCTTGATTTTCTTTATGATTTAAGCGTTTCCGATCATATAAGTACATGTATTTCTTCGAAAGAAAAATTTGCCAAGATAGATACATTTTTCACAAATTAGATCATTTTCAACTTTTATTTTTTTTTACCCTCCTCTGACACTGAAAAAAGTTTCTTTAGCTCATAAAATGACAGCAGTCAAAATTGGTGTGTTCTTTACTGCCAGAGGTTTGCTATGGTTTCTTCCAAGAATAAAACTGACCACTATTGTATTTACATAAGTGAAAAGGGGTCTGTGGGGCCTAGGGGGTTAGCAAGCCAGCATGGCACAATGACGCAGGAATCTGTTACCAATGTGACCACTGTCCAGCTCATGAGACCGTATGTCAGAAGGTCTGTCAGCAACCCGCCGATGGTCATGGGTTCCCCCCAGGCTCTGCTCGGTTTCCTCTCACTGTACTTCTGGCGGCAGTCAAATAAGTGAAATATCCTTGAGTATGGCATAAAACACCAATCAAATAAATAAATAAATACATGTAAATAAATGTACGTGAAAAATTCTTGAGTATGCCATTAAACATCAGTGGAACAAGTAAATAAATAAATAAATACTCTCCTTGTGTTCACAGGACATAGAGGATGTATCTGGTGGATGTGGCGCTAAATTCCAAGCATTAATAGTCTCTCCAAAGTTTGAAGGGAAACCTCTCTTACAACGACATAGGTGGGTTGTTCACATGTACATTGTAATCTGCATTGTTACATGTATGCATTAATCTGCCTTTTGAATTAGGCAGTCGAGGTCAGATGGTGGCGGTGCTTTTATTTTGATGCCTGAATTCATACAAATGCTAGAAAAGACCATCACTGACTGCTTGAAAGATTGTTACCATTATTCCAGTGATACTGTACACCTTGTTGCTGAAGTAGAAATGACATACATGCATTATTGGGCACATTAAAACGGGTGTTCTCTACCCTCATGGATCATTGTGGTATCTCAATTAGTAATATGAATGATACATGTAATTGATACTTGACTGATTGATTGATTTTTTATTAACCATGCAATAATAAATATATACACTGGATTTTAAGACATCAACAAAATACAGACACAATGTGATAACGATAAAGTGTAGAAAGGTATAATACACGGTGAGTATAAAGCTCAGTTTGAGCTTGTTCGATCCCATGTATAAGTAATAACAGCATTGACAGGATCTTAGTTCTGTTCAGTTTTTGACTTGATTACTTTACAGAAGATTACATGAAGTACATGTTGCATCCTAAATGTGATCAGTCCCACGATCAATCCCTTTGTTGAGATATAATTGTACGGGGTCATCTAATTTCCCCAAATATGTTGTCTCCGTGAAGAGTATAGTGCAGTGCTCCATAATTTCACATCTTCATCATACAGTTCCGCATTTAACTGGTTAAACAAAGAGTACTTTCCGTATCATCTGGTCATGAAATTGTTAGGCAGCATGTTAAACAAAAGGTTTTGATGCATTTCCTACTCACGAATGAGAAAAATCTAGATAATTCTAGAGCTGCATTACTTCTTTGACAAAAGTGAAATCCTTATATTAACTCTGTTGTTATTCTGTTGTAACAGGATGGTGAATACAGCTCTGCAGGAGGAGTTAAAAACCATTCATGCTTTCCAGATGAAGACATTAACACCAGAGCAGTGGGAGAAGCAGAACAGCTGATGATAGGACACTGTGATGATAGTCATATGACACCAGAGCAGTGGGAGAAGCAGAACAACTGATGATAGGACACAGTGATGATAGTCATGACACCAGAGCAGTGGGAGAAGTAGCAGCTGATGATAGGACACTGTGATGATAGTCATGACACCAGAGCAGTGGGAGAAGCAGAACAGCTGATGATAGGACACTGTGATGATAGTCATATGACACCAGAGCAGTGGGAGAAGCAGAACAGCTGATGATAGGACACAGTGATGATAGTCATATGACCCCAGAGCAGTGGGAGAAGTAGAACAGCTGATGATAGGACACTGTGATGATAGTCATATGACCCCAGAGCAGTGGGAGAAGTAGAACAGCTGATGATAGGACACTGTGATGATAGTCATATGACACCAGAGCAGTGGGAGAAGCAGAACAGCTGATGATGGGACACTGTGATGATAGTCATATGACACCAGAGCAGTGGGAGAAGCAGAGCAGCTGATGATAGGACACTGTGATGATAGTCATGTCCTGTTAGTGAGTGCAGAGTATTAACCAGCGGAGCACTTCATAAGTTTTGCAGAATCAGACATGGTAGACACTGGAGAAACACAAAAGATTGATTTTATGTTTTTACACAATGGCTTTGACATGCTATGAAAGTCTGGTGAAGAGATGATTGATGTCACAGATTGTTGGGACACGGGAAATGAGACCTTCACAGAAAATTCAGAATTTCATTAATTTCCATATTCCTATAAAATATTCCTGATTCACAGGAGATTCTCAGAATGGATTAAAAGTAAACGTGACAAATACATAGAAAACTGAAGAGAATTCCCTTACCTATGTGTAGATGTACTATCAACTTTTGTCGAGTTACCGTAAAAAAAAAAAAAAAAACCTATTTCCTCTCATTTTTAGGACAGATATAAGTAGTGCTGAAAGCAAAGAATTACATTTCCCTTCCAGTTTTTTGGAGAAGTAAGGATATGAATATGTAAATTAGATGGACTAACCCAAAAAATATTTTTGATACATTTATATGTATAGTCAAAAAAAAAAGGCAGACCAGGTGTTCCAAATATAGAAGTATTAGGGTATTCATGTCCAATAAATTGTTTAATATAAATTTAGGATATTTAAGTTTAGAAATATGGAGTCCGAGCGCACGTTTGCTTTTATGCAGTGTAAAATGTTGTCATCGTAGGATATATTGTAGGAAATAATATTAAAATCAGTGATACTACAATACCCGACACCTGGCTATGCTCTTGTGGAAGACAGAAAAGCAAATAAACACGTCATTATCAGACAAAGGGTTTTTATTTTTTTTTGCTGTGTGGACAGATGAATGTTCGGTGTGGAACATAAGGAAGTGGTACATGAAATCATTTATGACAATACCGTGCATATTTTATAAATTTGAAGTACATGTAAACAGACATTTTATACATCATAGGTTGATAGAAGGGAGTGCCAAAGAATTAACATATATTGCTTGAGCACTGCAAACTGCCTGCACCAGCAATTTCACTGTCTGACGTTATAGTCCTTGCACAAGAATTGTGGCAAACACACAGATTGTCTTTACATTAGGTATTTAACAATAGTGCATTCATTTCAATACACAAAAGTGTTATCCAATTCTGACAGACACTATAAAGGCACACTGCAGCGCTCTTTCCAAGTTATGTTTGTTTTGAGTTTCATTTAGTATTACTCCCTTTATTCTAAAACTCTGTCTGGTTTTAAAGAGTGTTGCCAATACAAATGATATGGTAAGTGGCCTAAAATTTGTCCCATGATTTTAGTTGCGTATTTTGCCAGATTCTTAACAGTCGGTCTTACAAGGATACAGACTCGTTGTTGATTGGCTGGCAGTGGAGACAGGATATCTTGTGTTAAACCCAGCTACCTTGGTCATGCATGAATAAATGTACCGTACCTAAAATCCAGCTTACGCTAGGCATATTCTGGGCTTGCCTACCTCTTACACAAGCAAATCGGAATCGATTCAGTATCCGACAAGACAGCACCTGGCTAAAATGTATTTCGATCGAAAGCAGGATAGTCAAGCTTTCTAAAAAGTATCATACTTTATTATTATTTTAATGAGATTTCACAGAGTAACATGTAGAACATGTTATTGTAGAACATTTGATTTACAAGCGGTGTATTATGCAATGACGGTATCACAAATAATGTCAGACAGCAGCATACCATCTTGGCCCAAACCACATTCATCTCCATAGCAGACCTTAGACCTACTTAGACACCCCTGTTCAAAATATACAATTAGTGTTTTATCATGCATGTCACCATTGAGTCAGCATGCAGTTGCTAAATAACAAATATCACAGGCAGTGAAAAATTCATTAGTGATTAAAATTAATTTATTCTTATGATATAATTAAATTTGGCCTTCTGACTTTCTCAAAAACAAGGGATGTTTTTTTTTTTTTGTTTTCTTATATAAAATACAGTAAAATTACTGAAACTCTGTGTTTAAGATGAGGTGCTTTCTCTGACGTCCACGATAGGTTGGCACTGCAAATATTTAATAGGGGTCACAATTACCAGCAACAGCACACCCCTTCCGAGGCTACGACCTGAACCAGGAATACTCCGGCCGTGCATCTGCAGACTGCTCGTAAACTATAAATGACATGGTAGGCTGCTTAGACTATTACACGGGAAGTACTTTTGACATTGGAGAGCTAGAGTAATCGTGATGTCACCTTGATGTTGATAATATAGACACGCTGAAGCTGTAAAAAGACGAAGTTTCACTGAACTTTTACTGGGTTGAAAAAAATTTTAAAAAATATTTAATGCCAGTTCAAGATACTTTGAATGGTAGTCTTTCAGTGGACATAAACATTAGTCAAGTGCTGTCTTTCACTTTTAAACTGGTGTTCACTGTTACCGAGGTTTGTTTGCAAGGTAGGGGTGATACACTTATTGAAAATTTAAAGTATTGGCAACAAAATGTTATGACATTAATGTGTCCTCCAAAATGAGGTTTTCACGCAATATTAAAGGCATTTATTCTATACAACATTGTCAACTGTGACAAATTGTGAGATTGCCTTTATAGTAGATATTTAACAATAGTGGATTAAGTGTCAATACACAAAAGTGACATCCAATTCTGATATAGACAATGAAAGGGCAATTTTCAGTGCTCTTTGCAAATTACCAAGGTATGTCTGTTAGAAGTTTCTTTCAAAATTATTCCCCTTATTTTAAAATTTTACAATTTTCAAGGTCATTTACTGTATACAATGATTGACAACAACAACAACAAGGTGTCAAATAGATTCTTAAATGATGCTTATATTAACATGGTGCCTCCAGGAATGTACTACTCAGATCCAACTGTTGTAAATAAGGTAAATTACACGTAAAAAATCAAATTTATTACATGTAGCATAAATGTTTTTTACAGGTGTACATGTATACACAACCTTTCGTGGTAATGAGTGCGAGAGTTTTACAAATGCGAAATGCACAGAATGTACTTGTAGCGTCCATCCAATGAAGGAACAGGTGAAAATAAAATACAATTTGATTTCCTGAATAAAAAGATCTCTGGGTTGAATAACATACAATGTTTTTTTTTTTCTGTGTGTTGGTAAGTTTGACAAACACAATACTGATTACTGGTCTAGACTGCGAAAAACACAATGGAACAACCCTTTGCGTGGGACGTACAACAAAACATAATTCTTTCTGCCAACACATAGGTGATATTTCTGACGTCACAAAAAGGTGAGTGTTCAATGCCATCTGTATAAATTCATGTGACATATGGAACCATTTGGGTATTATTGGTCAACAATTCACAAATCTTATTCTTTTCAAACATAAAATGTTGTGAACAAGTCATGACAGTACAATGAGATTTTTACCTCTGATTGGTTGTTTCTCTGCTCAAGAATTTTGTCTTCCATATCAGTTGTTAGGTTTATAGGTGGAGGGAAGCCAGTCAATCACACTTTACAGTGCTACTTCAGCCCCACCTTCCAAGAGAGGCCAGTCTAAACTAATGTGAATAATACAGTATGGAATATAGCTAACATAACGGTTAAAACAAAATTTACCATGAATAACACTATTTAACCCCTATAAGTGAAGAGTCCTCAAAAACAAAATTCTCATCATTTTCCCAAAAAATTGTGACGTGATAATATTCCTCATGTGACGATGAATCGGGCAGATATGACGTCGCGTAAGTCAGTTACGCTGGAATGACGTCATGCGCGTTCGGGAGTACGACGTCGAGTTGGGTGTTTTTGCAGGGCGTCACACCACGCAAAACTGGAAATGACAAAAGACTTTTTGTTCTGTATTATCCTCAAGAACTAACAACAACAACAGCTTTTAATACAATGCATTTTTTTTTTAAATTAAAGAGAGCAATTCTGACTATCTCGATCCTTATCATTTACCCTTGGTTTTAAAACATACAAGTCTTGACACTGAAGTAGCTCTTTAAGCTTGGTATTTGTCTCTGGCCATACCAGGGAATGTCTGGCAACAGCCTGCGGGTCGTCGTGGGTTTCCTTGGGATCTGCCAGGTTTCCTCCGCACATAATACATGTACTGGCAGCCATCAGGTAAGTGAAATATTCTTGAGTATGGCATAAATCCCCAATGAAATAAATAAATAAATAAACAAATAAATACATAAATTAAGGCTGGCATACACAAGTGCTCTAGACCCAACTCAACTTAACCCAACTGCTGCATGAGGCTTTAAGCACCTGTGTAAGCTAAATAATGACACAACTCACTTGGAGTTTTACTCCAGTCATTACACGTATGCTGTTTCAATCCCATCAGCTTCTCGGACCATCTGTGAATGACCAGTTCATCTCAGTTGAGTAGTGTCTTAAACTCTCACGTACAGTATGCCAAACTTAATTATCAGAAGCCATAACCGACGCAGCAAAACTACATGTATAACTTGATTGGTCGTTGGCCAATGCACTGTAACTAGAACAAGGCTTTAGCCAACGGACTCTGCTTTCTGTCCAGGGATTTCAACTATTATACACTTCTACATGTGCATCAATGACAACAAAACCTTAAATAAACCATGGGAAACTTGTCTCCTGTAAATAGATTTTGAAGAATAGTTAGGTATATGAAGTGTAAAAGTATCTACAGCCATGACAGTGGTGGAGCGCAGAACACAACTGTTTCTCATGATGACACAGCCACAGATCTGTCCAATGCGTCAGCCATTCTTCATAGCTTGTAAAGTTGAGGTGACAAAGCTAAAAAACAACAGTCTCACACTTCTGGTCATTGCATACCACTAGTAAGAACTCATCTGGTCAATACCTACTTCTGGTAATGCACACTCCTGGTCAATGCACACTTTGATAATGCACACAGTGGGTAAATGCACACTGCTAGTAATGCACACTTCTGGTAATGCAGACCTCTGGTAAATGTACACTTCAAATATTGCACACTTCAGATAATGAATACTCCTGTTAAATGCACACTCCTGGTCAATGCACACTTTGATAATGCACACAGTGGGTAAATGCACACTGCTAGTAATGCACACTTCTGATAATGAATACTCCTGTTAAATGTACAGTCATGGTAAATACCCACTTTGGGTAAAGGCCCACTTGTGGTAAATGCATACTTCTGGCAATACACCCCGTTTGTCTCTAGTCCACAGATTCCAGCTCAATGTCTTTCCTATCCAGAGCTTGTATACGGAATGATTGCGGCCTGAGAATCGTGTTAAACTCGCCATCCAGGCTGATCTCATCGCCATCTGCTGGCTTGATGTGGAACTGTTGCATAATGTTGACAAAAAACAAGAAGATCTCAGCTTCAGCTAAACTCTCACCGACACAGCACCGTGGACCGAGCCCATATGGGAGGAAATAATCTGGTATGGTTACTGTGTTGTTCTCCACAAATCTGAAACAAACAAATTTGGATTTACAGTTTAGACAGCTATACACAGTCACCCCAAAGGCCAGAACCGACCTGATACATTGGATGTATTTAACTATGTGACTGGCGTGTAATATTGAATTTTTCAATCATGCGCTGGTCAGTATTTAAAAGTAGTAATCTAGGCAGGAAAACCCCAACTTAAACTGGTCAGTGCCAGAACTTGCATAGTAGGCTTTATTGGGGCATAAAATGATTCGAGTCATATCATGACTGATTGTGTGTTCATAGTATGAACCCACTTATCCATACTGCTGCCTCACAAGAAAATCATGGTTATCAGGTCCAAGACACTGGACATGACACTCCACCCCATCACTGTGAACTGACTCCAGACATGACACCCCACCACACCACTGGGTCATGACACCCCACCCAGTTGGTGTACTGACACCAGACACGACACGCCAACACATCACAGCACACTTCCACCAGACATGACACCCCACAATTCACAGTGTCCTGCCACCAGACATGACACCCTAACCCATCACTGTGCCGACACCAGACATGACACACCACCCCATCATAGGGACATGACACCAGACATGACACCCCTCCTGCCATAATATACAAACACCACACATGACAGCCCATTTAATCTTTGTCATCTGTATACTAAGTGTCCATGCCAGATATAAGCGTGATGTCCGACATGCGTATACCACTCGTAGTCCGTAAAGGGCGTTCCAGGTCGATAATCGCAAGATCCATTTCCAAAACAACGTTTAACACTAGCTCCCAAAGACCTTTACGGCCCCTAGCCCTGGGTTAAGCGGTATTAGATACAGTCCGAAAATGATGAGCATTACAGACCTTCACCAAACAGACTGTGTTTCAAAAGTAACTTTTGATTACTTCTTTCCCATTAATATGTAAGGGTCTCATACTACAAGAGGCATCATCTATGATGCTACACATGACATGCTGGTCTGTATAAAAGCTGTCTACAAGATAGACTGTTACACTGGGCACCATCTGTGTTAAACACCATGTACGCGACAGATATGTACATAAGCATAACAGCACCGCTATGTGGTTGATCACAATGCAGATCACCAGAGGTTCTGAACGCTCTGTCCATACCTGCCAACAAGTCTTATACTCATTGTAAAATTTGAGAAACTTAGAATGAAGGCGTTTGATGAAGTATCCTTGACATACTAGTTTTTGAACTAACAATTGCAAACGCCATAGGCAGAACCCTTAGGTATATTGCTATTGATAATTTACAATATCAAAATTGAAATTATCCCCTTTGTCGTAAAGGTGGCATGAAACTAATGATAACTGATAACCCACATACATGTACAACGTGGCAGAACAGCGTTGGAACCTGTTTTTGGGATGCTGGATGCAGTGCATACTCGATGCTTGCACCAGTTTTGAAGATAACCTGAACACACATCAACAACATGTACTACTTTTTTTTACCTATTGGGATCAAATTTCATGGGGTTTTTCCACATCCTGGCATCGTGATGAAGACTCCAGACATTGAACAAAATCCAGGTGTTTTCAGGAATATCATAGCCTGGAAAACAAAGTACTGATCAGTATTTATCTCACTTGCATCATGGGTTTATTTACTAAATCAAATACAGCTAAATACAGGTGGAGAAAACCAGCCACCTTTGCTAAGTTATTGATGAGCATTTCCATGTGGGCAGTACATTAGATTTTGCAACAAGTTACCAAAGATTTGCTCCCTGTTTACTGTCGGCATGACCCTATGGTCAGCGAGAAAGATGGAATCTACAAATTTCTCATTCAAGGCCATGTCTGAAACCTATACCTTATGGGTCCTAGCCACAGAAAGATCAAGCACCTTAACAGCTGATAGCATTAATGAGACTATGAATAAGACAATGAGTTACCTTGTAAGATGCACTTGTCTGCCACACGATGTGGAATAAGGAAGGGGCAAACACTGGCCAGTCTTTCTACCTCTAGTATAGTTGCTACAGTGTATGGTAGTTTCATTTGATCTGCCAGGCTGGGAATTCCAGAGCCTCTGACAACAGTGTCTATTTCCTCTTGAACTTTGACCTGTATTTGTGGATAACAAGCCATGTAAGCCATGAGCCAGGTCATGGTGACCGCTGTAGCCTGGAAGCCGGAACCTGTTATGTCCAGTAGTAAATAGGTCATATCCTCAGTTGTCAAAATGCCACGGTCTTCGTCGTTTTCTATGAAAATCAGAAGCTGATCAATCATGTCACGCACAACATCTGGATCATACGTGTCTTTGTGCTTATCGAGAAGCTTGCCTTGGAATGTGGTTTGAAGAGCGGTTCGATGACGCACTTCATGAATTTTTTTCTCATCCAGAAAACGACACAATGGGATGTCTGTCAGCCACAGGCCTTTTAAACTAGAACGCAGTTTGAAGGTTGCTAGTATTTCATGTAAATTATTATCTCGCTGGTCGAACTGTTGGCCGTACACCAACCACAGAGAAACACGCAAACAGTTCAAAAAAAATATGTCACTGGGATCAAACGGCTTGCCTTCATATTCTATAAATGCCAGCAGAATGTCTGTAGCATGGATCGCAATCTTCTCCTCAATAACATTGTCATTAGCATAATGTCCGTCTAAACATGCTTGGATAAATCCTCTCTTAATGTAGGATTTTTCTGTGTAATCACTGGTGGAAATCCCTGCAGGAAAACACAAACAAATTTCGCATTTTAAGATAAATATAACAAACCAAATACTAGCTATACATATAAGTTTAATTACAAAAAAAATTGTGTAATTGACTATTGTAAAAAAAATTACTATTTCGTAAGTAAAATATAAAAAAAATGAACTTAATAATAAAAAATTAAAGGATGTTAGCATCTTATTCAAGTACTAGAAAACATTTTTATACATGTAGTGATATAATGGAACATGTATATCTAGCTAATAGGCTATGGGGTACAATATGCAATTTTTGCCTTGCATGGCCGCAACGGAATAGTGATGTCCCAGTGAAAAATGACGTTATCGCTTTCAGTATGATATATCTGCTAACATACATTTAACATTACAGTATTAATGTTTAGATAAAATTTCCAGCAGAATGTCATTATTTTTGTAATATTCGACATCAAAACCTACCCAAAAGCACCCTTCATAAGTTTGAGCTAATGGTCTCTGCTAAGTGCTCTACATTTTATATATCCCATGTTAAAATTGGCAGAATGACCTATTATGTCGTTAAGCATCAACTTCAAATCACAAGGGACATCAATCTTTCGTCGTAACAAGCTACCTCAAAATCTGCGTATTATTTGGATATGATGTCTGTCTGAATTCAGTACATTCTATTTATTTATTTGATTGGTGTTTTACATAGTACTCAAGAATATTTCACTTATACAACAGCGGCCAACATCATGGTGAGTGGAAACCGGGCAGAGCCCGGGGGAAACCCATGACCATCTGCAGGTTGCTGACAGACCTTCTCACGTACGGCCGGAGAGGAAGCCAGCATGAGCTTGTCTTGAACTCACAGCGACCGCATTGGTCAGAGGCTTCTGGGTCACGCGCTAACCGACTGAGCCACGGAGGAACCCGAATTTGGTATAATAAATAAGTAAAAACACATGAATCAGTTTGGGAATATATTTACACATTAAATGCACTAACCGTATAACAGCTCCTCCCAGATAAAATACAAATAGGAACACAATCCAGATTCATCTGGCACATATCCCCCTCTTAAGACAACATTACCTACCATTCTGCCTGTTTCCATTGTACAAAGCATTATACACCTGACTATTTGGACGTTCTGCAAACGTTTCTCCTCGTTCTTGGAGCCCTTCTTGTATACCAGCCAAAGAACACACAACGACTACATCTTGCGTCCCAAGCTTTAAGCTGAATACATCGCCATACGTGTCCTTCAGATTGAAAAGTCTCAAGTGAGGCTTATACGAGAGAATTTGCACATTCCCTATGAAAGGCCAGGCTGTTGGACCTCTGGGGTAATTTTCACGAGGACTTCTCAACAATGTGTAGACTCCTGACAAGACAGATATCACACAGAAAAGACATAGTAGTTCTGGCACAAAGAAGGTCGATGTTAGAGGTGTGGAATCAAAACTGAACATTGTGATGTTCATGGTGATAAATCTAAATTAAGAATGAACGCAATGATATACGCCTGTTTGATTGGTACAGTAACATATATCCTGTTTTCTTCCATAGTATACCAAATTATCAATCAATCATAAAGCATGAATTGGTTTCATCCATGTTCACGTAGACTTCTAATTTACAGCATCGTGTGTTAACAAATGATTTTTTTGCCCACACCATTCATATTCCAATACGCTCAGTCGCATCACTGAGACTCGCGGGTTTTCAAGTTTCTAAACTTCCACTCTGGTCCATCGTCAACATCACATTTCATCTGTGCAGTAGTTTTGCACAGGCAAGGCTTCTCCCCAGGTAAGGCACATATCGCTACCCAGCATTATCTAAAACTAACATACACCTCTGCCCCACTGTTTGTTGCATCGTTTTTGGCTTATCGTCAAAACCGTCATCTTTGTTTACCCTACATCAGTTACATGTGAAGTAAAGCAGCGGAAGTGAACATTATCCAATGATATCGTCAGAAAATCGAAAACCTGGGGCTGTGATTCTATTTCGACCAATTGGATCACCGTAAAACATCATCTGCTCCTCAGAAAAGGAAGATGGCCGACTCTTCGAGCAAAGAGAAACCAAACCTGAAAATCTGTATTGATAATACAGAAAGCGACAGTGAAAATGAGGCCAGCTTGGTTCTAACAGACTGCAGTGATATAGATGATGACATAAGAGACCAAGAAGTGGAAAATGAAAAGGTGGAATTCAATGTACGCATTGGTAAGACCCATCCTTCTTTGGCCTCAACAACAACCAACACCACCTCGAAGCCTGTCAATTCCGGATCCAAGCTGAAAGTACGTTATACTTTACATTACTGGAATTTGATTTTCAGCAGAATGTCTCATTGGGGGCGGGACACAAGATTATTTATGCATTGAGTGTCTGATGTGGTACGTCTTAGATTGTCACAAGAATCTAACAGCTGTCTAACCCATAATTACTTACGACGTAAGATAAGGTAAACTATAGCTATGTAGGGCTGTGATTACGTATACTGCCACGGCCCTGTCTTGTTCCATAAGCTTACCTTTTGTTCACTTTTGTACTTCTCTTGCTGGCTTCAGTATCCTATTGCAGGGCAATGATTTGTCTGCCTGTAGTCAAAATTGTCTCGGCTGTCAATTCCAGGTATGTGTACCCATGTATCATCACTAGTGAACTCACACAAGCATGAAACTCTAGTGGATACTGGATAAATTCCAACTCCAACCGCCATGTTTGAATGCATATTCCTCATAGGGAGGGGAATCATGCATACAATTATTACTGCCACTATGAGGCAAGTTACACCTTTTGACTTGCATTCTGACTAATTGTGTAGGATCAGTCTCACCAGTAATGACCTAGGGGGAACCATGATCAAAAATTGATCACCAAAACATTTCTCAAATAAATTAGACAAAATTGAAGAAAAGATTAAACAAGTACAAAATATGCTAGAAGTGTCAATAGTTATCTCCCTTGTATAGGCTGTGATGGATTTACTAGTGATGACACAAAGGAACACCTACCTGGAATTGATAGCTGAGACGACTGTGACTACGGACAGACAAATTATTTAGTGCCAAGCAGTGGTATACTGAAGCCAGGAAGGGAAGTACGGAGGTGTTCAAGGTAAGCTTATGGAACAAGACAGGACTGTGATAGTACATATACGTTATCACAGCCTTACAGAGCTAGGTAAAAAAGTAAAGTTTCTCCCTCAACCTGGCTAAATGTATCCCATGATTCATTAGGTTGATTGTGTTTCTAACTCACTGGCCTCGTGAGAGCATCGGGGTTGTCAAAGGACTATATTGATAGTTCAAGAATGTAATAAACAAGCTCATGCTTCACTGTCGTCCGAGTACACTGACTGTTGGTTGAGAAATATTTGGGTATGCCATATTCATGACTGCTCAATCTTCAGTCAAAGCCCAGCTCATTTGGCTAAATGGTGTTGAACAGAGAGCGACCCAAACAACCACACTACTTACCTCTAGCTGGTCAAATCCACGTTGTAACATATCTGTTTCCAATTGCCACACAAAATTTTGCAATGATAATCCAACAAAGTATCGTTTCATGCATAAAATGCCTCCAGGCCACTTTGTTGCTAGCGATTGTGACCCATTTGACCAGGTCACATGAAAACTTAAACCGTCACCAACAGTGGAACTCCTGGACTCCATAATTCGTGGCGTATTTTATTTAAGATAGTGCAAATTATTATACTATTTATAACTCAATTCCGAAAAATTAAGAATTACGCCTGCAAAAGTGCATGGGCTGTGACCTGTTTCACACCATGAATATGGTGTATGCAAATGTTTCTCAACCAACAGTGTACACGGATTAGTTTCACAGGGCAGTCAGTCTATCCTCCTACCACCAACAGTTTAAGTTTATACATTGTACATAGCTTGTTTGGCTTGGCCATGGATCGAGACAGTGTTTGGAATTTACAAACTTGTAGTAGTCATAGCCTGAATTAATACTTTCTTTCGTTTAATTCATGGGTATAATAGCTGCCATGCTGGGTAAAGAAACGTGCAGGGGCTTATCACCCTCTTCTGTCCTCTTGCCGCTAACTCATCTTGTGTGAAAGTAAATGACAGTAACCTTACCAACGGACTAAACATTTACCGTACTGTACATGTATTCTGTAAGATGACCCGAAAGCTAGTGAGAGACGGCGTGAGTAAAAAAAAAAAAAAATGTCCTCATAATGTTATAGCATAGGAAAAGACCTATTTTTTAATCTGTGTTAGAGATTGTGTATTCATTGGATTTGTATAATTTTCAGTTTTCAAGGTAGTCTGATGTCCATGGCAAGAAAGACAACTAATTTAGTGATGTGACAATGCTTTTGGACTAACAAACTACTTGAGTGGCTAGTTATGGCCTGTACCTAAGCCCAGCTTGAATTGTTAACATGTGTCATTTATTCTTCCTTAGCCAAATACTGAACAGAAAGGGCATTTCTGCATGCCACTACAACAAGCTGATAGCTAACAAGGAAGGCAGGAACATACAGACTGAAAAATCTGCTGCAAGGGGCTGCAAGTTTTAATAAAAACAACACTTTTCTTGCCCGTAGAGGCAAAGTGTATTTTGCAGATCATTCTGTTTTCCTGTCTTACTATAAATCCTGGTGTATGTATAAAGGCATACTTATCTCCGATACTTTCCCACGTTTAAACTCACTACCTTCTACTGTCTGTTGTGTTCAACTGACTCCACACACTGGGATATCCATAACAGCCAAAAATCACCCTACTGTATCCCAGTCTGTGTGCCAAAATCCTTACACCCATATTCCTAACCAGATCCATCCTGAATTATAGGATCTTGTTTTCGTTCGGAAACATCAGTAGTAATGAAGTGTTTTTCATTGGTTTTTTTTTTTTGTTGCTTTGTACAGCTGTCTTCTAAACGCTATGAGAATAAGGCTGGGGAGTTTATCACTGGCCTGGATATGACAGTTGAGGTATGTTGCTCTGTGTTTGTATTTGGGAATATCTGTCAGCAACTTGTGGATGGTTGTGGGTTTTCCCAAGTCTCTGTCTGGTTTAAGTGAAATATTCCTGAGTATGGCACCGTAAAACACCAAACAAATATATAAATAAATAAATAAGTGTTGATTGATTTAGAATGATGTAACAGTATGTACCAATCGTTGCATTTTTTTTCTTAAAACAGTTCATTTAGTCTGTTAATTTCTGTGTTTTCATATAAAAAAAGAATGTGTTTTGGTCTCCTTTTTAATACTACTACATGGAATTCTCACTGCATGTAAAATATTTTTGATTATGTTCAATGTTCTTTTAGCAATTAAGGGAGAAGCGAGAGGAAAGAGCCAAACGTTTTGGAATCCCTGCAAAACCACATGATCCTAAAGTAAATTACGAGGAGCTTTATAAAAGGTAAGACATTACAATGTCATAAATTCTGTGGTAGGAAAGTGTTAAAAAAATTTAATAAAAATGACACGAATGAGAAAAAAAGGCATTTCTGTGTTGACTTGTGTCTGCATGTATGTCTGCGTGTGTGTACCATATTTACTTTTAGCCATTTTTCAATGATATGCATGGATTTATTACCCAGTGGTTATTTGTGTCCATCTGTCAGCTTTGCCCAGTTTCCTCCCACCATAATGCTGGCCACCTTTACGAAAGATGCAGTATTCTTGAGTACAACGTAAAACACCAGTTGAGTAAATAAGTAAAAAATAGGTCTTCCTGTCAGCTACTTTATGGATACATTCATGTAGGGAGTTATGTAGGGATTTGGGTTAGAATTTGTACACAGGTTGGCATTCGGTACAGACCAGTCCATTCAATTTTGGTGGTGATCCAGATCAGTTTTTTTAAACGATTCCTTTGCTATTGTAAAATATTTTGGAAAGGTAGAGTATTGCCCCTTCATCTGTAATGAGATATCCAAGAATTTGTACATTTAACTGTTTCAGAGGTTTGCACACTCGGAGTGCCTTCTGATTTAATTATTTGGTTAGTGTTAGATGCCCTACAGACATATATTTTTGATTGTATGAAAGCACTAAAATGGGGGCTGTCAAAATGATCTCTGTATGTGTATTTTTAGTGAAAATTTGTGTGAATCATGCACCTGTTAACTGATTTGAGAGCTTTTGTTTTTCAAGGGCGTTACAGTGCTTAAACAAGTGTTATATTCACTGTTATTATCGTCTGTTGACCCCTTTACAGTTTGGGCATGAAGGCCAATGACAGACATGATGAACGTGGTATACGACCTGAAGCTATCCATGTGCGAGGGCTAGAGGAGATGAACACACAGGACGTGTTCAAGTACTTTCAGGAGTTTGGACCAGGCTCAATTGAGTGGATTGATGATACTTCATGTAAGCCAACATGATTGTCATTGTATACCATAAAACCTCAGGAGTACCAACTCAGCTCCCTCAATAATTGCCACATAAAAAGATTTTCTTCTGCAAACCATGCTCTCACTGACATAACCCAATAGATTGAAGTTTATAGTTTATATTCTTAAGCTGTCATTTCGCATATTCATATTTAATATTACTATGTTTGCTTGTCATCAATATTCAACATCTTAGCAGAATGGAGGTGGTTAGAGTGCTAGCGCGGCGCAATGACCCAGGAGCCTCTCAGTAATGCAGTTGCTGGAGTTCAAGTCTAGCTCAAGCAGGCTTCCTCTCTGGCTATACGTGGGAAGATCTGCCAGCAACCAGTAGATGGTCGTGGGTTTCCCCCTGACCCTGTCCGGTTTACTTCCAGCATAATGTTGGTCGTCATACAAGTGAAATATTCTTGAGTAAGGCATCAAAAAAAAAAAACAATCAGATAAATAAATAAAAATCAGAGTATCTTGATAAACTGTACCAAAATCATTTGAAACATTAAACACTGCCAGTCAAAGAAGCACAAAAGGTAAGCCAAAAGATTTAATCTTGTATGCTATTACATGTTTCAGGTAGAAAACGTAATGTATTTTGTCAGCTTTATCATGCTGATGACATGATAAACCTGCCACATGAGACAGTGACTGTGTTCAATTTCAGGCAATGTGGTTTGGCTGGATCCCATTTCTGCTGCCAGGGCGCTGATGAAACTTAGTGTGAGTCATGCCTCTGTGGAGAAATACCTGAAGAAAGATGACAAGTCAGACACAAGGAAAACAGATTCTTCAGGTGCGCAATTGCTGTTAGAATTGTAAGAGAAGAAAAGCAAATATGATTATAAATTTGCTCACACATTCTTATTGAAAACTAGCAAACAAATTAGTCTAGCCTTGTTTCCTCCTACCATAATGTTGGCTGTCATCGGATGTGTGAAATATGCTTGCATGAACAAAAACACCAATCAAGTAAATAAATAAAATAAACTAAAATCTGCAACAGCTTAGCAGAATTTTTAAGTTACTCTTTTACAGATAGACAGAGTTTGCAGATAGTACTTGTTTGTACCATTTGAGGAAACAGAATTATAAATTTCCGTTTAAATTTAAATGAATACTGTAATTCTTCAACTTTTTCACATTGTTGGAAAGGTGTTTATTCAGGCATCTTCTGCAGGCATTATTCTGGGTTGATTGATAAAATTATAGTTTTTGTGAAGCACAAAAGAAAGTGGATTATCTAGCCAAGGTAGTTTTGTTTCAAAATCAGATTAAAAATGTGCATAAATTGCATTGAATGTTGCTCTTTCACGTGCAGATAGGTTGAGGAATTAGGGTAGATCTTACTTGTTTCAGTAGCAACTGTAAAGTTCATAACTGGAAATGGTGGACTGATGTCTGAAGTTGTTGATGTTATATTTAATGGTTGGTATGTTTACTTAAGTTTTTAAAAAACAGAAGTCCAATTCAAAGCCTGAGGTTGAAGAATCAGAGGATGATGATGAATTGGACTTGACTGAAGATCCTGCGTCCAAAGAGAAAGAAGAAAAGGAAACTCCCATGGACACAAGTGAAACGGAAGATAAAAATAGTACGGAAGTTAACAGAACAGAAAGTGAAAGTAAAGAAGAGGAGATGGAGGAAGGAGAGGTAACTCTGAGCAACTGCTCTGTTTGTATTGTTGAAGAGAATTCACACTGTTAAAAGAGTATAGTTGATCGTAAATGGTCCATGATGCTCGAGTAGCTGTTAACACGTCAAACTTTTGTGGAAGATCCTTGATCCTTCCAGTGTGGTTTATGTATTTGTTTGTGTTCATCACCAGGGAAAGCTAGTCAGTTACTTGTCAAAGGTCAATGGTTTATCCATCCATAAATCTGACTGCCATTGTTTGAGAGAAAAGTGCTTGAATACGGCATTAAATCAATTAAATAATAAATTAAAACAATTAAATGAATGAAAAAATAAATAAAGTATTTGTTTCTGTAGATCTCAGACGGGAGTGAAGCTGATGAGGAGGGATTTGAGGCATACAAGAATGTGACCTTGTCCCGAGTCATATGGCCTCCAGGGGAGTGGAGGTTAGGTGTCCCCAGCCCCAAGGCCAAATACCTCTTCTTCAGATTTGCCACAAAAGGTAATATAGTGTCACACTGCTTAATAACAAATACAAGCTTAAATGCAAAGAGAATACAAAGAGAAGTTCCAGGTGAAAGACCACTGGACACCATTCAGGAAATCATCATTGTAAAATTTTTTTTTTTAGAATTTTTTCCAGTCAAATGCTGTTACAACATTAGATTTTATGGTGATCTGTTGGCACCAAATGTATATCAGTGATGTCACAACCAAATATTTTCAAGGCCCATTCAGTGAATGCATAGCAATCTGTTCGTGTAAAAGGGGCAAAACTCTGAAGTGACTTTGCTGGTGGGTGCAAACATTCACATTTTCTCTGTTGAAAAAAAGTTATTTCATTTTTCGACATGACCACTCCTGACCTCTAGCCCATGAGTAAACAGGTCTGTAATATTGCTCAATTCATAGATGTGTTATATTTCTTTTATAGCTGATGTGAAATTACCTGGGCTGAAAAGAGAAGTAAATATTATGTGCGTCATGGAAACCCAAACTATGGAGGTGAGATTTTGCTGTTGGTTTAACAGCTGATAGAAAAGAAAACGTAACCAAAAGTGATCAAAATTATGTCTACAATTATCTTACTCATTTTGCCAGATCTGAGAGTTCCATTGATCATAGGAAGATGTTATGAATTTGATTTGAAGGTAGATGATATTCTAGTGGGGGAAAAAAGTGTATGCCAAAAGATGTCTTGTGACATTTATTTGCTTGTAAAATGCACTTTATGGCCAAGTGGTTAGCAAGCTATCTCGGCACAGTGACAATATAGTGGAGCATCTCACAAATGTGGTTGCTGTAAATTCTTGTCCAGGTCATAGTGGGTTTTCTCTCCGGCCATACGTGGGTAGGCCTTCCAGCAACCTGCAGATGTAATGGGTCTTCCCCAGACACTTCGGTTTTTCTCCCACTATACATGCTGTTGTATACATTTAAGTGAAATACTCCAGAGCTCAGTGTAGAAATCTAATAAAAGAAACAAATAAATACATCTTGGTCGATAACTGGATCTCCATTTGGTTATATCAGTACTGAATTACTGTAATTGGGTTTTTTCAAACATTGGTCCTGAGTGGCAGATTTTTTTAACTGACTTATTGGGGCACTGACTTACTGTAAACAAAAGTGAGAGTGTAGAAGTGATATGGCAAAAAGTTCACAAAATCATGGACATGGTGTGTGTGAATGACAGGTGTGTTACAGCTTAAGTCAGCTGACAGATCTCCCATTTTCTCTATATTCAGGTATGAAAGGTTTGATCAGTAAATCCAGGTAAGTCAATGGCTTCATTCATTATGAGCAGAGGATACTGGTGTAGCAAACTGTAGAATTTGTACCAGTTATTTTTAGTTAATCATCATTTTTTTCTTCCATCTTCTTATGTATATAAAAACTCATACTCTTTAATTTTACTGTAAAGAATTTTTGTATGATCTGATATGTCATTTTGCTCTGCACGATTTGCTCCAACGATAATACTGGCAGCCATCGAATAAGTGAAATATTCTTGAGTTTGGCGTAAAACACCAATGAAATAAGTTAAATGATTAATGCAATTACGTACAGGTATCTTGTTTCAATATTTGTGTGCAGAAAACGACAGCACTGGTCTCACAGAATAAACGACCACTCGGACACAACTGATGCCAAGTTTGACGTGAAGGTTCCTCAGGGGAGAGAAACTCCCAGGACTACTCTGACGTGGCGATGTTCACTGGTGATGTTACAATTGGAGAGAGGGAAGGGTTTGACAGAAGACCAGCCAGGCCTTTACCAACAGCTTATGGTCAGTGTACAGCTTTTACAATCACTTATTGTGGTGGAATTCACATAAAAGATGTACAGATGTAAAGATAGCTTTTATATTGTGAAATTAATGATTTACTTTTTTCTGTAATTGTGGATTTCTCCTGTTTTACTAAACAAGTTTTTATGAACATGTGGACTAATTAAAGTGTAGTTACTGTCACCAGCAACCTGTGGAAATCTCATCAGAATGACTAGTTGTCTGCCACATGATTTGATTCACCGTAATCAAATGGTTTTCAGATTTATGACTGTGGTCAGGTAATGTATGAGTGGAGGAAGTAAATTTTTTAACATGATATTTTTTTGAAGTAACACATTTTCCTTCATTCTGATTCCCTCTAGGGACACTTAAAAAGGTTTTTTTGTGATGTATAACAAATTTCTTAGCAGAAAAACTTTGTATCAAAAGTATGAGTTAAGGCCTTTGTGTGCTTGTGAAAAAGCATTTGTGTACATACAGTATGTGTTTTTGTTATCTACATTATGTGCTAGTTGTATTTACTAGGTGTACCTTTCTCATGTGTATTTAGGATCTGAAGGTGAGGAAAGGGAGGATGAAGAGGAAGTGGAGGATTATACTGAGGATGAGGGGCATGAGGTGGGGTTGTCATTGGTGAAGGACGATAGAGAGACTCTGGAGTTGGGAGAATCAGACAGTGAGCAGAACACAAGAGCTGCAGAGTTAGAACTGCAGAAGTTACTGGCTGTTCCGCGGCGCAGCGGGAGGATGTACGCAGATGATGTGGAGGAGGAAATCAAGGCCAAAATAGCGAAAAGGTGAGGGATACACATGGGTTGGAGTGAACAGGTAACATGATGACAAGGTAACATGATGACAAGGTATGCAAATGAGGGAAACATTTTTAAAAATGCAGTGTTATTATAAATCTCCCACTTTTTTGGATGATACTGAAAAAAATACAAACTCAATCATTTCAGATATTTGTCTATACATTTAAAGTAAAAGAAAGCTAAAATATTCAAGTAACATTCATCATACAGACAACTGAAAACTATGCGTAGAAATATTTCTATTTATTTTTTCAGATTTTTTTTTTTATGAGTTTTGAAAGGTATTCAAATATTTGAAAACTATGATGGACTTTATGGGCCATACTGACGATATCTAGGCACTCAGACGTCATATCACCTTTTTTCCTGATGTTCACCAGAAGGAAGGAATTTTTGAGAACATTATTTCAGTAATCTTTCACTCATGTAAAAAGAGTTATTCCAACATTCAGTGTTGTGATTAGAGTTGGATAAGCATCCTGTGACGTCAGAGTTCCTAACCTCGGATAGTATGGTCCATAAAGCCCACCTTAGAATTCAAATGTTTGATCGCCTTGAGTTCATTTCACAAAATAAATGAAAGCGTATTTATGCATAGTTTTAAGTGGTCTATTTAGTGATGCATACTTGATTTTTAGAGGTTTTTCTCCTTTAACATTGTAAACAGTGACTTTAAATTTCTTATTTTAGCTTCATCATTTTTATCTAACCAATGAGATGACTTGAATTCAGCTAATTACAGGCTTCACCTGTATGTCAGGACATTCATCAGATACCTGGCAAAGGGCATTGGTTTACTTCAGAAGTTCTGGTATATTTCAGTCACAAACCCAAGAGCTCATAAAAAATAATGAAAATGAATGAAAAAATAATATTGATTACAGGATGCACACCAAATATGCAAGGTCAAAGCACTTATCTGTTATTCTGTAATTTTTGTTACCTTACAGATCTGATGACCTGAACGACCTGACCGTGATAGCTGACATACGGGACAGATTGCAGCCCCGCAGGGAGAAGACGGCCAGCCCCCTTGACTCCGTCCGTGACGCACGTCAGCTCATCACTGGAAAGGGTCTCGACCTTAGACGGAGACTAGAGAGCAAGCGTCACAAAGCTGTGCCGAAAAACACAGATGACAGGGACAGCTCAGGTTACCATTCATTGCGGATCAAAGTTGTGGACTGACAGATTAATATCTACGCATGATAGAGTATATTTTTGTACATTTTGTTCAGCTGCCATAATTCAGGCGCATTGCTGACCCCAATGACTTTTCAGGACTACTTTTTCCTCATCTGTGCGTCAGTGTTGTGATGTGTCCCTGGGTCAGTTCCTCATGATGCATTTTCACTTGTGAAAGTTTCTGTATTAGAAATACTCCTCGAAAACCTCAGCCGCATTATTTGCATGTTATCCTCATTTGTTCTGTATACAATATGACCCATGAGCAGGTTGAGAAGTTGTGATACTGTAGTCAAAACCTCAGACTGTGAGATGACACTCGGGGGTTTGGGCAGATCTCCCAACTTTTTAGAAAATACCTCTAGCAAATGGGTGCAATGTCCTCTTACCTCTTTCACATTTACCAGTGGATAGTGTGGGAAAAGGTAGAAATAAGGTGGGAAAGGAAATGGATATGGTCTGAATAAGTTGGGAAAAGGAAGGGATGACATGGAAAAGGTAGGGATAAAGTTGGAAAAAGGTAAGGGTATTGTGGGGAAAAGTTCAGAAAAGGGAGGGCAAAGTGGGAAAGTTGGGTTACATAAAGGGGAATGAGTTGGGAAAAGGTAGCGATGAGGTGGGAAAAGGTAGGATAAGATTGGGAAAGATTAGGGATAAGTTGGGAAAAGTAAGGATAAGATTGGGAATAAGGTGGGGAAAAAGTAGGATAATATTGGGAAAGTGTTTGGCAAAAGTAAGGATAAGATTGGGAATAAGGTGTGGGAAAAGAAGGGTAATATTGGGAAAGTGTTTGGGAAAAGTAAGGATAAGATTGGGAATAAGGTGGGAAAAGGTAGCATATGGTTGGTTAAATTTCATTTATTTTAAATAAAAATTTCTGTAAATTTTGTGAAATGCTCAAATGCCTGGGCATACATGTACATGAAATTTCAATTTTCATTTCTATCAACACACTACATGTATGTGTATGGAAGAAGTGTGCACGAAGTTTTGAATGAAAGGTTGAATGTGATATATAGACACAAATTGTGTGTATTGAAATCTTTCCACTGGAAAGGAGTTTTCTGAATATGTCAAAATAAAAACCTGTAAAATTGATTAACTCTGAATACCACGTCTGTGCTTCTTTTTATTGACAACATTTGATGCTTGAAATTTGTTTCAAAATGGGTTTTGAGCAATGCACGTCTGAGCAGAAGTCAAGCCATGTTTATAGGTCTCGTGCTTTATGTGTTACCTACCCATTGACATACCCATTGATATATTTTATGGCAGCTGTTGGCTTTATGGTTTATTTATTTGATTGATGTTTTACAGGATACCCAAGAACACTTACACGGCGGCGGCCTTCATTATGGTCAGGTGTATGGATTGGGGCAACTGAATTACTGCCCTTAGCCGGTTAGCTGACATAAGGTCGAATAATGCTTGGGTTGGATCTCACCGACTCATTGGCCAGGGGCAGATACGCAGCTGTGAGAGCAACGCTTTAGACAATGAGCCAGCCACAGCGTTTTTATGTACCCTAATATGTATGGTGACAGATGCAAACACACTGCAATTCTTCTCATTTTTGGGACACTTTGGAATATTCTCCAACCTTATGTCTATGTATCTATGTATCTTCTTTCTTCATGGTAAACCGCTGTTGTTCAGTTCGGGTGTGTGCAAATTAGTTGGGAAAGCATGAACTTGGTTTACAGTAATATTTCGCGGCAACAGCCATGCATTTAAAGTAACCCATAAAGTTAACATGTGTACTGATACCATGCCGTTATAACAAGTGTTAATATCTGTATTGAGGGGTTGCACGTGACCATCATCGGCACTGGCTGAACAATAATCAGTCAGCCATATTGGAGGCTTGCTTACATGTGCTGGTATAGTCATAGTACTCCAATATGGCTGCTAGATGGTGTCTTTGGCGGGGTGTGTTAATGAGACTGCACTACTAACACGCCTATAGAGGGCGACGCATCGCAATAGGCATTAAATGAAGTCAGACACTTTGGGAATGGCTACACTTTTATATGCCTAAAACGCCTATATACGGCGACGCATCGCAATAGGCATCAAATGAAGTCAAGACACTTCGGGAATGGCTACACTTTAATATGCCAGAAGTGTGACTTATGAAGATGCCCAGTTATATAGGCCTATGACGCAAACAATACAGCCCTTAGTGTGGGCCGATATATTGCATTCGATCTAAACATCGGAAACAACTATTTCCAGTAGTCAAATTACGCATTATATGGCAGACAATTTTCTCGTATTATATATATAGAAGCGTTCACTTTAGTCGCACAAAATAACGTGACCGTGGCTTAATCGAATCCCAATGTCATTTCCTTGCACGGCGTTTGAAGCCAGATGGATTTAGTCTATAGTAAGAACACTGCCGAAGTGTGGCAAGTTTTACCTCCGTCAAATAACTCGTCCAAATGACAAATTTGTTGTGGGACTAGTCTGCAACATACAGGCATCAAAGATTCAAGACCTCCATTTCCTGAGGGTGCTGACATGTATTGTGATGTCTGGTTCTGTACACTATAGGAGTGTGCAGAATTTAGTTCCGACAATTTCTTTGTCTCTTCCAACTATATATAGGGTAAGTTTGGGAAACTGACATTTCAGAGAGATTTATTTTGCGAGGAAGAGAAATTGGGTGTACAGTGGGCCTCTTGCTGGCTAACTGGTCGCAGCGCTTTATTTTTCCATGACCATAGCAATCAAAAGTTCGAATCTAGTTCAGTTCGCTGATTGGTTCAGCTTTAGCAGGATGCTTGTAAGATACCTGCAACGCTTTTAACGTGCCATTAGACTTTTCTTAACCGTAAACTTGAGCACTGTTGAGTGAAAAATTTTTAATTACGGTGTTTTTTGTAAACTTATTGATAAATCTATATAAGAAAAAATTGACGGTTTCCTGGTATCTAATTATATGCACCCAGGGATGGAAAGCAGGGCAGAAGTATTAAAGGTAATGTCTAAAAGGAAAACCTAATAGGGCAGTCAGTTTGAACTTTGTGACAGGGCCGTGTGGTGAAATTAACGATGGTCAATTATACTATTGAAAGTTAGATTTAGTAACAAAGTTATTATATTAGGAGCTGTTTTTTTTAAAAAATACACATCAATACAAAACTTCAGCTCAGTATATTAGGATTTATATGTTTACCTTAACATGTAATAAACAAAAGAGACGTAAAAGTTTCTTTTGTAATTTACGGTACCGGTAAAGAACCCATGCAGAGCATCAACAATGGAGTGTCCTCCATTGCTGATGCTCTGCATGTGTTCATTACCGGTACAATGCATGTAGAACAATTTGAAACATCAGACCTAACATTTACCTCAGCAGTGATTCCAATGTTAATTTCAAAGAGGCTGTCGTGAACTTTGTAATTCACGGTCGTTAATATGCACATAGGACATGAACAAAAAAATTTCCCTTTGTTGTATCGTGCTTTACATGTATGAAAAACCTGAGCTCAATACATGCAGTACTTGTCTAAGACACCACCCAAAACATTTATCTCTACGTCACTTTTCATCGATATCAGACGTTGACGCCGGTGCAGACGCCGACGCTAGTAAAGGCACCGACGCCGGTACAGACGCCGAAATAAGCTATACGCAGGCTATCGTGCTTTACAAGTATGAAATACCTAAGCTCAAAACACGCAGTATTTTTCGCGACGATACTATCCCAAACATTTACCTCTACGTCCCTTTTCATCGATATCGGACGTCGACGACGATACAGATGCCGACGCCGGTACAGACGCTGACTCTCAAGGTAGACGCTGACGTAAGCTACGCCTGCATACTTCGTACAGGCGATTGTCAGTGCCAACTGTCAATATTCCAGTTGGCGATTACATTTCTCGAAAATAGGATTGTATAATGTGATTGAAAGAGGTACGTGTTTGCATTTATTCACATATGCATTTGGAACACATATCGATATTTGTTGTGAAAATTGTTTGTCAGTTCTCAAAATTTTGACCGATTAAATCAGGACTAAAACGTGTCTCAAGAGAGACTTGAGATAAATTGCAAAAACTATAGATACAGCTACACTGTCAAAAGAATTAAGATCGATCCAAACGGACCATAATTAAAATGTCAAGCAAACAGAAAAAATCCTGAAACATTTTAAAAATTATGTACTGCGTTTGGTGCTATGATCTAGGTTTTGGGTATCTGGGTGTAGAGACGGGGTAGGGTGACCAACCCGGTTATCGGCCACCTAACTAGTCCAGCAGCTTTGCGGCGATCTATACGTGACGTACGTCGACAGACCTTATATGCACAAGGATTTATAGAAGAACAATTACCTGCTTTTTAGGACTGACAACAATATTTTCGTCAAAATTCAACATAACAAACAAAAACATGAAATTTGCATGAAGCATGCACTTTTTTAAGTAATCGGCCAAGTAATTTGCAATTTCGGCCAGACCACGTCGGGCCATCGGCCCCCCGGGCCGATTATACATATGCACCATCGTATGACTGGCCACGCCACATTTTCCTTTGTTTGGAGTAAGACATAGATTCCGAATTAATCTTATTGACAAGAAAACGAGTATTCTGATAGACGAGCAGTTTTTTTTCTTAAAAACAAACAGGAGAACTTTCAACAAATAAACATCGATTTGGTATCGGCACGGTTTTGAAGGTAATAACGTGATCCTAGTGTGAGCATAATTCACAAACAAAAGATCCATCGGGAGATATGTTCGCACAACTTTCATAAGCCCACATTTTACAACCTGCGCACTGAACCCACTGTTCTCCAGGTTTTGAAAGGCTGAAGAGCTCACTGCAATACAGACAAGGTGCATCCAGCGAGTTACTTTCACCCTTTGCCCGCTTCGGTTTAATAGCTTCCTCTGTTTGGACACCCCGGATTCTCTTTCGTATTCCGACTCCCTGATCACCAGGAGCTGCAAGTGTTGCCGAACTAGTAGGATTCGTCACCTCTGTATCCAAAAAAGGCTCTAAACAGATGGTTACGGGTGGATCTGTTTCCCCCGAAGAGGACGCGCAGCCACCGTTAACAGGAGGTTCATTCGTAAATTCATTTCCCTGAGTGGATACAGCAATGGTATCCTCCGTTGTACCAGATGGATTCGTCCCCAATTCATTAGGTGCTGTGTGCGCATCAGACGACGTCGACGTGGAAGATTTAATGCCGGTAGATTTCTTCGCTGAACTCTTTTTACTTTCTCCAGTCTTTTTCTGAGCTTTTTGGATCTCTTTCTGTGTCTTTTTACTTTGTCTCTCGTCTTTTCTTTTTTTCTTTTCCTCCTCAAGTCTTTTGGTTTCCGCTTCTGCTTCTTCGATCATTTTTCTCCACTCAGACGACGATACTGCGTAAGGTAATTTTTTTTTGTCTTCTTTTTGGTTTCATTTGGTTTGTTTTCAGTCTTCCTAGGTGGCCAGAATAGATGCTTTTCAAACGCAGGAGACACATTTTCTGATCGTGGCACAATCACATCAGATGATGAAGAACTGCTATTCTGTTCTATGGGATCGGCGTTTGTCACTGTCTGATCATCGTTTATCACTGACCGGCTTTCATCAGTTGACACTTGTAACAAGAGCTGTTCCACGTCGGTTTGTACCGGATCATATACTGGCGTGCGTGTGTTTTCGGCGTCCTGTGAGTTCGAGACATCACTAATTTCAACAGAAGTGCCTGGAAGTAGGTGGTCTTGTAGTTCTCCCAGGTCATTAATACGCAGTCCGAGATCCGTAACAAGTGCTCTGAGAGAAATGTCCAGATCACTGTTGTCTGCCACCTGAACATCAAAAATGTTACCCATGGCTAATGGACCTGCACTACCCTGAACTGTCGGAGTGTCTTCGATAGCGTTGATTGACCGAATTTCACCATACTGAACGGCAGGTTCTCCATCTGTTTGAACTCGATCTTCACCACCCATGACTGCTGGATCTTCATGATCATTACCCTGAAGTGAACCGTTTGGACGTGAAATTTCTGAGAAACCGTCAGACTTCGATTTTAGCGTCACTAAAATGGCGTCCAAATCCCGTTCGTGACCTGCGTCTAGTAGCTACTGAATCACAGAAGCGGCAATCTGGAAATCTGACTTTTGCAAAGTGATATCAGACTGGAGACTGTCGTCAGATCTGGAAGTTGAAGGTAAGTTAGTGGGTTGATGAAGTGATGTTGTCATGTGGTTCACGCACTTGCTGTAGTTGACAGCGTCAGGATTGAATGGAAAGAGTCCACACGCCTTAAAGCCGTTGGATAATGTGTCAGCCGTGATTTCGGACATTGCTCTGTCCAATAGTGGGGCAAAATTCTTTCCTAGCTAAAGATTTCCCCGGATTTTCTGTCTGCCATGATTTAACACGTTTTCTCCATTCCAGCTTCAGGGGTCTGAAAACGGAAACATCTGCTGGCTGGAGAATGTGGGTGGCATTTGGGAACGGACAATACAGAATTATTCCGTTATTGGAGCAGAAGTCACTCAGCTGGTGTGTCAGATGGGTTTTATGTCCATCGACTATAAACAGAGCCGGTAAAGTCACCTCGTTTTCCTTAAGCCATGGATGAAGTACGTTTGCCACGTACTCCTAAAACGTCTCCGATTTCATCCATCCTGTGTCGGACCGTCCGATTGCCCAGTTATCCGGCACAGCACGTACCAAATCCTTAGGAGGACGTGCGAAAGGGTAGACAATCATTCCCTTGATGACTTCTCCACTGGCATTAAATGTTCCCAACACGGTTAGAGTTTCCTTTTCTTTCCCAGGGGCGATCTCGTAAACGTCCTTCCATCCTTTCGGTCCCAAAACCTTTCTGCTCTTAGGACACATTTGGAAATTTGTTTCATCCGCATTCAATATGCGCCTACCATCGCATCCTTTCTCTTGTAAGAAAGACTCCAGATCCTTAAACCATTTTCGAATGTTGGCTTCATTAACTAGGGATCTAGCTTTTGATATAGTTTCTGCTGTACGCTCTGAAATCGCTGGGTGTCTCTTAAGGAAATTTCTGTACCATGTGTCACTTGGCCTGTTATTAATGAATGGGTTTGGACGCCCGTCTTCTTCTACTATCTTCATTACAGTGTCGAGAAGATCATCTTTCTTTCTAGGAAAACCAGCCTTTAAAAGTTCACTTAACCAGTTCTCCAACTTGTTTTCCTCTTCCGGGGTTAATACTGGAGCAGGCCCCATCCGTCGCACCTCTGGAGATCGTCCTAGTAGCTTGTCCTGCAAGGTAGCCCTGGGCACTCCGAACTGTCGAGAAGCTGAACGCTGGCTACATCCACTTCTAACAGCCTCCAAGGCTTTCTGCATATTTTGGGCGGCGTATTGCAGTTTCTGAGACATTTCCTGGAATAAAAATAAAACAATTTCGTGTTATAAATAAAATATAGGCCTATATATCGATGCTCAATTTAAGGCTTCGTTGGAAGGCATTTTGAAAAGTATAATTGCAGAAACAGACAATAGACATGTGTTCATGTGCATGGACATGTGTACACTATCCAAAATTAGCAACAACTGTAATTATTACCGATTTACCTTAAACAAACTCGATCTTTACAGTGGTGGCCGATAACTCAACAACGTGAAGCATTCGTCACTTAAGTTATTGGCCACCCCGGCCGAACACTGAAAGTCATAATCTAAATCACGTTTACGCTCGTATAATGATAGAAACAATCGTGACATTAGATTTTCAAAGATGCTGGACTTAAAGTTTTCTGGGCGGTATATATTGAGTTATCGGAATTTTCGCACGCCTTGAATTTTACTGTTTATAACATTGTTTAGGTACAATATATATTGAATAAGGAATGTTGTTCAGGATAGTCTGAAAATGTGATTTCCTCCTACTATGGGAAATGCGTTCATTTAGTGTACATTTAAGCTTTCAGACGACAGCAGAAACTGTGACTCGCGATTTCTCAGCATTATCTACACTCGTACCTGTCGTGCTGGCCCCTTCAGCGATATTTCAAAGTCTCAGTGTTAATGGCATTGACATGTAGGCCTATAGGGCACATGCTACAATCAATATTTCTCTCAATACAATTCACATCGAAATTTCATTTCATCGAAATGTGTGTGAAGTTTTAAACTAACTGCACGTTTTTCTTAATTATTCCGCGTTGTGCCATCAGTGTCTAATATAAATGCCTGAGACCACGGTTAATGACAATCGGTGACCTGGCTCAGAACACATCAATGCCCATCAGTAATTACTATCTCCTACAGACATCAGCCTAATGATGATCTGCACGGCTTGTTCATATTCTGATGGCCTTACTGGATACCAATTCCCCCATATCTCCAGAGAGGTGAAAAAGGTTGATCTGAGAGTGGGATTTATCGAGTTACCCAGCTCCGAGATTGACCAGACGCTCCTCTTAAAGTGCTTCCTTGTCATCGTTATTCAATGCTCGATAAAGTTTATGATTACAAGATTCTCGGGCTGCGGTAAATATTAATAAATTACTTCAACATCCACTTTATGTAAATAAAATATTGTTGTCTCTGAATGGTTTTATGATCTGTTTCTTTGGAATTTGATCAGTGTAGAAAACAAGTTATGGCCGTCTAATTTATAATAATTCGTGCTTGCTTGTATATCGGTATCTTATCATTAACAGAAATGGATATCTGTATAACATGTATCCGCTAGCACAACTACGAGTTTAGATATACACATTAATATTTTGCAGCACCACAAATGAGTAAGGAAACATACGGTTCTCTCAATCACGTAATAAAAACAAACAAATCATTTTGAGCACATCGGCTGCTCAAGCTGAAGCTCCATTCGGCTCGTGTCAGATTTGGTCCTCACCTGACTTGGTACTGCGTAATAAGGGAAAGGCTGTTAGCCTTGAATGACCCCGTGTGAATGGGTAAGAGCAGCGGTGCTGATATTTGTTCTCCAATTTATATATGTATATTTGCAAAAGAATTGTATTTATTTATGTATATATATATATAGACCTAGAAAATATTTCCAAATGTGTACAGAAGTCTTCGACATGAGTCAGCATAAGTCAAAGTTGATCTCACCACAGCCGATAATACCCTGGTCCCCGAGGTTGCAAGTTCGAAATCAACTGCTCTTGCTGTAAAGTTAGGTTGTCGTTTTATGTTAGAAGTTTCGAAAAGTGAGATGTGAAAGTCGACAGTTTTCTTCCAGAACTACAATTTTCTATACACTATTAGCCTAATGGTTATTGTAAACGTGGAAAATTATCAAGTACGACGATTATCATTAAATGTGTTAATGATATCAGTTTTGTTTGGAACAAGGAACGACATCAATAATCTATGCTTTCATGTTACTTTTTCTGTAAAAAGCCATTGCCAAACAGCCCACACCCTACAGGGCCTAGCGATTGTTTTCATATAAACTTTGTTAATCAATTCCTACTTTGTAATCAAGACATCTGCATAAATTTCAGTATTGATTCTCCCCAATAATGGCTCCGTTACGTCAACAAAAGTTGATATAAAATTGATGGCAATTGGTAACTGTAATGAATATGACGGCCCCAGTTTGCATACAGGCCTACCGGATGGCGATGGAATATAAAGTAGAGTGCATTTTATCTGTTACCGCTTTAAGGAATCAAGACTTTCTGGTGTTTATTCAGGAAATTTCAAAGCCATATCTTTACCCCCCAAAATATTTTCATTTATACGAGAACGTGATAAATTGCGAAGCGTACATTTGCCAAAAATTGTACTTTGTTGTGACACACCGGAAGTTTCGAACGTCTTAAATTTTACTATTTATAACATTTTTTAAGCACCAGATATCTTTATTAAAGAATATTGTTGGGAATAGTCTGAAAATGTGAAAATACTGAAAACTGCCCTAAGCCAGACTTCCCACAGCCATGGGAAAGGCGTTCACGCACTGTACATTTAAGCTTTAAGCCACATACGACACCAGAAACGGTGATTAGCGCGTTCCCAGCATTATCTACACTCGTACCTTTCGTGCTTGTCCTTTTAGCGATTCTTCAAAGTTTCAGTGTTCATGGCAGCGCTACAGTCAATCTCTCTCTCAATAGAATTCACATCAGAATCTAACTTCATCGAAATCTTTGCGAAGTTTTAACATAACTGTACATTTTCATTAACTATTCCATTTCTTTTGCCATCAGTGTCTAATATAAATGTCTGAGACCACAGCTAATGACAATCGGTGTCCTGGCTCAGAACACATCAATGCCCCTCAGTAAATACTATCTCCTACAGACATCAGCCTAATGATGATCTGCACGGCTTGTTCATATTTTGACAGCCCTGCTGGATACCAATTCCTCCATATCTCCAGAGAGGTGAAAAAGGTTGATCTGAGAGTGGGATTAATCGAGTTATCCAGCTCCGAGATTTCCTCTTAAAATGCTTTTATGCCATCATTATTAACGAAAGCCATCACGCGGTTCCATAAGGTGTATGATTACAAGACTTTCGGGCTGTGTAAAATATTAGTAAATTACTAGAAAAATTCACTTGATGTAATGGTGTTTGTCTCTGAATAGTTTTATGATCCGTTTCTGTTTCTGTGAAATATGATCAGTCTAGAAAACAATTTCAATGTTATGGTCGTCTAATTTGTAAAAATTCATGCTTCTATTTATACTGGTCTGTTATCGTTAACAGAGATGACTGCCTATATAACACATGTCCGAACAGTAATCGCTAGCTGAGCTATTAGTTTCGATTCACACATTTACATTACGTAGCACCATTAATCAGTCACTACACATAAAGTACTCCCACTCACGCAAATAAACAATAAATCATTCTGAGTACAAATAAATGTAGGTTCAAGCTGAAGCCCAATTGGGTTCGTATCTAAAACAATCTTGGTTCTCACCTGACTTGGCACGACATAATAAATGGAAGGCTGTAAGCGTGGAATGACCCCGTGTTGATGAATGTTGGGAAGAGCGGTTTTGATGATTATTCTCCATTGTACATATGTATATGTGCAAAAAACTGGTTTTATTTTACATATATAGGGTTGGAAAATGTTTCCAGATGTGTACAAATGTTTTCGACACGAGTCAGCATGAGCCAAGGCTGGTCTAACCATAGCTAGTGAAACCCTTGTCACTGAGGTAGCAAGCTTGAATCCAGCTCTTGCGTCAGTTGTCGTTTTAAGTTAGAAGTTTTAAGAAGGTGAAAGTCTGGAGTTTTCTTCCGAAGCTACAGTTCTATACATAATTAGCCTGGCGGGTATGATGTACATAGAAAATTAATGCATACAGCTATTTTCACTAAATCAGTTAATGATATCAATTTTGTATTGATCGAGGAACAACATAAATAAAATCTACGATTTCACTCTGTAAAAAGCTGTCGCCAAACCACCTACACCTTGTATGGCCTAGCGACTATTTTCATGTACACTTTGTGGATGAATTCCTATTTTGTAATCAAGACATCTGGATAAATTTCGGCTTCTATTCCCGTGTCTGGGCAGCTCCGTTAAGACGACGAAAGTTCAGCTGCTGGCATAAAAATTGTGGCAAACCAAACAGTTGCTTATACACACTTAGGATTCAACGTCTCGATTTCCTCGGTAGAATCGATGTCCTGTGGCCGATTTAACGCGCAGGGTTCACTGATACTGCTATGACAGAAAAAAAATGCCCTAAAGGTTCTTTAACTGTAAAAAAAAAAAACCCTGGTGGATTGAATCTTTCAGAGATTCAGGGCGATGAGGGGTGCATCGACACGTTGGGCTGTTCAGTAATACCACATTGAGACCTGTGGATTGCGTCTTAAATTCAATTTACATCTGAGCAGATCTCCGCGACATGCAACCCTAACAAATATGTCTGTGTTGTCTGCTGAGGAACACTTGAGAAGGGCTGTACTGTCCATGTGTAACTGTGTCGTGGATATTAGAGAGCATTGTCTGCTAACTTCAGACAGATCTGTGAAACGCAACACTTTGACATCACCTTAATATGCCTTTTAGCATCTCTCTGTTTGTCGTGAAATGAAGGGATATTATCAAGAAAAAACTGTATTCTTTGCAAAGGAGCTTTTGCACCAAGGATTACACAATAGAAACCAGAGACCTCTGATCGGAAAACATGAGATTTTTGGTTTCTTTATCATGCTTACAGTGATGTTACAGATAACGAGATTCCAGTCGTATTGATAGTAATGATGGTATTTACAATAAATACCATGGCCATGTTTGTCATTTACAGGTGGGATTTTGATGAAAATATTTTGTTGTATTAAAGAGAGGGTGACATATTCCACTGTCCAAATGTTAAAATTTATTGTGACACAAAGCAACATTTTCAAAAAAGATGTGAAAGTGTAAAAAACGTTATCTTGGTAGGTGCTAGGTTGTAAAAGTATTTAGCGCAAGACAAATACAAAGCGATTTCCCGCATGACTTTCGTCTGTGAAAAACATACGAGACCATTTTATGTTTGGAGCCACGGACTACAACATCGCTTGTTATCCAAGGCATCACATTGTTAAGTAAACGCACCTTTTTGTCCTCTCCAACTTCTCTACATCAATACACTACGATTTCCCGCATGGACTTTCGTCTGCGAAAAAATACAAGACCATTGCATGTTTAGAGCCACGGACTCCAACATCGCCTGTTATCCAAGGCATCACGTTCTTAAGTAAACACACCTTTTTGTCCTCTCCAACTTCTCTACATTAGTTACACCTGGCATTGACGGGATAATTTACATCCCCAAGAGATCAAATGTACAATCAGCCTTTATCTCAGTAGAATTCACGTGAGAATCTCACTTCTTTAATATCTTTGCGTCTTTTAAATGAACTGCACATTTTAATTAATTATTCCCCTTTTTGCCGTCATGGTCTGATATAAATGTCTAGGAGCGCTGTATTCTACACATCTTTAATGACAATCTGTCCTCTCGCTTAGAACCCTTCAATGCCCTTCAGTAATTACTATCTCCTACAGACATCAGCCTCATGATGATCAGGGTGGCGTGTTCATATTTTGATGGCCCCTGCTGGATACCAATTCCCCCATAACTCCAGAGAGGTCAAACAGTTTGATCTGAGAGTGGGATTAACCGAGTTACCCGGTTCGAGATTTACCAGACGCTCCTCTGAAAGCGCTTCTCTGTTTTTGTTATCTCGCGTTATTAGCGAAACAGCGGTGATAAGGTTTGTAGACGATAGAATTTTGGGGCTGTGTAAAATATTAATAAATGTCTGTGTATGGTTTTATTTTCTATTTCTGTGTAAGTTTGTCAGTATAAAAGACAATGTTGTGGTGATGGCCATTTAAAGTAAGCTATTCTCTCATCAACATTACTATATGTAACACGTATTCGATCATTAATCGCTAGCAGTTCCGTTACTTTAGATTTTCACATTAAGATTAGGAAACATGGCCAGTCAGTTGGAGCAAATACAGTACTCCCACTCACGCAAATAAGCAATTAATAATTTTGACAGCTCCATTCCGTTCGTAAAATAACTGAGACAGTTTTGTTACTTACCTGACCGTGCACTCTGTATATTAAGGGAACAACAACGCGCTGATCCTCTCCGTCCTGGACGGCTACACCGTCTTGGTATTTACTAACCACATATGTGCAAAGACTTGTACTTATCAACATACATGTATGTCGATCAAGAAAAGATGTGTAGAAAAGTTTCCACATATGAGCCAAGATGAGCCAGGGCTTCTCTCACCACAGCCGATAATCCCCAGTAAGGTTGTAGACTCGAATCCAACTCTCGCTGTAACTTAAAGTTGGCTGTGACTTTAAGTTAGGAGTTTTGAGAAGTGTCAGGTAAAGGGTTGCAGATTCTTATAGATGTAACTTTAACCTCTTTCGTGTAGGTGGAAACATAATGAGTTTGGCCTTTCTCACTAAATCTGTTGATTAAATCAATTATACTAAATTCTCTCATACATTTTGTACGGATCGAGGAACAACATGGTTAAAATCTGTGACTTCACTTTACTGCTCTGTAAAAAAACATATCAGCCACTCACAGCCTGCATGGCCCGGCGATAGTTTTCAGATCTCTGCTAGTTTCGATTTACAAATGAACATCAGGCAGCAACATTAATGAGTACTTACAGTACTCCCATTCACGCAAAAAAAAGAATAAATCATTATGAGTACAAATGCAGGTCCAAGCTGAAGCTCCATTCGGCTCGTGCTTAACACAAGTTTGATATTTATCTGACTTAATACTGAATAATAAGGGGAAGGCTGTACGCGTTGATTGGCTGCGTCTTAGTAAATGGGTAGGAAGAAGTGTTTTGATATTTATTCTCCATGTTATATAGGAATATTTGCAAAAAACTGTATTTATTTTACAGCGCAAGTCAGTGCTAGCCAGGGTTACTCTCACCAAAGCTGATAATCTCCTGGTCACTGAGGTCGCAAACTCGAATCCAACTCTTGCAGCTCATTTTGTATGGATTGAGGAAGAACATCAATAAAATCTATGGTTTAACTTTATTGCTCTGTAAAAAGCCATGACCAAACCACCCACAGCCTGCATGGCCTTTCATGCACACTTGGTTTCTCATTTACTTTTTGATAACCAAGACATTTGGATAAATTTCACCTTTAGTTTTTCTCCCTTGACGGCCCCGTTACGTCAACAAAAGTTCCACTGCTGGCATAAAAATTGTGGCAAACCAAACAGTTGGTTATTTAAACTCAGGATGCACACGTCTGGCTCTCCTCTCTAGAATCGATCTCCTGTGGCCGAATTAACGCAAAGGGCTGACCGATATTTCTGCGACGGAAAAAATGTCCTAAAGGCTCTTTATCGGTGGACTGTAAATAAACCCTGGGGAACTGAGTCTTTCAGAGACTCAGGACGATGCGGGTTGCATTGACACGTCAGGCTGTTCAGTATTAACCTTGTATCTTCGAATCCACTGACGGCAACACCAACTGCGAGTTTAGATTCCACGTCATTTACAATCTCTGCGTCAATGTATATGGCACTAACAAATAATTTACATCTCCTAATATGTCGCTCACTACATCCAATCTCTCAAGAATTCACATAAGAATCTCATTTCATTAAAATCTTCGGGACTTTTTAAATGAACTGTATTAATTATCCCCCCCCAACCCCTCTTTTGCCTTCAGTGTATGATATAAATGTATAGAACCGCTGTATTGTACACAGTTTCACATCTAATGACACTTGTTGTCCTGGCTCAGTGCCCATCAGTAATTACTGTCTCCTGCAGACATCAGCCTCATGATGATCTGAGCGGCTCGTTCATATTTAGATAGCCCTGCTGGATAATAAATTCCACATATCTCCATAGAGGTCTGAAAGGAGAGTGGAACAAATGGAGATACCTGGTTCCGATACTTACCACACGCTGCTCTCAGTGTGCTACCGTGTCATTGTTATAACGTGGAACATCACGTGCTTGGATAGGGTTCATGATTACAAGATTTTTGGGCTGTGTAAAATATTACTAAATTACTTTAAAATCCACTTTATGTAACGTTGTTTATCTCTCTTTGGTTTTATGACCTGTTTCTGTGCAGCTAGATAAGTCTAGAAAATTATTTCATGATTGTGGTCGTCTAATTTATAATAATTCATACTTACCTGTATACCGGGTTTTTTTTATCCCTTATCTGTAAAGCACATGATCAAAGAATAATCATTAGCTGCTAGTTTCGATTTATTTCTCATGTTATCTAATTATATATGAGAAAGAATCGATTTTTTTTTTATAATGTAGACCAAGAAAATCAGCTTGAGTCAAGGTTGCCCTCACCACAGCCGATAATTCCCTGGAAAGTGAGGTCGGAAGCTCGAATCCAGCTTTTTCTGCAATCTTCGGATTTCTTCATATGTTAGAATGTTTTTGAAGTGGTTGGTGAAGGGCTGCAGTTTTTTTTTTAGAAGTACAGTTTTCTATACATTATTAGCCTGACCGGTATCATGTGCATAGAAAATTGATGAATTCGACGATTATCACAAAATCAATTAATGATATCAGTTTTGTATGGCTTGAACAACGACATCAGGAATGTCTATGTTTTCACTTTACTGCTCTGTAAAAAGCGATCGCCAAACCACCCACACCTTGCATGGCCATGCGATTGTTTTCATGTGCACTTTCTTGCTGATTTCCTAATCTGTAATCAAGACATGTGGATAAATTTCAATTTCGATTCTCCTTCCTGAGCACCCCTGTTACGTCAACAAAATTTCCGATTCTGGCATAAAAATTGTGGCAAACCAAACAGTTGGTTATTTACCCTCAGAATCCACACGTCTCGCTCTCCTCTCTAGAATCGATCTCCTGTGGTCGAATTAACGCAAAGGGCTGACTGATATTTCTGCCACGGAAAAAAATGTCCTAAAGGTTTTCTACCGGGGATCTGTAAATAAAACCCGGTGCTTTGATGAAGTCTTTCAGAGGCTTAGAGCAATGCCGTTTTTATCGACACGACTGGCTTTTCAGTAATACCGACTTAAGATCTGTCGATGGCGTCCGAAATTTAATTTACATCTGAGCAGATCTAAGCGACATCAATCCCTAACAAATAAGTCTTTTTTGTCTGCTGAGGAACACTTGAGAAGGGTTGAGCTGTCCAGATGTAACTGCGTTGTGGATATTACAGAGCGTTGCCTGCTAACTTCAGGCAGATCTGCTGGGAAATGCTACACTTTCATATCACCCTGATATGCCTGCTAGCCTCTCTCTATTTGTCCTGACACAGACCAAAATTTACGAAAGCCGTAATATTTAATTACGTATATATAAAAGAGGGAATGTTGTTCATACTGTAAAAGGGTTCATCTCTGAGTACTCTGAGGGCAACAGCAAATGCGATTATATATTTTACATCATTTACAGTCTCTGCATCAATGCACATGCCATTAACAAATAATTTACATCTCCTAATAGCTCACACGCTACAATCAACCTTTCTCTCACCAGAATTCACATGAGAATCTGACTGCATCAATTTCTTCGCGACTTTTTAAATTAACTGTACCCGTTCGTTTTTATTAATTATTCCCTGTTTTTGCCGTCAGGGCCTGATTTAAATGTCTACGACTAAAGGCCAATGTTACGGCTGATGGCAGTCAGTGCCCTTGCTTAGAACCTATTAGTGTCGTTTTTGCTAATTGCTATCTCCTACAGACGTCAGCCAAACCATGATCCGCACGGCTTGTCCATATTTTGATAGCCCTGCTGGATACTTTCGTAGAGGTTGGAAAGGTTGATTTGAGAGTGGAATTAACCAAGTTACCCGGTTTCGAGATTTACCAGACGCTTTTCTTATAATGCGTCCTCGTCATCGTTTTCTCGCGCTGTTAACAAGTATCACGTGATTCGATAAGGTTTGTACACTCTAGGATTTTTAGGCTGTGTAAAATATTATTAAATGTCTTAAAAATCCACTTTGTATATCGGTGTCTGTCTCTGTATGGTTTTGTTATCTATTTTTGTGTAATTTTGTCAGTGTAGAAGACAATTGTATGGTTATGGCGATCTAGAGTAAGCTATTCTCTCATCAACAGAGATCAGTATATGTAAGACGTACCCGATCATTATTCGCTAGTTCATCTGTTACTTTAGATTTACACAGTAACAGTAAACATTTATAGGAGGCGTGGCCAGTCAGAGAGCACACATACAGTATTCCCACTGACGCAAATAAACAATAACTCTACACGCACATTGTACAATGTTTTGTATGTTGTACATCATATCAATATGCCTTGCGTGTCCTGAAGTCAGGTGATGTAATCGAGAAGAATACTACACACTGTACTTGCACAAAGCAGCTATTACTCTAAGGTCGAAATTTTAGGGCAGACCTTATACCGCATGAGATGAAATTTTTGATGGATTGTTTTACAGAATATGATAATAGTATGGTCAAAACATAAACCTGTTTCCCTAATCGTATTGATAGCAATGATGATACATGATACTATAATAGATAATACGACAACAGTTTGTATTTATCGGTAGGATATTGGATATGGAATAGACTCCATATTACAAGTTCTCCGTTCTGTCTCAAGTGTATCTCTGGTGTCGATTCAGGAAATCCCAAAGTTTTAATCTCACCAATGGAAAAACATTTTGGTCTGTTAAAGAGAAGGTCATATACTGCAGTGTCCAAAATACTGTAATGTATGATGACAAAAGCCAACATGCTCTAAGGCTTGAATGTTGTTAAGGTGAAATGAACAGACAAACTGGACAAGTTTTTTAAATTTTCCAACTGAAATCTCTACATGAATGTACATGGCATTGACAGATAATTCACATCTCCTTATAGAGCACACATCATAATTATTCTTTCTCTCCATAGAAATCAAATAGAATCATTTGATTAAAATGTTTGCCACTTTTTAAATTTACTGTGCCTTTTTAATAATAATTCCATGTTTTTGTCATCACTGCTAATGAAAATCCTGGCTCAGAACCCAATGCCCTTCGGTAATTTCCAGCTCCTACAGACATTACCGTAATGATCATCTGCACGGTTCGTTCATATTTTGATAGCCCTTCTGGACACCAATTTCCCCATATCTCCGTAGAGGTCGAAAAGGGTTGATCTGAGAGTGGGATTAATCGAGTTATCCGGCTCCGAGATTTACCAGACTCTCCTGTTAAAGTCCTTCCCTTTCATCGTTATTCAATGTTCAATAAGGTTTACAATTACAAGATTCTCGAGCTGCTGTAAATATTAATAAATTACTTGAAAATCCACTTTATGTCAAATAAATGTTGTTGTCCCTGAATGGTTTTATGATGTGTTTCTTTGTAATTTGATCAGTCTAGGAACCTGTTTCATGATTATTGTCATCTAATTTATAATAATTCATGCTTCCTAGTATACCGGTATAATAACATTAACAGAGATAACATATATCCGCTATATTATGTAGCACCGCAAATAAGTAAGGAGACATACTGACGTAAATAAACAAATAAATCGATTTGAACACAACGGCAGGTTCAAGTTGAAGCTCCATTCGGCTCGTGTCAGATTTGGTCCTCACTTGACTGGGCACTCTGTTGGTGAATGGGTAAGAGCAGCGGTGCTGATATTTGTTCTAAAATTTATATATGTGTATGTGTAAAAGAATTGTATTCATTTTACATATATAGGACCTAGAAAATATTCCCAAATGTGTACGAAAGTTTTCGACACGAGTCAGCACAAGTCAAGGTTGATCTCACCACAGCCGATAATTCCCTGGCCACTGAGGTTGCAAGCTCGATACCAGCTGCCGCAAAGTTCGGTTGTCGTTTTAAGTTAGACGCTTTAAAAAGTGGCATGTGAAAGTCTGCAGTTCTCTTCCACAACTACAGTTTTCTACGCATTATTAGCCTGATGGTTATCGTAAACGAGGAAAATTAACAAGTACGACGATTATCATGAAGTCTATTAAATGATATCAATTTTGTACGGGTCGATGATCAACAAAAGTCTATGCTTTCACTTTACTGCTCTCACTTTAAAAAAGCCATGGCCAAACCAACCACACCCTGCATGGCCTGGCGATTTCCATGTACAGTCTGTTGATCAATTCCTATTTTGTAATGAAGACATCTGCATAAATTTCAGTTTCGATTCTCCGCTATTACTGGCTCCGTTACGTCAACAAAAATATAAAAATTGTGCCAAATCAAACAATTTGCTTGTTTACCCTCAGGATCCACACGTCTCGCTCTCCTCTCTAGAATCGATCTCATCGAGGCCAAACTGACGCAAAGGGTTCACTGATATTTCTGCGACGGAAAAAATGTCCCCCACAGGTTCTTTAGCCTTGGCCAGTGTAAGAACTTGGGTAGCATGATGAAGTCTTTGAGGGGCTTAGAGCAATGCCGTTTGTATCGACACGGGCTGCTCAGTAATAGTGGCTGAAGATCTGCCGATGTCGCCCAACATTCAATTCTCATCTGAGCAGAGGTCCGCAACACGCAACCCAAACAAATACGTCTTTTTTGTCTGCTGAGGAGCACTAGAGAAGGACTGAGCTGTCTAGATGTAGATGTAGTCGTGGATATTACAGAGCATTGTCTGCTAACTTCAGACAGATCTCCTGGGAAACGACATATGTTTTGATTTTACCATTAGGTAATATCATTCAAATACGTATACACTGAATAGATAATGTTGTTTATTCAGGAAAAAGGTGCAATAGTATCTTGGAATCCACGGACGGCAACAGCAATTGCGGTTTTAGATTTTACATCATTTACAATCTCTGCATCAGTGCACATAGCACTAACAAATAATTTACATCTACTAATACGTCAAACGCTACAATCAACCTTTCTCTCAACATAATTCACATCAGAATCTCGCTTCATTAAGACCTCCGCGACTTGTTAATATAACGGAAAAGTTTTGTTAATTATTCCCCCCTTTTGCCACCATGGTCTGATGTAAGGACCGCTGTATTGTGCGCAGTGTTACGGCTAATGGCAATCGGTGTCCTGACTCAGAACACATCACTGCCCTTTAGGAATTACTGTGTCCTACAGACATGAGACTAATGCTGATCCGCACAGACCTGCTAGTTTGTATTTATTCTTAATTTTATATATGTATATGTGCGAAAGAATTGTGTTTATTTTACATATGTAGACATACAAAATAATTCCAAAAGTTTTCGCCACGAGCCAGCACGAGTCAAGGTTGCTTTCACCACAGCCGATAATCCCATCGCCAGTGAGGTCGCAAGCTCGAATCAGGCTCTTTCTGCAACGTTCGGATTTGTTTTTAATTTGGTATGTATTAAAAGTGGCTGAAGAAGGGTTGCAGTTTACTTCCAGAACAACAGTTTTCTATACACTATTAGCCTGACCGGTATCATGCACACAGAAAATTAAATATCATTATATCAGGATCCACACGTCTCGCTCTTCTAGATATGGAATCGATCTCATCGAGATGAACTGACGGAAAAGGTTCATTTCTGCGATGGAAAAAATGTCCTAAAGGTTCTTTGGCTTTGACCAGTAAATGAACCCTGGTGGTTCGATGAAGTCTTTTAGGGGCTCAGAACAATGCCTTGTTTACCCACACGTCGGGTTGTTCTGTATTGCCGGCTTAAGATCTACCGATGGTGTTCAAAAATAAATTTACATCTGAAGAGATTTCCGCGACACGCGACCCTAACAAATATGTCTTTTTTGTCTGCTGAGGAACACTTGAGAAGGGTTGAGCTGTCCATATATAACTGCGTCGTGGATATTACAGAGCATTGCCTGCTAACTTCAGACAGATCTGCTGTGAAATGCTACACTTTTATATCACCTTAACATGCCTTCTAACCTCTCACTATAGGCGGAGAAAATAATAATGTGCTATAATCAAGAATATATTCTTGCATTAAAGGAGCTCTGTTCGTGCGCTAAAGAAAAACTATAGAAGGAGACAAGATTGATTGAGGAGATAAAAAAAGTGATGTCACAAAACAACATGGCTGCATTCGTATTTATATCAACAATGGTAATTGGTCACTGTAATGAAGATGACGGCCCCAGTTTGCATACATGCCTACCGGATGGCGATGGAATATAAAGTAGACTGCATTTTATCTGTTACCGCTTTAAGGAATCAAGACTCTTTTTGGTTTTCATTCAGGAAATTTCAAAGCCGTATCTGTACCCCCCCCCCCCCCGAAAATATTTTCATTTATACGAGAGGGTGATAAATTGCAAAGCGTACATTTGCCAAACCATGTACTTTGTTGGGACACACCGGAAGTTTCGAACGCCTTAAATGTTACTATTTATAACATTATTTAAGTACCAGATATCTTTAATAAAGAATATTGTTGGGAATAGTCTGAAAATGTGAAAATGCTGAAAACTGCCCTGAACCCGACTTCCTACACCCATGAGAAAGGCGTTCATGTACTGCACATGTATGCTTTAAGCCACAGACGACACCAGAAACTGTGATTCGCGATTTCTCAGCATGATCTACACTCGTACCTGTCGTGCTGGCCCCTTCAGCGATACTTCAAAGTCTCAGTGTTCATGGCATTGACGTGTAGGCCTATAGGGCACATGCTACAAACAATATTTCTCTAAATAGTATTTAATCACAATCTCACTTCATTGAAATCTTTGCGAAGTTTTAAAAAAACTGTACATTTTTATTAACTATTCCTTTTCTGTTACCATCAGTGTCTAATGTAAATGTCTGAGACCACGGTTAATGACAATCGGTGTCCTGGCTCAGAACACATCAATGCCCATCAGTAATTACTATCTCCTACAGACATCAGCCTAATGATGATCTGGACGGCTTGTTTATATTTTGACAGCCCTGCTGGATACCAATTCCCCCATATCTCCAGAGAGGTGAAAAGGTTGATCTGAGAGGTGGGATCAATCGAGTTACCCGGTTCCGAGATTGAGACCGAGATTCCGAGACTATCGGGCTGTGTAATATATTAGTAAATTACTAGAAAAAGCCACTTGATGTAATGGTGTTTGTCTTTATAATCCTGTTTCTGTGGAATATGATCTGTCTAGAAAACAATTTCAATGTAATGGTCGTCTAATTTGTAAAAATTCATGCTTCTATTTATACTGGTCTGTTGTCGTTAACAGAGATGACTGCCTGTATAAACACATGTCCCGAACAGTAATCGCTAGCTGAGCTATTAGTTTCGATTCACACATTACATTACGTAGCACCATTAATCAGTCACTACACATAAAGTACTCCCACTCACGGAAATAAACAATAAATCATCCTGAGTACAAATGCAGGTTCACGCTGAAGCCCAATTGGGTTCGTATCTAAAACAATCTTGGTTCTCACCTGACTTGGCACGACATAATAAATGGAAGGCTGTAAGCGTGGAATGACTCCGTGTTGATGAATGTTGGGAAGAGCGGTTTTGATGATTATTCTCCATTGTACATATGTATATGTGCAAAAAACTGGTTTTATTTTACATATATAGGGTTGGAAAATGTTTCCAGATGTGTACAAATGTTTTCGACACGAGTCAGCATGAGCCAAGGCTGGTCTAACCATAGCTAGTGAAACCCTTGTCACTGAGGGTAGCAAGCTTGAATCCAGCTCTTGCGTCAGTTGTCGTTTTAAGTTAGAAGTTTTAAGAAGGTGAAAGTCTGGAGTTTTCTTCCGAAGCTACAGTTCTATACATAATTAGCCTGGCGGGTATGATGTACATAGAAAATTAATGCGATACAGCTATTTTCACTAAATCAGTTAATGATATCAATTTTGTATTGATCGAGGAACAACATAAATAAAATCTACGATTTCACTCTGTAAAAAGCTGTCGCCAAACCACCTACACCCTGTATGGCCTAGCGACTATTTTCATGTACACTTTGTGGATGAATTCCTATTTTGTAATCAAGACATCTGGATAAATTTCGGCTTCTATTCCGTGTCTGGGCAGCTCGTTAAGTCGACGAAAGTTCAGCTGCTGGCATAAAAATTGTGGCAAACCAAACAGTTGCTTATACACACTTAGGATTCAACGTCTCGATTTCCTCGGTAGAATCGATGTCCTGTGGCCGATTTAACGCGCAGGGTTCACTGATACTGCTATGACAGAAAAAAAATGCCCTAAAGGTTCTTTAACTGTAAAAAAAAAAAAACCCTGGTGGATTGAATCTTTCAGAGATTCAGGGCGATGAGGGGTGCATCGACACGTTGGGCTGTTCAGTAATACCACATTGAGACCTGTGGATTGCGTCTTAAATTCAATTTACATCTGAGCAGATCTCCGCGACATGCAACCCTAATACGTCTGTGTTGTCTGCTGAGGAACACTTGAGAAGGGCTGTACTGTCCATGTGTAACTGTGTCGTGGATATTAGAGAGCATTGTCTGCTACCTTCAGACAGATCTGTGAAACGCAACACTTTGACATCACCTTAATATGCCTTTTAGCATCTCTCTGTTTGTCGTGAAATGAAGGGATATTATCAAGAAAAAACTGTATTCTTTGCAAAGGAGCTTTTGCACCAAGGATTACACATTAGAAACCAGAGACCTCTGATCGGAAAACATGAGATTTTTGGTTTCTTTATCATGCTTACAGTGATGTTACAGATAACGAGATTCCAGTCCTATTGATAGTAATGATGGTATTTACAATAAATACCATGGCCATGTTTGTCATTTACAGGTGGGATTTTGATGAAAATATTTTGTTGTATTAAAGAGAGGGTGACATATTCCAGTGTCCAAATGTTAAAATTTATTGTGACACAAAGCAACATTTTCAAAAAAGATTTGAAAGTGTAGAAAACGTTATCTTGGTAGGTGCTAGGTTGTAAAAGTATTTAGCGCAAGACAAATACAAAGCGATTTCCCGCATGACTTTCGTCTGTGAAAAACATACGAGACCATTTTATGTTTGGAGCCACGGACTACAACATCGCTTGTTATCCAAGGCATCACATTGTTAAGTAAACGCACCTTTTTGTCCTCTCCAACTTCTCTACATCAATACACTACGATTTCCCGCATGACTTTCGTCTGCGAAAAAATACAAGACCATTGCATGTTTAGAGCCACGAACTCCAACATCGCCTGTTATCCAAGGCATCACATTGTTAAGTAAACACACCTTTTTGTCCTCTCCAACTTCTCTACATCAATACACAACGATTTCCCGCATGACTTTCGTCTGCGAAAAAATACAAGACCATTGCATGTTTAGAGCCACGGACTCCAACATCGCCTGTTATCCAAGGCATCACGTTCTTAAGTAAACACACCTTTTTGTTCTCTCCAACTTCTCTACATTAGTACACCTGGCATTGACGGATAATTTACATCCCCAAGAGATCAAATGTACAATCAGCCTTTATCTCAGTAGAATTCACGTGAGAATCTCACTTCTATAAGATCGTCGCATCTTTTTAAATGAACTGTACATTTTAATTAATTATTCCCCTTTTTGCCATCATGGTCTGATATAAATGTCTAGAGCGCTGTATTCTACAAATCTTTAATGACAATCTGTCCCATCGTTTAGAACCCTTCAATACCCTTCACTAATTACTATCTCCTACAGACATCAGCCTAATGATGATCTGCACGGCTTGTTCATATTTTGACAGCCCTGCTGGATTCCAATTACCCCATATCTCCAGAGAGGTGAAAAAGGTTGATCTGAGAGTGGGATTTATCGAGTTACCCGGTTCCGAGATTTACCAGACGCTAATCTAAAAGCGCTTTTCTGCTTTTGTCATCTCGCGTTATTAGCGGAAACAGCGGTGATAAGGTTTGTAGACGATAGAATTTTTTGGGCTGTGTAAAATATTAATAAATGTCTGTGTATGGTTTTATTTTCTATTTCTGTGTAAGTTTGTCAGTATAGAAGACACTGTTGTGGTGATGGCCATTTAAAGTATGCTATTCTCTCATCAACATCAGTATATGTAACACGTACCCGATCATTAACCGCTAGCAGTTTTTACTTTAAAAACTACTTTAGATTTTCACATAAAGATTAGGAAACATGGCCAGTCAGTTGGAGCAAATACAGTACTCTCACTCACGCAACTAAGTAAGAAATAATTTTGACAGCTCCATTCCGTTCGTAAAATAACTGAGACAGTTTTGTTACTTACCTGACCGTGCACTCTGCATATTAAGGGAACAACAAGGCGCTGATCCTCTCCGTCCTGGACGGCTACACCGTCTTGGTATTTACTAGCCACATATGTGCAAAGACTTGTACTCATGTACATACATGAATGTCGATCAAGAAAAGATTTCCAAATGTGTAGAAAAGTTTCCACATATAAGCCAACATTAGCCAGGGCTTTTCTCACCACAGCCGATAATCCCCAGTAAGGTTGTAGACTCGAATCCAACTCTCGCTCTAACTTAAAATTTGGCTGTGACTTTAAGTTAGGAGGTTTGAGAAGTGTCAGGTGAAGGGTTGCAGATTCTTACACCTGTAACCCTGACCACTTTCGTGTAGGTGGAAACATAATGAGTTTGGCCTTTCTCACTAAATCTGTTGATTAAATCAATTATACTAAATTCTCTCATACATTTTGTACGGATCGAGGAACAACATGGTTAAAATCTGTGACTTCACTTTACTGCTCTGTAAAAAAACATATCAGCCACTCACAGCCTGCATGGCCCGGCGATAGTTTTCAGATCTCTGCTAGTTTCGATTTACAAATAAACATCAGGTAGTAGCATTAATCAGCACTTACAGTACTCCCATTCACGCAAAAAAAGAATAAATCATTATGAGTAAAAATGCAGGTCCAAGCTGAAGCTCCATTAGGCTCGCACTTAACACAAGTTTGAGACTTACCTGACTTAATACTGAATAATAAGGCGACGGCTGTACGCGTTGATTGGCTACGTCTTAGTAAATGGGTAGGAAGAAGTGTTTTGTTATTTATTTTCCATGTTATATCGGAATATTTGCAAAAGAATTGTATTTATTTTACAGCGCGTGTCAGCGCGAGCCAGGGTTGCTCTCACCAAAGCTGATAATCTCCTGGTCAGTGAGGTCGCAAGCTCGAATCCAACTCTTGCAGCTCATTTTGTATGGATTGAGGAAGAACATCAATGGTTTCTATGGTTTATGAAAATCTATGGTTTACTTTTATTGCTCTGTAAAAAGCTATGAACCAACCACCCACAGCCTGCATAGCCTTTTATGCACACTTGGTTTCTCAATTACTTTTTGATAACCATGACTTTTGGATAAATTTCACCTTTAGTTTTTCTCCCTTGACCGCCCCGTTACGTCAACAAAATTTCCGATTCTGGCATAAAAATTGTGGCAAACCAAACAGTTGCTTATTTACCCTCAGAATCCACACGTCTCGCTCTCCTCTCTAGAATCGATCTCCTGTGGTCGAATTAACGCAAAGGGCTCACTGATATTTCTGCGACGGAAAAAATGTCCTAAAGGTTTTCTACCGGGGACCTGTAAATAAAACCTGGTGCTTTGATGAAGTCTTTCAGAGGCTTAGAGCAATGCCGTTTTCATCAACACGTCTAGCTGTTTAGTAATACGGGCTTTCGTCCGAAATTTAATTTACATCTGAGCAGATCTAAGCGACATCAATCCTTAAGAAATAAATCTTTTTTGTCTGCTGAGGAACACTTGAGAAGGGTTGAGCTGTCCGGATGTAACTGCGTGGTGGATATTACAGAGCGTTGTCTGCTAAATTCAGGCAGATCTGCTGGGAAATGCTACACTTTCATATCGCCCTGATATGCCTGCTAGCCTCTCTCTGTTTGTCCTGACACAGACCAAAATTTACGAAAACCGTAATATTCATTTACGTATATATAAAATAGGGAATGTTGTTCATACTGGAAAAGGGTTCACCTCTGAGTACTCTGAGGGCAACAGCAAATACGATTTTAGATTTTACATCATTTACAATCTCTTCATCAATGCACATGCCATTAACAAATAATTTACCTCTCCTAATAGCTCACACGCTACAATCAACCTTTCTCTCACCAGAATTCACATGAGAATCTGACTGCATCAATTTCTTTGCGACTTTTTAAATTAACTGTACCGGTTCGTTTTTATTAATTATTCCATCTTTTTGCCGTCAGGGCCTGATTCAAATGTCTACGACTAAAGGCCAATGTTACGGCTCATGACAGTCAGTGCCCTTGCTTAGAACCTTTTAGTGTCGTTTTTGCTAATTGCTATCCCCTACAGACGTCAGCCAAACCATGATCTGCACGGCTTGTCCATATTTTGATAGCCCTGCTGGATACTTTCGTAGAGGTTGGAAAGGTGGATTTGAGAGTGGAATTAACCAAGTTACCCGGTTTCGAGATTTACCAGACGCTTCTCTTATAATGCGTCCTTGTCATCGTTTTCTCGCACTGTTAACGGAAATATCACGTGATTCGATAAGGTTTGTAGGCTCTAGGATTTTTAGGCTGTGTAAAATATTAATAAATGTCTTAAAAATCCACTTTGTGTATTGGTGTCTGTCTCTGTATGGTTTTGTTATCTATTTTTGTGTAATTTTGTCAGTGTAGAAGACAATTGTATGGTTATGGCGATCTAGAGTAAGCTATTCTCTCATCAACAGAGATCAGTATATGTAAGACGTACCCGATCATTATTCGCTAGTTCATCTCTTACTTTTGATTTACACAGTAACAGTAAACATTTATAGGAGGCGTGGCCAGTCAGAGAGCACACATACAGTATTCCCACTGACGCAAATAAACAATAACTCTACACGCACATTGTACAATGTTTTGTATGTTGTACATCATATCAATATGCCTTGCGTGTCCTGAAGTCAGGTGATGTAATCGAGAAGAATACTACACACTGTACTTGCGCAAAGCATCTATTACTCTAAGGGCGAAATTTTTGGGGAGAACTTTTACCGCATGAGATGAAATTTTTGGTTGATTTATTTTATAGAATATGCTGATAGTAGTGTCAAAACATAAACGTGTTTCCCCAATCGTATTGATGGCAATGATGATACATGAAACTATAGTAGATACTACGACAACAGACTGTATTTATCGGTAGGATATTGGATATGAAATAGACTCCATATTACAAGTTCTCCGTTCTGTCTCAAGTGTATATCTGGTGTCGATTCAGGAAATTCCAAAGTGTTATTCTCACCAATGGAAAAACATTTGGTGTGTTAAACAGAAGGTCATATACTACAGTGTTCCACAATGTACATGGCACTTGTGATAAATCGAGTTAACCGGTTCCGAGATTTACTAGACGCTCCTGTTAAAGTGCTTCCTTGTCATCGTCATTCAATGTTCGATAAAGTTTGTTGTAGCGGTTAAACATGTTAAATAAATGTTGTTGTCCATTAATAGTTTTATGATCTGTTTCTTTGTAATTTGATCAGTCTAGAAAACTATTTCATGATTACTGTCATCTGATTTATAATAATTCATGCCTGCTTGTATACCGGAATCTTAACATTGACAGAGATAACATATATCCACTAGCACACTTACGAGTTTACATATACACATTAATATTATGTAGCTCCGCAAATAAGTAAGGAGACTTACGGTACTCCCATTGACGTAAATAAACAAATAAATCCTTTTGAACACAACGGCAGGTTTAAGCTGAAGCGTGGATATTACAGAGCATTATCTGCTAACTTCACACAGATCTCCTGGGAAACGACACATGTTTTGATATTACCATTAGGTAATATCATTCAGTTGGGTATATATTGAATAGATAATGTTGTTTATTCAGGAAAAAGGTCCATGCCATAGTATCTTGGAATCCATGGACGGCAACAGCAATTGCGATTTTAGATTTTACATCATTTACAATTTCTGCATCAATGCACATAGCACTAACAAATAATTTACATCTACTAATACGTCACCAGCTACAATCAAGCTTTCCCTCAATATAATTCACACCAGAATCTCGCTTCATTAAGATCTTCGCGACTTTTAATATAACGGAAAAGTTTTGTTAATTATTCCCCCCTTTTTGCCACCATGGTCTGATGTAAGGACCGCTGTATTGTGCGCAATGTTACGGCTAATGGCAATCGGTGTCCTGACGCATTAATGCCCTTTAGGAATTACTATGTCCTACAGACATGAGACTAATGATGATCCGCACAGACCTGCTAGTTTGTATTTATTCTCAATTTTATATATGTATATGTGCGAAAGAATTGTGTTTATTTTACATATGTAGACATATATACAAAATAATTCCAAAAGTTTTCGCCACGAGCCAGCACGAGTTAAGGTTGCCTTCACCACAGCAGATAATCCCATCGTCAGTGAGGTCGCAAGCTCGAATCCAGCTCATTCTGCAACGTTCGGATTTGTTTTTAATTTAGTATCTTTAAGAAGTGGTTGAAGGGTTGCAGTTTACTTCCAGAACTACAGTTTTCTATACACTATTAGCCTGACCGGTATCATGGACACAGAAAATTAAATATCATTATATCAGGATTCACACGTCTCGCTCTTCTAGATATGGAATCGATCTCATCGAGATGAACTGACGGAAAAGGTTCATTGATATTTCTGCGACGAAAAAAAATGTCCTAAAGGTTCTTTGGCTTTGATCAGAAAATGAGCTCTGGTGGTTCGATGAAGTCTTTTAGGGGCTCAGAGCGTCGGGTTGTTCTGTAATGCCGGCTTAAGATAAAAGATTAAAAAAAGATTAAAAGATTAAAAAAAAATCAAAAATCAATTTACATCTGAGCAGATTTCCGCAACACGCGACCCTAACAAATACGTCTTTTTTGTCTGCTGAGGAACACTTGAGAAGGGTTGTGCTGTCCAGATGTAACTGCGTCGTGGATATTACAGAGCATTGCCTGTTAACTTCAGACACATCTGCTGTGAAATGCTACACTTTTATATCAGCATAATATGCCTTCTAACCTATCACTATAGGCGGAGAAAATAATAATGTGGTATAATCAAGAATATATTCTTGCATTAAAGGAGCTCTGTTCGTGCACAAAGGAAAACTTTAGAAGGAGATAGGATTGATTGAGGAGATAAAAAAAAGTGATGTCAGAAAACAACTTGCTTGCATTCGTATTTATATCAACAATGGTAATTGGTAACTGTAATGAATATGACGGCCCCAGTTTGCATACATGCCTACCGGATGGCGATCGGATATGAAGTAGACTGCATTTTATCTGTTACCGCTTTAAGGACGCAAGACTCTTTCTGGTTTTCATTCAGGAAATTTCAAAGCCGTATCTTTACCCCCCGAAGATATTTTAATTTATACGAGAGGGTGATAAATTGTAAAGCGTACTTTTGTCCAACCTTGTACTCGAAATGTCGAACGCCTTAAATTTTACTATTTATAACATTATTTAAGTACCAGATATCTTTAATAAAGAATATTGTTGGGAATAGTCTGAAAATGTGAAAATACTGAAAACTGCCCTGAACCCGACTTCCTACACCCATGAGAAAGGCGTTTATGTAATGCACATGTAAGCTTTAAGCCACAGACGACAACAGAAACTGTGATTCGCGATTTCTCAGCATTATCTACACTCGTACCTGTCGTGCTGGCCCCTTCAGCGATATTTCAAAGTCTCAGTGTTCATGGCATTGACGTGTAGGTATATAGGGCACATGCTACAATCAATATTTCTCTCAATAGTATGTAATTGGAATCTCACTTCATTGAAATCTTTGCGAAGTTTTAAAATAACTGTACATTTTTATTAACTATTCCTTTTCTTTTGCCATCAGTGTCTAATATAAATGTCTGAGACCACGGTTAATGACAATCGGTGACCTGGCTCAGAACACATCAATGCCCTTCAGGAATCACTATCTCCTACAGACATCAGCCTAATGATGATCTGCACGGCTTGTTCATATTTTGACAGCCCTGCTGGATACCAATTCCCCCATATCTCCAGTGAGGTGAAAAAGGTTGATTTGAGAGTGGGATTAATCGAGTTACCCGGTTCCTAGATTTGACCAGACGCTCCTCTTAAAATGCTTTTCGGCCATCGTCATTAACGGAAAACGTCACGTGGTTCTATACGGTTTATGATTACAAGACTTTCGGACTGTGTAATATATTAGTAAATTACTAGAAAAATCCACTTGATGTAATGGTGTTTGTCTTTTATGATCCTGTTTCTGTGGAATATGATCAGTCTAGAAAACAATTTCAATGTAATGGTCGTCTAATTTGTAATAATTCCTGCTTCTATTTATACTGGTCTGTTATCGTTAACAGAGATGACTGCCTGTATAACACATGTCCAAACATTAATCGCTAGCTGAGCTATTGGTTTCGATTCACACATTTACATTACGTAGCACCATTAATCAGTCACTACACATAAAGTACTCCCACTCACGCAAATAAACAATAAATCATTCTGAGTACAAATAAATGTAGGTTCAAGCTGAAGCCCAATTGGGTTCGTATCTAAAACAATCTTGGTTCTCACCTGACTTGGCACGACATAATAAATGGAAGGCTGTAAGCGTTGGTTTTATTTTACATATATTGGGTTAGAAAATGTTTCCAGATGTGTACAAAAGACACGTGTCAGCATGAGCCAAGGCTGGTCTAACCATAGCCGATAATACCCTTGTCAGTGAGGTAGCAAGCTCAAATCCAGCTCTTGCGTCGGTTGTCGTTTTAAGTTAGAAGTTTTAAAAAGTGAAAGGTGAAAGTCTGGAGTTTTCTTGCACAGATAACCTGGCGGGTATGACGTACATAGAAAATTAATGCGTACAACTATTTTTACTAAATCATTTAATGATATCAATTTTGTATCAAATCAAATCTACGCTTTCACTTTACTGCTCTGTAAAAAGCTACCACCAACCACCTAAACCCTGCATGGCCTAGTGATTGTTTTCACTTGCAGTTTGTTGATCAATTTCTATTTTGTAATCAAGACATCTGGATAAATTTCCGCTTCTATTCCAGTGTCTGGGCAGCTCCGTTAAGTCAAGAAAAGTTCCGCTGCTGGCATAAAAATTGTGCTAAACGAAACAGTTGCTAATATACATTTAAGCTCCACACGTATCGATTTCGTCTATAGTATCGATCTCCTGTGGCCGATTTAAACGCGCAGGGTTCACTGATACTTCTGTGACAGAAAAAATGTCCTAAAGGTTCTTTATCGGTGGACTGTAAAAAAAAAACCTGGTGGATTGAATCTTTCAGAGACTCAGGGCGATGCGGGTTGAATCGACACGTCGGGCTGTTCAGTATTACCTCCTTAACACCTGTGGATGGCGCCTTAAATTCAATTTACATCTGAGCAGATCTCCGCTACACCAATCCTTAACAAATACGTCTGTGTTGTCTTCTAAGGAACACTTGAGAAGTGCTGTGCTGTCCATATGTAACTGTGTCGTAGATATTAGAGAGCATTGTCTGCTAACTTCAGACAGATCTGTGAAACGCAACACTTTGACATCACCTGGATATGCCTTCTAACATCTCTTTGTTTGTCGTGAAGTGAGGAGATATCATCAAGAAAAAACTGTATTCTTTGCAAAAGGAGCTATTGCAGCAAGGATTAAACATTAGAAACCAGAGACCTCCGAGCGGAAAGAATGAGATTTTTGGTGTTTGTTTCTTTAGCATGCTAACAGTGATGATACCAATGATACCATGGCCATTTTTGTCATTTACAGGTGGGATTTTGATGAAAAATATTTTGTTGTATTAAAAAAGTAGGTAGCACAGGACAAATACACTACAATTTCCCGCATGACGTTCGTCTGCGAAAAAATACAAGACCATTGTATGTTTAGAGCCAGGGACTACAACATCGCTTGATATCCAAGGCATCACATTGTTAAGTAAGCACACCTTTTAGTCCTCTCCAACTTCTCTACATTAATACACCTTGCATTGACGGATAATTCACATTCTCTAATAGATCAAACGCTACAATCAGCCTTTATCGCAGTAGTATTCACATGAGAATTTCACATCCTTAAGATCTTCACGTCTTTTTAAATGAACTGTACATTTTTTAAAAATTATTCCCCTTTATGTCGTGCTAGTCTGATATACATGTCTAGGACAGCTGTATTCTACATAACTATACGGCTAAAAACGTTAGGTACCCTGGCTTAGAACCCGTCAATGCCTCTCAGTAATTACTATCTCCTACAGACACCAGCCTAATGATGATCTGAACGGCTTGTTCATATTTTGATAGCCCTGCTGGATACCAATACCGCGATATCCCCATTGGTGTCGAAAAGGGTTGATCTGAGAGTGGTAGTAATGGAGTGACCCGGTTCCGAGATTTACCAGACGCTCCTCTAAAATTGCTCTCCCGTGATTGTTATCTTGCGTTACTATCGGAAACATCACGTGATTCGATAAGATTTATAGACGATAGAATTTTGGGGCTGTGTAAAATATTAATAAATGTCAGTGTATGGTTTTATTATCTATTTCTGTGTAACTTTGTCAGTATAGAAGACAATGTTGTGGTGATGGCCTTTTAAAGTAAGCTATTCTCTCATCAACATCAGTATATGTAACACGTATTCGATCATTAACCGCTAGCAGTTCCGTTACTTTAGATTTTCACATTAAGATTAAGAAACATGGCCAGTCAGTTGGAGCACATACAGTAATCCCACTCACGCAACTAAGTAATAAATAATTTTGACAGCTCCATTCCTTTCGTAAAATAACTCAGTTATAAGACAGTTTTCTTACTTACCTGACCGTGCACTCTGCATATTAAGGAAACAACAAGGCGCTGGTCATCTCCGTCCTGGACGGCTACACCGCCTTGGTATTTACTAACGACATATGTGCAAAGACTTGTACTTATCTACATACATGTATGTCGATCAAGAAAAGATTTCCAAATGTGTACAAAAGTTTCCACATATGAGCCAAGATGAGCCAGAGCTTTTCTCACCACAGCCGATAATCCCAAGTAAGGTTGTAGACTCCAATCTATCTCTCGCTGTAACTTAAAAGTTGGCTGTGACTTTAAGTGAGGAGGTTTGAGAAGTGCCAGGTGAAGGGTTGCAGATTCTTACACCTGTAACCCTGACCACTTTCGTGTAGGTGGAAACATAATGAGTTTGGCCTTTCTCACTAAATCTATTGATTAAATCAATTATACTAAATTCTCTCATACATTTTGTACAGATCGAGGAACAACATGGTTAAAATCTATGACTTCACTTTATTGCTCTGTAAAAAAACATATCAGCCACTCACAACCTGCATGGCCCGGCGATAGTTTTCAGATCTCTGCTAGTTTTGATTTACAAATGAACATCAGATAGTAGCATTAATCAGTACTTACAGTACTTTACCCTGTGTTGTGCTCTGCGGGTGTGACGTCATTCAAAGGCTTGACTGTTCCAGTTCTGTGTAACCTGTGTACTGTGTTCGCGTTCGCTAACCTGGCGAAGTACCTGTCTGAGACAATTTGTGACTTGTGTGAATTGTGTGTTTATCCCATGGTCTTTACGTTGGATCTCCTGGAACACGTTCCTTGGGATGCAAAGGTGAACTGGAAACTTTTAAAAACCGGTAATACTGATGTGTATGTTGTTGTTGTTGTTGAACTGTCTGTAAAACTGTACGTCTCATTTTATATATAAAGCATTGTTTACATCGTAATATTGAGTCACTGAGTCTGTTTTCTGTTGCTGCTTTCAATACCGTAACAATGTATATGGCCCCAACAAATAATTTACATCTCCTAATATGTCGCTCCCTACATCCAATCTGTCAAGAATTTACATAAGAATCTCATTTCATTAAAATCTTCGGGACTTTTTAAATGAACTGTATTAATTATTCCCCCCAACCCATCTTTTGCCTTCAGTGTATGATATAAATGTATAGAACCGCTGTATTGTACACAGTTTCACATCTAATGACACTTGTTGTCCTGGCTCATTGCCTCTCAGTAATTATTGTCTGCTGCAGACATCAGCCTCATGATGATCTGGGCGGCTTGTTCATATTTAGATAGCCCTGCTGGATAATAAATTCCACATATCTCCATAGAGGTCTGAAAGGAGAGTGGAATAAATGGAGATACCTGGTTCCGATACTTACCACACGCTGCTCTCAATGTGCTCCCGTGTCATCGTTATAACGGGGAACATGACGTCCTTCGATAGGGTTTATGATTACAAGATTTTTGGGCTGTGTAAAATATTACTAAATTACTTTAAAATCCACTTTATGTAACGTTGTTTATCTCTCTTTGGTTTTATGACCTGTTTCTGTACAGCTTGATCAGTCTAGAAAATTATTTCATGACTGTTGTCGTCTAATTTATAATAATTCATGCTTAGCTGTATACCGTTTTTTTTATCCCTTGTCTGTAAAGCACATAATCAAAGAATAATCATTAGCTGCTAGTTTCGATTTATTTTCCATTTTATCTAATTATATGTGAGAAAAAGAATCGATTTATTTTATAATGTAGACCAAGAAAACCAGTTTTAGTCATAGTTTCCCTCACCACAGCCGATAATTCCCTGGACAGTCAGGTCGCAAGCTCGAATCCAGCTTTTTCTGCAATGTTCGGATTTCTTCATATGTTAGAATGTTTTAGAAGTGGCTGGTGAAGGGCTGCAGTTTTTTTTCCAAAAGTACAGTTTTCTATACAATATTGGCCTGACCGGTATCATGTGCATAGAAAATTGATGAGTTCGGCGATTATCACAAAATTAATTAATGATATCAGTTTTGTATGGCTTGAACAACGACATCAGGAATGTCTATGTTTTCACTTTATTGCTCTGTAAAAAGCGATGGCCAAACCACCCACACCTTGCATGGCCATGCGATTGTTTTCATGTGCACTTTCTTGCTCATTTCTTATTTTGTAATCAAGACATGTGGATAAATTTCAATTTCGATTCTCCTCCCTTGGCACCCCTGTTAGGTCAACAAAATTTCCGATTCTGGCATAAAAATTGTGGCAAACCAAACAGTTGGTTATTTACCCTCAGAATCCACACGTCTCGCTCTCCTCTCTACAATCGACCTCCTGTGGTCGAATTAACGCAAAGGGCTGACTGATATTTCTGCGACGGAAAAAATGTCCTAAAGGTTTTCTACCGGGGACCTGTAAATAAAACCCGGTGCTTTGATGAAGTCTTTCAGAGGCTCAGAGCAATGCCGTTTTCATCGACACGTCTGGCTGTTCAGTAATACCGGCTTAAGATCTGGCGATGTCGTCCGAAATTTAATTTACATCTGAGCAGATCTAAGCGACATCAATCCCTAACAAATAAGTCTTTTTTGTCTGCTGTGGAACACTTGAGAAGGGTTGAGCTGTCCAGATGTAACTGAGTCGTGGATATTACAGAGCGTTGCCTGCTAACTTCAGGCAGATCTGCTGGGAAATGCTACACTTTCATATCAACCTGATATGCCTGCTAGCCTCTCTCTGTTTGTCCTGACACAGACCAAAATTTACGAAAGCCGTCATATTTAATTACGTATATTTAAAAGAGGGAATGTTGTTCATACTGGAAAAGGGTTCATCTTTGAGTACTCTGAGGGCAACAGCAAATGCTATTTTAGATTTTACATCATTTACAGTCTCTGCATCAATGCACATGCCATTAACAAATGATTTACATCTCCTAATAGCTCACACGCTACAATCAACCTTTCTCTCACCAGAGTTCACTTGAGAACCTGACCGCATCAATGTCTTCGCGACTTTTTAAATTAACTGTAGCGGTTCGTTTTTATTAATTATTCCCTCTTTTTGCCGAAAGGGCCTGATTCAAATATCTACGACTAAAGGCAAATGTTACGGCTGATGGCAGTCAGTGCCCTTGCTTAGAACCTGTTAGTGTCGTTTTTGCTAATTGTTATCTCCTACAGACGTCAGCCAAACCATGATCCGCACGGCTTGTTCATATTTTGATAGCCCTGCTGGATACTTTCGTAGTGGTTGGAAAGGTTGATTTGAGAGTGGAATTAACCAAGTTACCCGGTTTCGAGATTTACCAGACGCTTCTCTTATAATGCGTCCTTGTCATCGTTTTCTCGCGCTGTTAACGGAAATATCACGTGATTCAATAAGGTTTGTTTACTCTAGAATTTTTGGGCTGTGTAAAATATTATTAAATGTCTTGGAATTCCACTTTGTGTATTGGTGTCTATCTCTGTATGGTTTTACTATCTATTTTTGTGTTATTTTGTCAGTTTAGAAGGCAATTGTATGGTTATGGCGATCTAGAGTAAGCTATTCTCTCACCAACAGAGATCAGTATATATAACACTTACCCGATCATTATTCGCTAGTTCATCTGTTACTTTAGATTTACACATTAACATTTATAGGAGGCCAGGCCAGTCAGAAGCACACATACAGTATTCCCACTGACGCAAATAAACAATAACTCTACACGCACATTGTACAATGTTTTGTATGTTGTACATCATATCAATATGCCTTGCGTGTCCTGAAGTCAGGTGATGTAATCGAGAAGAATACTACACACTGTCCTTGTGCAAAGCAGCTATTACTCAAAGGGCGAAATTTTAGGGCAGACCTTATGCAGCATGAGATGAAATTTTTGATGGATTGTTTTATGGAATATGCTGACAGTAATGTCAAAACATAAACGTGGTTCCCTAATCGTATTGATAGCATTGATGATACATGATACTATAATAGATAATACGACAACAGTTTGTATTTATCGGTAGGATATTGGATATGAAATAGACTCCATATTACAAGTTCTTCGTTCTGTCTCAAGTGTATCTCTGATGTCGATTCAGGAGATCCCAAAGTCTTAATCTCACCAATGGAAAAACATTTTGGTCTGTTAAAGAGAAGGTCATATACTGCAGTGTCCAAAATACTGTAATGTATGATGACAAAAGCCAACATGCTCTAAAGCTTAAATGTTGTTAAGGTCAAGTGATCACTTGAAAATCACTTGATTGAAATCTTTGCCACTGTTTAAATTTACTGTGCCTTTTTAATAATAATTCCATGTTTTTGTCATCCCTGCTAATGAAAATCCTGGCTCATAACCCAATGCCCTTCGGTAATTTCTATCTCCTACAGACATCAGCCTCATGATCATCTGCACGGTTCGTTCATATTTTGATAGCCCTTCTGGATACCAATTCCCCCATATCTCCGTAGAGGTCGAAAAGGGTTGACCTGAGAGTGGGGTTAATCGAGTTACCCGGCTCCAAAATTTACCAGACTCTCCTGTTAAAGTCCTTCCCTTTCATCGTTATTCAATGTTCAATAAGGTTTACAATTACAAAATTCTCGAGCTGCTGTAAATATTAATAAATTACTTGAAAATCCACTTTATGTCAAATAAATGTTGTTGTCCCTGAATGGTTTTATGATGTGTTTCTTTGTAATTTGATCAGTCTAGGAACCTGTTTCATGATTATTGTCATCTAATTTATAATAATTCATGCTTCCTAGTATACCGGTATAATAACATTAACAGAGATAACATATATCCGCTATATTATGTAGCACCGCAAATAAGTAAGGAGACATACGGTACTCCCACTGACGTAAATAAACAAATAAATCGATTTGAACACAACGGCAGGTTCAAGTTGAAGCTCCATTCGGCTCGTGTCAGATTTGGTCCTCACTTGACTGGGCACTCTGTTGGTGAATGGGTAAGAGCAGCGGTGCTGATATTTGTTCTAAAATTTATATATGTGTAGGTGTAAAAGAATTGTATTCATTTTACATATATAGACCTAGAAAATATTCCCAAATGTGTACGAAAGTTTTCGACACGAGTCAGCACAAGTCAAGGTTGATCTCACCACAGCCGATAATTCCCTGGCCACCGAGGTTGCAAGCTCGATACCAGCTGCTGCAAAGTTCGGTTGTCGTTTTAAGTTAGACGCTTTAAAAAGTGGCATGTGAAAGTCTGCAGTTTTCTTCCACAACTACAGTTTTCTACGCATTATTAGCCTGATGGTTATCGTAAACGAGGAAAATTAACAAGTACGACGATTATCATGAAGTCTATTAATGATATCAATTTTGTACGGGTCGATGATCAACAAAAGTCTATGCTTTCACTTTACTGCTTTCACTTTAAAAAAGCCATGGCCAAACCAACCACACCCTGCATGGCCTGGCGATTTCCATGTACAGTCGGTTTATCAATTCCTATTTTCTAATGAAGACATCTGCATAAATTTCAGTTTCGATTCTCCCCTATTACTGGCTCCGTTACGTCAACAAAAATATAAAAATTATGCCAAATCAAATAATTGCTTGTTTATCCTCAGGATCCACACGTCTCGCTCTCCTCTCTAGAATCGATCTCATTGAGCCAAACTGACGCAAAGGGTTCACTGATATTTCTGCGACGGAAAAAATGTCCCACAGGTTCTTTAGCCTTGGCCAGTGTAAGAACTTGGGTAGTATGATGAAGTCTTTGAGGGGCTTAGAGCAATGCCGTTTGTATCGACACGGGCTGTTCAGTAATAGTGGCTGAAGATCTGCCGATGTCGCCCAACATTCAATTCTCATCTGAGCAGAGGTCTGCAACACGCAACCCAAACAAATACGTCTTTTTTGCCTGCTGAGGAGCACTAGAGAAGGACTGAGCTGTCTAGATGTAGATGTAGTCGTGGATATTACAGATCATTGTCTGCTAACTTCAGACAGATCTCCTGGGAAACGACATATGTTTTGATTTTACCATTAGGTAATATCATTCAGTTACGTATACACTGAATAGATAATGTTGTTTATTCAGGAAAAAGGTGCATGCAATAGTATCTTGGAATCCACGGACGGCAACGGCAATTGCGGTTTTAGATTTTACATCATTTACAATCTCTGCATCAGTGCACATGGCACTAACAAATAATTTACATGTACTAATACGTCAAACGCTACAATCAACCTTTCTCTCAACATAATTCACATCAGAATCTCGCTTCATTAAGACCTCCGCGACTTGTTAATATAACGGAAAAGTTTTGTTAATTATTCCCCCCTTTTGCCACCATGGTCTGATGTAAGGACCGCTGTATTGTGCGCAGTGTTACGGCTAATGGCAATCGGTGTCCTGACTCAGAACACATCACTGCCCTTTAGGAATTACTGTGTCCTACAGACATGAGACTAATGCTGATCCTCACAGACCTGCTAGTTTGTATTTATTCTCAATTTTATATATGTATATGTGCGAAAGAATTGTGTTTATTTTACATATGTAGACATACAAAATAATTCCAAAAGTTTTCGCCACGAGCCAGCACGAGTTAAGGTTGCCTTCACCACAGCCGATAATCCCATCGCCAGTGAGGTCGCAAGCTCGAATCCACCTCATTCTGTAACGTTCGGATTTTTTTTAAATTTAGTATCTTTAAGAAATGGCTGAAGGGTTGCAGTTTACTTCCAGAACTACAGTTTTCTATACACTATTAGCCTGACCGGTATCATGCACACAGAAAATTAAATATCATTATATCAGGATTCACACGTCTCGCTCTTCTAGATATGGAATCGATCTCATCGAGATGAACTAACGGAAAAGGTTCATTGATATTTCTGCGACGGAAAAAAAATGTCCTAAAGGTTCTTTGGCTTTGACCAGTAAATGAGCCCTGGTGGTTCGAGGGGCTCTTTTAGGGGCTCAGAGCAATGCCGTTTGTATCGACACGTCGGGTTGTTCTGTAATGCCGGCTTAAGATCTAGCAATGGCGTTCAAAAATCAATTTAGATCTGAAGAGATTTCCGCGACACGCAACCCTAACAAATACGTCTTTTTTGTCTGCTGAGGAACACTTGAGAAGGGTTGAGCTGTCGATATGTAACTGCGTCGTGGATATTACAGAGCATTGCCTGCTAACTTCAGACAGATCTGCTGTGAAATGCTACACTTTTATATCATCTTAACATGCCTTCTAACCTCTCACTGTAGGCGGAGAAAATAATAATGTGGTATAATCAAGAATATATTCTTGCATTAAAGGAGCTCTGTTCGTGCACTAAAGAAAAACTATAGGAGACAAGATTGATTGAGGAGATAAAAAAAAAGTGATGTCACAAAACAACATGGCTGCATTCGTATTTATATCAACAATGGTAATTGGTAACTGTAATGAAGATGACGGCCCCAGTTTGTATGCATGCCTACCGGATGGCGATCGGATATGAAGTAGACTGCATTTTATCTGTTACCGCTTTAAGGAATCAAGACTTTCTGGTGTTCATTCAGGAAATTTCAAAGCCGTATCTTTACCCCCCGAAGATATTTTCATTTATACGAGAGAGTGATAAATTGCAAAGCGTACATTTGCCACACCATGTACTTTGTTGTGACACACCGGAATTTTCGAACGCCTTTAAATTTTACTATTTTTAACATTATTTAAGTACCAGATATCTTTAATAAAGAATATTGTTGGGAATAGTCTGAAAATGTGAAAATGCTGAAAACTGCCCTGAACCCGACTTCCTACACCCAAGAGAAAGGCGTTTATGTACTGCACATGTAAGCTTTAAGCCACAGACGACAGCAGAAACTGTGATTCGCGATTTCTCATCATGATCTACACTCGTACCTGTCGTGCTGGCCCCTTCAGCGATACTTCAACGTCTCAGTGTTCATGGCATTGACGTGTAGGCTTATAGGGCACACGATACAAACAACATTTCTCTCAATAGTATTTAATCAGAATCTCACTTCATTGAAATCTTTGCGAAGTTTTAAAAAAACTGTACATTTTTATTAACTATTCGTTTTCTCTTACCATCAGTGTCTAATATAAATGTCTGAGACCACGGTTAATGACAATCGGTGACCTGGCTCAGAACACATCAATGCCCTTCAGTAATTACTATCTCCTACAGACATCAGCCTAATAATGATCTTGGCGGCTTGTTCATATTTTGACAGCCCTGCTGGATACCAATTACCCCATATCTCCAGAGAGGTGAAAAAGGTTGATCTGAGAGTGGGATCAATCGAGTTACCCGGTTCCGAGATTGAGACCGAGATTCCGAGACTTTCGGACTGTGTAATATATTAGTAAATTACTAGAAAAATCCACTTGATGTAATGGTGTTTGGCTTTTATGATCCTGTTTCTGTGGAATATGATCTGCGTAGAAAACAATTTCAATGTTATGGTCGTCTAATTTGTAAAAATTCATGCTTATGTTTATACTGGTCTGTTATCGTTAACAGAGATGACTGCCTGTATAACACATGTCCGAACAGTAATCGCTAGCTGAGCTATTAGTTTCGATTCACACATTTACATTACGTAGCACCATTAATCAGTCACTACACATAAAGTACTCCCACTCACGCAAATAAACAATAAATCATTCTGAATAGAAATGCAGGTTCAAGCTGAAGCCCAATTCGCTTCGTATCTAAAACAATCTTGGTTCTCACCTGACTTGGCACGACATAATAAATGGAAGGCTGTAAGCGTTGAATGACTCCGTGTTGATGAATGTTGGGAAGAGCGGTTTTGATGATTATTCTCCATTGTACATATGTATATGTGCAAAAAACTGGTTTTATTTTACATATTTTGGGTTAGAAAATGTTTCCAGATGTGTACAAAAGACACGAGTCAGCATGAGCCAAGGTTGGTCTAACCATAGCTAGTGAAACCCTTGTCAGTGAGGTAGCAAGCTCAAATCCAGCTCTTGCGTCGGTTGTCGTTTTAAGTTAGAAGTTTTAAAAAGTGAAAGGTGAAAGTCTGGAGTTTTCTTGCACAGATAACCTGGCGGGTATGATGAACATAGAAAATTAATGCGTACAACTATTTTTACTAAATCATTTAATGATATCAATTTTGTATCAAATCAAATCTACGCTTTCACTTTACTGCTCTGTAAAAAGCTACCACCAACCACCTAAACCCTGCATGGCCTAGTGATTGTTTTCTCTTACAGTTTGTTGATGAATTTCTATTTTGTAATCAAGACATCTGGATAAATTTCGGCTTCTATTCCCGTGTCTGGGCAGCTCCGTTAAGTCAAGAAAAGTTCCGCTGCTGGCATAAAAATTGTGCTAAACGAAACAGTTGCTAATATACATTTAAGATCCACACGTATCGATTTCGTCTATAGTATCGATCTCCTGTGGCCGATTTAACGCGCAGGGTTCACTGATACTTCTGTGACAGAAAAAATGTCCTAAAGGCACTTTAGCGGTGGACTGTAAAAAAAAAACCTGGTGGATGGAGTCTTTCAGAGACTCAGGGCGATGCGGGTTGAATCGACACGTCCGGCTGTTCAGTATTACCTCCTTAACACCTGTGGATGGCGCCTTAAATTCAATTTACATCTGAGCAGATCTCCGCTACACCAATCCTTAACAAATACGTCTGTGTTGTCTTCTAAGGAACACTTGAGAAGGGCTGTGCTGTCCATATGTAACTGTGTCGTAGATATTAGAGAGCATTGTCTGCTAACTTCAGACAGATCTGTGAAACGCAAAACTTTGACATCACCTGGATATCCCTTCTAGCATCTCTCTGTTTGTGGTGAAATGAAGGGATATTATCAAGAAAAAACTGTACTCTTTGCAAAGGAGCTTTTGCACCAAGGATTACACATTAGAAACCAGAGACCTCTGATCGAAAAACATGAGATTTTTGGTTTCTTTAGCATGCTGACAGTGATGTTACAGATAACGTGATTCCAGTCGTATTGATAGTAATGATGGTATTTGGAATATATATCATGGCCATTTTTGTCATTGACAGGTGGGATTTTGATGAAAAATATTTTGTTGTATTAAAGAGAGGGTGACATATTCCAGTGTCCAAATGTTAAAATTTATTGTGACACAAAGCAACATTTTCAAAAAAGATGTGAAAGTGTAGAAAACGTTATCTTGGTAGGTGCTAGGTTGTAAAAGTATTTAGCGCAAGACAAATACAAAGCGATTTCCCGCATGACTTTCGTCTGTGAAAAAACACAAGACCATTGCATGTTTAGAGCCAGGGACTACAAGATCGCTTGTTATCCAAGGCATCACATTGTGAAGTAAACGCACCTTTTTGTGCTCTCCAACTTCTCTACACCAATACACTACGATTTCCCGCATGACTTTCGTCTGCGAAAAAATACAAGACCATTGCATGTTTAAAGCCACGGACTCCAACATCACCTGTTATCCAAGGCATCACATTGTTAAGTAAACACACCTTTTAGTCCTCTCCAACTTCTCTACATTAATACACCTGGCATTGAAGGATAATTTACATCCCCCAAGAGATCAAATGTACAATCAGCCTTTATCTCAGTAGAATTCACGTGAGAATCTCACTTCTATAAGATCGTCGCATCTTTTTAAATGAACTGTACATTTTAATTAATTATTCCCCTTTTTGCCATCATGGCCTGATATCAATGTCTAGGAGCGCTGTATTCTACACATCTTTAATGACAATCTGTCCCCTCGTTTAGAACCCTTCAATACCCTTCAGTAATTACTATCTCCTACAGACATCAGCCTAATGATGATCTGCACGGCTTGTTCATATTTTGATAGCCCTGCTGGATACCAATTCCCCCATATCTCCGTAGAGGTCGAAAAGGGTTGATCTGAGAGTGGGATTAATCGAGTTATCCGGTTCCGAGATTTACCAGACGCTAATCTAAAAGCGCTTTTCTGCTTTTGTTATCTCGCGTTATTAGCGGAAAGAGCGGTGATAAGGTTTGTAGACGATAGAATTTTGGGGGCTGTGTAAAATATTAATAAATGTCTGTGTATGGTTTTATTTTCTATTTCTGTGTAAGTTTGTCAGTATAGAAGACACTGTTGTGGTGGTGGCCATTTAAAGTATGCTATTCTCTCATCAACATCAGTATATGTAACACGTACCCGATCATTAACCGCTAGCAGTTTTTACTATAAAAACTACTTTAGATTTTCACATAAAGATTAGGAAACATGGCCAGTCAGTTGGAGCACTTACAGTACTTCCACTCACGCAACTAAGTAATAAATAATTTTGACAGCTCGTAAAATAACTGAGACAGTTTTGTTACTTACCTGACCGTGCACTCTGCATATTAAGGGAACAACAAGGCGCTGATCCTCTCCGTCCTGGACGGCTACACCGCCTTGGTATTTACTAACCACATATGTGCAAAGACTTGTACTCATCTACATACATGAATGTCGATCAAGAAAAGATTTCCAAATGTGTACAAAAGTTTCCACATATAAGCCAACATGAGCCAGGGCTTTTCTCAACACAGCCGATAATCACCAGTAAGGTTGTAGACTCGAATCCAACTCTCACTCTAACTTAAAATTTGGCTGAGACTTTAAGTTAGGAGGTTTGAGAAGTGCCAGGTGAAGGGTTGCAGATTCTTACACCTGTAACCCTGACCACTTTCGTGTAGGTGGAAACATAATGAGTTTGGCCTTTCTCACTAAATCTGTTGATTAAATCAATTATACTAAATTCTCTCATACATTTTGTACGGATCGAGGAGCAACATGGTTAAAATCTGTAACTTCACTTTATTGCTCTTTTAAAAAACATATCAGCCACTCACAGCCTGCATGGCCCGGCGATAGTTTTCAGATCTCTGCTAGTTTCGATTTACAAATGAACATCAGGTAGCAACATTAATCAGCACTTACAGTACTCCCATTCACGCACAAAAAGAATAAATCATTATGAGAACAAATACAGGCCCAAGCTGAAGCTCCATTCGGCTCGTACTTAACACAAGTTTGAGACTTACCTGACTTAATACTGAATAATAAGGGGAAGGCTGTACGCGTTGATTGGCTGCGTCTTAGTAAATGGGTAGGAAGAAGTGTTTTGATATTTATTCTCCATGTTATATCGGAAAATTTGCAAAAGACTTGTATTTATTCTACAGCACGTGTCAGCGCGAGCCAGGGTTGCTCTCACCAAAGCTGATAATCTCCTGGTCACTGAGGTCGCAAGCTCGAATCCAACGCTTGCAGGTCATTTTGTATGGATTGAGGAAGAACATCAATAAATCTATGGTTTAACTTTATTGCTCTGTAAAAAGCCATAACCAAACCACCCAAAGCCTGCATGGCCTTTCATGCACACTTGGTTTCTCAATTACTGTTTGGTAATCAAGACATTTGGATAAATTTCACCTTCCCTTGACGGCCCCGTTACGTCAACAAAAGTTCCACTGCTGGCATAAAAATTGTGCCAAACCAAACAATTGGTTATTTACACTCAGGATGCACACGTCTGGCTCTCCTCTCTAGAATCGATCTCCTGTGGCCGAATTAACGCAAAGGGCTCACTGATATTTCTCCGACGGAAAAAATGTCCTGAAGGCTCTTTATCGGTGGACTGTAAATAAACCCTGGGGGACTGAGTCTTTCAGAGACTCAGGGCGATGCGGGTTGCATTGACACGTCAGGCTGTTCAGTAATAACCTTGTATCTTCGAATCCACTGACGGCAACACCAACTGCGAGTTTAGATTCCACGTCATTTACAATCTCTGCGTCAATGTATATGGCCCCAACAAATAATTTACATCTCCTAATATGTCGCTCACTACATCCAATCTCTCAAGAATTCAGATAAGAATCTCATTTCATTAAAATCTTAAGGACTTTTTAAATGAACTGTATTAATTATCCCCCCCCCAACCCGTCTTTTGCCTTCAGTGTATGATATAAATGTATAGAACCGCTGTATTCTACACAGTTTCACATCTAATGACACTTGTTGTCCTGGCTCATTGCCTCTCAGTAATTATTGTCTCCTGCAGACATCAGCCTCATGATGATCTGGGCGGCTCGTTCATATTTAGATAGCCCTGCTGGATAATAAATTCCACATATCTCCATAGAGGTCTGAAAGGAGAGTGGAATAAATGGAGATACCTGGTTCCGATACTTACCACACGCTGCTCTCAATGTGCTCCCGTGTCATCGTTATAACGGGGAACATGACGTCCTTCGATAGGGTTTATGATTACAAGATTTTTGGGCTGTGTAAAATACTACTAAATTACTTTAAAATCCACTTTATGTAACGTTGTTTATCTCTCTTTGGTTTTATGACCTGTTTCTGTACAGCTTGATGAGTCTAGAAAATTATTTCATGATTGTTGTCGCCTAATTTATAATAATTCATGCTTACCTTTATACCGTTTTTTTTAATCCCTTATCTGTAAAGCACATAATCAAAGAATAATCATTAGCTGCTAGTTTCGATTTATTTTCCATTTTATCTAATTATATGTGAGAAAGAATCGATTTATTTTATAATGTAGACCAAGAAAACCAGCTTTAGTCATAGTTTCCCTCACCACAGCCGATAATTCCCTGGACAGTGAGGTCGCAAGCTCGAATCCAGCTTTTTCTGCAATGTTCGGATTTCTTCATATGTTAGAATGTTTTAGAAGTGGCTGGTGAAGGGCTGCATTTTTTTTTCCAAAAGTACAGTTTTCTATACAATATTGGCCTGACATGTATCATGTGCATAGAAAATTGATGAGTTCGACGATTATCACAAAATTAATTAATGATATCAGTTTTGTATGGCTTGAACAACGACATCAGCAATGTCTATGTTTTCACTTTATTGCTCTGTAAAAAGCGATCGCCAAACCACCCACACCTTGCATGGCCATGCGATTGTTTTCATGTGCACTTTCTTGCTCATTTCTTATTTTGTAATCAAGACATGTGGATAAATTTCAATTTAGATTCTCCTCCCTGGGCACCCCTGTTAGGTCAACAAAATTTCCGATTCTTGCATAAAAATTATGGCAAACCAAACAGTTGCTTATTTACCCTCAGAATCCACACGTCTCGCTCTCCTCTCTAGAATCGATCTCCTGTGGTCGAATTAACGCAAAGATCTGACTGATATTTCTGCCACGGAAAAAAATGTCCTAACGGTTTTCTACCGGGGACCTGTAAATAAAACCCGGTGCTTTGATGAAGTCTTTCAGAGGCTCAGAGCAATGCCGTTTTCATCGACACGTCTGGCTGTTCAGTAATACGGGCTTAAGATCTGGCGATGTCGTCCGAAATTTAATTTACATCTGAGCAGATCTAAGCGACATCAATCCCTAACAAATAAGTCTTTTTTGTCTGCTGAGGAACACTTGAGAAGGGTTGAGCTGTCCAGATGTAACTGCGTCGTGGATATTACAGAGCGTTGCCTGCTAACTTCAGGCAGATCTGCTGGGAAATGCTACACTTTCATATCAACCTGATATGCCTGCTAGCCTCTCTCTGTTTGTCCTGATACAGATCAAAATTTACGAAAGCCGTCATATTTAATTACGTATATTTAAAAGAGGGAATGTTGTTCATACTGAAAAAGGGTTCATCTCTTAGCACTCTGAGGGCAACAGCAAATGCTATTTTAGATTTTACATCATTTACAGTCTCTGCATCAATGCACATGTCATTAACAAATAATTTACATCTCCTAATAGCTCACACGCTACAATCAACCTTTCTCTCACCAGAGTTCACTTGAGAATCTGACTGCATCAATGTCTTCGCGACTTTTTAAATTAACTGTAGCGGTTCGTTTTTATTAATTATTCCCTCTTTTTGCCGTCAAGGCCTGATTTAACCCTTTAGTGCCTGGTGTATTTTCCAAGTATACTGCGAGGAGACCAAACTGATATTATGCCCTAACACAACTCTTACAACACCAAAACAAAATTTTTTGTAGACTTTTTTGATTTATTTGGATTCACAGAACTGTACACTTACGTGTACAACAGGCATTCATGGTGCTCAACCGATTTGCCGCCTTCACACAGAAAAAGGGAAAGAAATACAGAACATAACCTCTGTGTCAACCGTCTATTGTCAGTATGGCTATTTTGCCAACTCATAACAGTGAAAACCAAATGTTCATACGGTCAGAAGAAAGTTCTTATTCGCCAGAAACTCCATGGAACGCGAGAAAACAGTCAGATCCAACCACACAAAGGTACACCTGGCATTTGCCGCACATGAATCTGCTCCTTCTACCACAACCTGGGTTTTTGCACCTCTGTGCATTGCCATCTACCTGAAAGGCCCAGTGGTTCACATTGTCATGCCGGATGTCAAGAGGCACGTGTCTGGCACTCAGTGTCCGTACGGGACGTTTTGCTGGAGGTTCTTCATCTTGAGTTGTGCATGAGCCAGCCAAGAGCGAACGGCTAATGTCAACCAAGAAGTCGACCAAACCACCTTTCCCTCCAATTTCCCTATAGACAACCCAACTGTTTACGGCACACAAACTCAGCAAATGAGTGAAGATGCGTAGATACCATTTTCTGCATCGGAATTTGGTTTTGTAGAGACTAATCATCATGTCAGCCTTATCCACTCCGCCCATGAACTTGTTGTATATGGACACTATTGCAGGACGAGGGATTGTAATCTCCTGTTTCAGCTTTCTGTCATAGCGTTTACATTCGTCAACTGGATCCACACCCACATAGTTTGACGCAGTAAGGACCCGTCTATTGTCTTGCCAGGCACATACAACAACATTGTTATCCTTATCGACGCATTGATCCATGGAACCCCTACCGGCCTTTTTGATGTCCTTCTCACTCATTACTGGACAATGCCTCAGACGATTTTGCCTTATGGTGCAAACTGCAAAGTGACCCTGTTCCTTGAGGTAGACGAGAAGTTCAGGACTGGAAAAGTAGTTGTCAAAAAAGATCTTGTGTTGTTTTGGAGCCAGTGGCTGGATGAGTCGCAAAACAACACATTCACTTTCCCCCAGTACTTTTGGTACTTCGGCTTCAGAGGGTGGGCCTTTGGGACCACCGCCACAAACCTCAAAGTCATACACATACCCAGAAACGCCTGCCCTTGCCCACAACTTGTATCCCCATTTGGAAGGCTTTTTTTGCATATATTGCTTCAATGAATGTCGACCTTTGAAAGCAACCATCATCTCATCTATACATTGGTAGGTTTCGGGCACTACAACACCTTTGAATCTCTGCTGTACATGATCAAGGAAAGGTTGTATTTTGAACAATTTTTGTGTTCCATCGTTGCTGGAATTGTCGTTGAAATGCAGGCAACTCATGATGCGTTCAAATCGATTTCGTGACATACTTTCTGAAATAAGTGGGACTTTAGTGCTGGGACACCAGTACATCCTTCTGTTTGGCATTTTTACAACCCCCATGTAGAGCAAGATCCCCAATGCTTTATTTATTTCTTCCACCGTGACTGCAGGTGGAGCCCTGGAACCTGAAGCTTGAGAGCTCTGTGTTGAATAAAGGTTGGTTTGAAATGCCACTTCCTTGATATAATTTTCATCCATAAATGCTCGAAAGAAGCTGATGGGAGAACTGTTATTTGAAAGGCTCTGTGTTTCAAGAAAATCTTGATTTAGAGTGAGTCGCCTTTCAGGAAAGTCAGCTTCAGGGCGTTGGGTTAGTTTAGCACTTTTGTTCCATTTGATAGTGTTTGTTCTGGAAGATTTCTATGTTTGAGGGTGGGAAGGTAGTGACTGGTCGTCAGTGATGGTTTCATCCTCCGTGCTATCTTCAGATCTAGAACTGCCCTCATCATCATTTGGATGGAAGTCGGTGTCTAAATTATCCATGTTGAAGTCCTCATCACTGCTTAAGTCATCCTCACTGTCATCAGGAATGTCAACTTGAATATATCTCGGCCGTTACTGGCGCCCGTAAAATGATCTATCAAGAGAAACAAGGACGAAACATTATCCAGGTGGAGTGCATACATGCCTGTTGAACACATATGTGTACATTCTATGTTTTACCATAGTCGCCTAATGTGCACAAAAGTGATCACTTTTGAATTCAATAAATTTTTAACAAAAGTAGATTAGTCCTAACATGAGAAACACCTGTATGGCCTTCTCTTGTTGGAGTGGATTATGTTCAGGCAGACTAAAGTACTGAACATCAACTTGATACCTTCATACAGGTGGAAAATGCCAAATCTACTTACCGCACACCCTGGGTTATGGAGGCTGCCATCTTGAAAGGATCGGTGGTGACCTCTTGTGGACCTAGGATGAATTATTTTTGCTCACACATGTGGCCATCAGGCAATTACAAATCAATATGTTAACCTGTATCCAGGCTATCCAACCAAATGCTGTAGGGCTAGTTGGAAAATGGTAACTTTTGTGACCAACAGGCACTAAAGGGTTAAATATCTACGACTAAAGGCCAATGTTACGGCTGATGGCAGTCAGTGCCCTTGCTTAGAACCTGTTAGTGTCGTTTTTGCTAATTGCTATCTCCTACAGACGTCAGCCAAACCATGATCCGCACGGCTTGTTCATATTTTGATAGCCCTGCTGGATACTTTCGTAGTGGTTGGAAAGGTTGATTTAAGAGTGGAATTAACCAAGTTACCCGGTTTCGAGATTTACCAGACGCTTCTCTTATAATGCGTCCTTGTCATCGTTTTCTCGCGCTGTTAACGGAAATATCACGTGATTCAATAAGGTTTGTATACTCTAGAATTTTTGGGCTGTGTAAATTATTATTAAATGTCTTGGAATTCTACTTTGTGTATTGGTGTCTATCTCTGTATGGTTTTACCATCTATTTTTGTGTTATTTTGTCAGTTTAGAAAACAATTGTATGGTTATGGCGATCTAGAGTAAGCTATTCTCTCATCAACAGAGATCAGTATATATAACACTTACCCGATCATTATTCGCTAGTTCATCTGTTACTTTAGATTTACACATTAACATTTATAGGAGGCCAGGCCAGTCAGAAAGCACACATACAGTATTCCCACTGACGCAAATAAACAATAACTCTACACGTACATTGTACAATGTTTTGTATGTTGTACATCATATCAATATGCCTTGCGTGTTCTGAAGTCAGGTGATGAAATCGAGAAGAATACTACACACTGTACTTGCACAAAGCAGCTATTACTCAAAGTGCGAAATTTTAGGGCAGACCTTATACAGCATGAGATGAAATTTTTGATGGATTGTTTTATGGAATATGCTGACAGTAATGTCAAAACATAAACGTGGTTCCCTAATCGTATTGATAGCATTGATGATACATGATACTATAATAGATAATTCGACAACAGTTTGTATTTATCGGTAGGATATTGGATATGAAATAGACTCCATATTACAAGTTCTCCGTTCTGTCTCAAGTGTATCTCTGGTGTCGATTCAGGAGATCCCAAAGTCTTAATCTCACCAATGGAAAAACATTTTGGTCTGTTAAAGAGAAGGTCATATACTGCAGTGTCCAGAATACTGTAATGTATGATGACAAAAGCCAACATGCTCTAAAGCTTAAATGTTGTTAAGGTCAAGTGATCACTTGAAAATCACTTGATTGAAATCTTTGCCACTGTTTAAATTTACTGTGCCTTTTTAATAATAATTCCGTGTTTTTGTCATCACTGCTAATGAAAATCGGTGTCCTGGCTCAGAACCCAATGCCCTTCGGTAATTTCCAGCTCCTACAGACATTACCGTAATGATCATCTGCACGGTTTGTTCATATTTTGATAGCCCTTCTGGATACCAATTCCTCCATATCTCCGTAGAGGTCGAAAAGGGTTGATCTGAGAGTGGGATTAATCGAGTTATCCGGCTCCAAAATTTACCAGACGCTCCTGTTAAAGTCCTTCCCTTTCATCGTTATTCAATGTTCGGTAAGGTTTACAATTACAAAATTCTCGAGCTGCTGTAAATATTAATAAATTACTTGAAAATCCACTGTATGTCAAATAAATGTTGTTGTCCCTGAATGGTTTTATGATCTGTTTCTTTGTAATTTGATCAGTCTAGAAACCTGTTTCATGATTATTGTCATCTAATTTATAATAAGTCATGCTTCCTAGTATACCGGCATCTTAATATTAACAGAGATAACATATATCCGCTATATTATGTAGCACCGCAAATAAGTAAGGAAACATATGCTACTCCCATTGACGTAAATAAACAAATAAATCGCTTTGAACACAACGGCAGGTTCAAGTTGAAGCTCCATTCGGCTCGTGTCAGATTTGGTCCTCACTTGACTGGGCACTCCACAATAAGGGGAATGCTGTTAGGGTTGAATTGCTCTGTGTTGGTGAATGGGTAAGAGCAGCGGTGCTGATATTTGTTCTCCAATTTGTATATGTATATGTGTAAAAGAATTGTATTCATTTTACATATATAGACCTAGGACATATTCCCAAATGTGTACAGAAGTTTTCGACACGAGTCAGCACAAGTCAAGGTTGATCTCACCACAGCCGATAATTCCCTGGCCACCGAGGTTGCAAGCTCGAAACCAGCTGCTCTTGCTGCAAAGTTTGGTTGTCGTTTTAAGTTAGACGTTTCAAAAAGTGGCATGTGAAAGTCTGCAGTTTTCTTCCACAACTACAGTTTTCTACGCATTATTAGCCTGATGATTAAGGTAAACGTGGAAAATTAACAAGTACGACGATTATCATGAAGTATATTAATGATATCAATTTTGTACGGATCAATGATCAACAAAAGTCTATGCTTTCACTTTACTGCTCTCACTTTAAAAACCCATGGCCAAACCAACCACACCCTGCATGGCCTGGTGATTTCCGTGTACACTCTGTTGATCAATTCCTATTTTCTAATGAAGATATCTGCATAAATTTCAGTTTCGATTCTCCCCTATTACTGGCTCCGTTACAACAAAAATATAAAAATTGTGCCAAGTCAAACAGTTGCTTGTTTGCCCTCAGGATCCACACGTCTCGCTTTCCTCTCTAGAATCGATCTCATCGAGCCAAACTGACGCAAAGGGTTCACTGATATTTCTGCGACGGAAAAAATGTTTTACAGGTTCTTTAGCCTTGGCCATTGTAAGAACTTGTTTGATAAAGTCTTTGAGGGGCTAAGAGCAATGTCGTTTGTATCGACACGGGCTGTTCAGTAATAGTGGCTGAAGATCTGCCGATGTCGCCCAAAATTCAATTCTCATCTGAGCAGAGCTCCGCAACACGCAACCCAAACAAATACGTCTTTTTTGTCTGCTGAGGAGCACTAGAGAAGGACTGATCTGTCTAGATGTAGATGTAGTCGTGGATATTACAGAGCATTGTCTGCTAACTTCACACAGATCTCCTGGGAAACGACATATGTTTTGATATTACCATTAGGTAATATCATTCAGTTAGGTATATACTGAATAGATAATGTTGTTTATTCAGGGAAAAAGTGCATGCCAGAGTGTCTTGGATTCAGCGGACGGCAACAGCAATTGCGATTTTAGATTTTACATCATTTACAATTTCTGCATCAATGCACATAGCACTAACAAATAATTTACATCTACTAATACGTCACACGCTACAATCAATCTTTCTCTCAACATAATTCACATCAGAATCTCGCTTCATTAAGATCTTCGCGTCTTTTTAATATAACGGAAAAGTTTTGTTAATTATTTCCCCCTTTTGCCACCATGGTCTGATATAAGGACCGCTGTATTGTGCGCAGTGTTACGGCTAATGGCAATCGGTGTCCTGACTCAGAACACATCAATGTCCTTTTGGAATTACTATGTCCTACAGACAGTAGCCTAACGATGATCCACACAGACCTGCTAGTTTGTATTTATTCTCAATTTTATATATGTATATGTGCGAAAGAATTGTGTTTATTTTACATATGTAGACATACAAAATAATTCCAAAAGTTTTCGTCACGAGCCAGCACGAGTCAAGGTTGCCTTCACCACAGCCGATAATCCCATCGCCAGTGAGATCGCAAGCTCGAATCAGGCTCTTTCTGCAACGTTCGGATTTGTTTTTAATTTAGTAATTTTAAGACTTGGCTGAAGAAGGGTTGCAGTTTACTTCCAGAACTACAGTTTTCTATACACTATTAGCCTGACCGGTATCATGGACACAGAAAATTAAATATCATTATATCAGAATCCACACGTCTCGCTCTTCTAGATATGAAATCGATCTCATCGAGATGAACTGACCGAAAAGGTTCATTGATATTTCTGCGAAGGAAAAAAATGTCCTAAAGGTTCTTTAGCTATGACCAGTAAATGAGCCCTGGTGGTTCGATGAAGTCTTTTAGGGGCTCAGAGCAATGCCGTTTGTACCCACATGTCGGGCTGTTCTGTAATACCGGCTTAAGATCTAGCAATGGCGTTCAAAAATCAATTTACATCTGAGCAGATTTCCGCGACACGCAACCCTAACAAATACGTCTTTTTTGTCTGCTGAGGAACACTTGAGAAGGGTTGTGCTGTCCAGATGTAACTGAGTCGTGGATATTACAGAGCATTGCCTGCTAACTTCAGACTTTTCTGCTGTGAAATGCTACACTTTTATATCACCTTAATATTCCTTCTAACCTATCACTATAGGTGGAGAAAATAATAATGTGGTATAATCAAGAATATATTCTTGCATTAAAGGAGCTCTATTAGTGCACCAAGGAAAACTTTAGAAGGAGACAAGATTGATTGAGGAGATAAAAAAAGTGATGTCAGAAAACAACATGCTTGCATTCCTATTTATATCAACAATGGTAATTGGTCACTGTAATGAATATGACGCCTACACGCCTACGGGATGGCGATCGGATATGAAGTAGACTGCATTTTATCTGTTACCGCTTTAAGGAATCAAGACTCTTTCTGGTTTTCATTCAGGAAGTTTCAAAGCCTTATCTGTACCCCGCGAAAATATTTTCATTTATACGGGAACGTGATAAATTGCAAAGCGTACATTTGCCAAACTTTGTACTTTGTTGTGACACACCGGAATTTTCGAACGCCTTAAATTTTACTATTTATAGCATTATTTAAGCACCAGATATCTTAAATAAAGAATATTGTTGAGAATAATCTGAAAATGTGAAAATACTGAAAACTGACCCGGACCCGACTTCCTACAGCCATGGAAAGGCGTTCACGCACTGTACATTTAAGCTTTAAGCCACAGACGACAACAGAAATTGTGATTCGCGGTTTCTCAGCATTATCTACATTAGTACCTGTCGTGCTGGCCCCTTCAGCTATTTATCAAAGTCTCAGTGTTCATGGCATTGACATGTAGGCATATAGGGCACATGCTACCAACAATATTTGTCTCAATAGTATGTAATTGAATCTCACTTCATTGAAATCTTTGCAAAGATTTAAAAAAAAACTGTACATTTTTATTAACAATTCCGTTTTGTATTGCCATCAGTGTCTACTATAAATGTCTGAGACCACAGCTAATGACAATCGGTGTCCTGGCTCAGAACACATCAATGCCCTTCAGTAATTATTATCTCCTACAGACATCAGCCTAATGATAATCTGGATGGCCTGCTCATCTCTTGACAGCCCTGCTGGATACCAATTCCCCCATATCTCCAGAGAGGTGAAAAAGGTTGATCTGAGAGTGGGATTAATCGAGTTACCCAGCTCCGAGATTGACCAGACGCTCCTCTTAAAATGCTTTTCGGCCATCGTCATTAACGGAAAACGTCACGTGGTTCCATACGGTTTATGATTACAAGACTTTCGGGCTGTGTAAAATATTAGTAAATTACTAGAAAAATCCACTTGATGTAATGGTGTTTGTCTTTTATGATCCTGTTTCTGTGGAATATGATCTGTCTAGAAAACAATTTCAATGTAATGGTCGTCTAATTTGTAATAATTCCTGCTTCTATTTATACTGGTCTGTTATCGTTAACAGAGATGACTGCCTGTATAACACATGTCCGAACAGTAATCGCTAGCTGAGCTATTAGTTTCGATTCACACATTTACATTACGTAGCACCATTAATCAGTCACTACACATAAAGTACTCCCACTCACGCAAATAAACAATAAATCATTCTGAGTACAAATGTAGGTTCAAGCTGAAGCCCAATTGGGTTCGTATCTTGACTTGGCACGACATAATAAATGGAAGGCTGTAAGCGTGGAATGACTCCGTGTTGATGAATGTTGGGAAGAGCGGTTTTGATGATTATTCTCCATTGTACATATGTATACGTGCAAAAAACTGGTTTTATTTTACATATATTGGGTTAGAAAATGTTTCCAAATGTGTACAAATGTTTTCGACACGAGTCAGCATGAGCCAAGGCTGGTCTAACCAAAGCTGATAATATCCTTGTCAGTGAGGTAGCAAGCTTGAATCCAGCTCTTGCGTCGGTTGTCGTTTTAAGTTAGTTTTAAGTTTTAAAAAGTGAAAGGTGAAAGTCTGGAGTTTTCTTACACAATTAACCTGGCGGGTATCAGGTAAATAGAAAATTAATGCATACAACCATTTTCACTAAATCAGTTAATGATATCAATTTTGCACTGATCGAGGAACAACAAAAATAAAATCTACGGTTTCACTTTACTGCTCTGTAAAAAGCTAATGCCAACCACCTAAAACCTGCATGGCCTAGTGATTGTTTTCACTTACAGTTTCTTGATCAATTCCTATTTTGCAATCAAGACATCTGGATAAATTTCGGCTTCTATTCCAGTGTCTGGGCAGCTCCGTTAAGTCAAGAAAAGTTCCGCTGCTGGCATAAAAATTGTGGCAAACGAAACAGTTGCTAATATACATTTAAGATCCACACGTATCGATTTCGTCTATAGTATCGATCTCCTGTGGCCGATTTAACGCGCAGGGTTCACTGGTACTTCTGTGACAGAAAAAATGTCCTAAAGGTTCTTTAGCGGTGGACTGTAAAAAAACCCCTGGAGGATGGAGTCTTTCAGAGACTCAGGGCGATGCGGGTTGAATCGACACGTCGGGCTGTTCAGTATTACCGCCTTAACACCTGTGGATGGCGCCTTAAATTCAATTTACATCTGAGCAGATCTCCGCTACACCAATCCTTAACAAATACGTCTGTGTTGTCTTCTAAGGAACACTTGAGAAGGGCTGTGCTGTCCATATGTAACTGTGACGTAGATATTAGAGAGCATTGTCTGCTAACTTCAGACAGATCTGTGAAACGCAACACTTTGACATCACCTGGATATGCCTTCTAGCATCTCTTTGTTTGTCGTGAAGTGAGATATCATCAAGAAAAAACTGTATTCTTTGCAAAAGGAGGTATTGCACCAAGGATTAAACATTAGAAACCAGAGACCTCCGAGCGGAAAGAATGAGATTTTTGGTGTTTGTTTCTTTAGCATGCTAACAGTGATGATACCAATGATACCATGGCCATTTTTGTCATTTACAGGTGGGATTTTGATGAAAAATATTTTGTTGTATTAAGGAGAGGGTGACATATTCCAGTGTCCAAATGATAAAATTTATTGTGACACACAATAACATTTTCAAAAAAGATTTGAAAGTGTAGTAAAACGTTATCTTGGTAGGTGCTAGGTTGTAAAAGTAGGTAGCACAGGACAAATACACAACGATTTCCCGCATGACTTTCCTCTGCGAAAAAATACAAGACCATTGTATGCTTGGGGCCACAGACTCCAACATCGCTTGTTATCCAAGGCATCACGTTCTTAAGAAAACGCACCTTTTTGTCGTCTCCAAATTTTCTACATCAATACACTACGATTTACCGCATGACTTTCGTCTGTGAAAAAATACAAGACCATTGCATGTTTAGAGCCAAGGACTACAACATCGCTTGATATCCAAGGCATCACATTGTTAAGTAAACACACCTTTTTGTCCTCTCCAACTTCTCTACATTAATACACCTGGCATTGACGGATAATTCACATTCTCTAATAGATCAAACGCTACAATCAGTCTTTATCGCAGTAGTATTCACATGAGAATTTCACATCCTTAAGATCTTCACGTCTTTTTAAATGAACTGTACATTTTTTAAAAATTATTCCCCTTTATGTCGTGCTAGTCTGATATACATGTCTAGGACAGCTGTATTCTACATAACTATACGGCTAAAAACGTTAGGTACCCTGGTTTAGAACCCGTCAATGCCTCTCAGTAATTACTATCTCCTACAGACATTAGCCTCATGATGATCTGAACGGCTTGTTCATATTTTGATAGCCCTGCTGGATACCAATACCGCGATATCCCCATTGGTGTCGAAAAGGGTTGATCTGAGAGTGGGAGTAATGGAGTGACCCGGTTCCGAGATTTACCAGACGCTCCTCTAAAATTGCTCTCCCGTGATCGTTATCTCGCGTTACTAACAGAAACATCACGTGATTCGATAAGATTTATAGACGATAGAATTTTGGTTCTGTGTAAAATATTACTAAATTTCAGTGTATGGTTTTATTATCTATTTCTGTGTAACTTTGTCAGTATAGAAGACAATGTTGTGGTGATGGCCATTTAAAGTAAGCTATTCTCTCATCAACATCAGTATATGTAACACGTATTTGATCATTAACCGCTAGCAGTTCCGTTACTTTAGATTTTCACATTAAGATTAAGAAACATGGCCAGTCAGTTGGAGCACATACAGTAATCCCACTCACGCAACTAAGTAATAAATAATTTTGACAGCTCCATTCCTTTCGTAAAATAACTGAGACAGTTTTGTTACTTACCTGACCGTGCACTCTGCATATTAAGGGAACAACAAGGCGCTGGTCATCTCCGTCCTGGACGGCTACACCGCCTTGGTATTTACTAACCACATATGTGCAAAGACTTGTACTTATCTACATACATGTATGTCGATCAAGAAAAGATTTCCAAATGTGTAGAAAAGTTTCCACATATGAGCCAAGATGAACCAGGGCTTTTCTCACCACAGCCGATAATCCCCAGTAAGGTTGTAGACTCCAATCTATCTCTCGCTGTAACTTAAAAGTTGGCTGTGACTTTAAGTTAGGAGGTTTGAGAAGTGTCAGGTGAAGGGTTGCAGATTCTTACACCTGTAACCCTGACCACTTTCGTGTAGGTGGAAACATAATGAGTTTGGCCTTTCTCACTAAATCTGTTGATTAAATCAATTATACTAAATTCTCTTATACATTTTGTACGGATGGAGGAACAACATGGTTAAAATCTGTGACTTCACTTTACTGCTCTGTAAAAAAACATATCAGCCACTCACAGCCTGCATGGCTTGGCGATAGTTTTCAGATCTCTGCTAGTTTCGATTTACAAAGAAAATCAGGTGGTAACATTAATCAGTACTTACAATACTCCCATTCACGCAAAAAACAATAAATCATTATGAGTACAAATGCAGGTCCAAGCTGAAGCTCTATTCGACTCGTAATTAACACAAGTTTGAGACTTACCTGACTTAATACTGAATAATAAGGGGAAGGCTGTACGCGTTGATTGGCTGCGTCTTAGTAAATGGGTAGGAAGAAGTGTTTTGATATTTATTATCCATGTTATATCGGAAAATTTGCAAAAGAATTGTATTTATTTTAGAACGCGAGTCAGCACGATCCAGGCTTGCTCTTACCAAAGCTAATATTCTCCTGGTCAGTGAGGTCGCAAGCTCGAATCCAACTCTTGCAGCTGATTTTGTATGGATTGAGGAAGAACATCAATAAAATCTATGGTTTAACTTTATTGCTCTGTAAAAAGCCATAACCATACCACCCACTGCCTGCATGGCCTTTCATGCACACTTGGTTTCTCAATTACTATTTGGTAATCAAGACGTTTGGATAAATTTCAGTTTCCCTTGACCGCCCCGTTACGTCAACAAAAGTTCCACCGCTGGCATAAAAATTGTGCCAAACCAAACAGTTGGTTATTTGAACTCAGGATGCACACGTCTGGCTCTCCTCTCTAGAATCGATCTCCTGTGGCCGAATTAACGCAAAGGGCTGACTGATATTTCAGCGACGGAAAAAATGTCCTAAAGGCTCTTTATCGGTGGACTGTAAATAAACTGACGGCAACACCAACTGCGAGTTTAGATTCCACGTCATTTACAATCTCTGCGTCAATGTATATGGCCCCAACAAATAATTTACATCTCCTAATATGTCACTCACTACATCCAATCTCTCAAGAATTCACATAAGAATCTCATTTCATTAAAATCTTCGGGACTTTTTAAATGAACTGTATTAATTATCCCCCGCCCGCTTTTTGCCATCAGTGTATGATATAAATGTATAGAACCGCTGTATTCTACACAGTTTCACATCTAATGGCACTTGTTGTCCTGGCTCAATGCCTCTCAGTAATTACTGTCTGCTGCAGACATCAGCCTCATGATGATCTGCACAGCTCGTTCATATTAGATAGCCCTGCTGGATAATAAATTCCACATATCTCCATAGAGGTCTGAAAGGAGAGTGGAATAAATGGAGATACCTGGTTCCGATACTTACCACACGCTGCTCTCAATGTGCTCCCGTGTCATCATTATAACGGGGAACATCACGTGGTTCGATAGGGTTTATGATTACAAGATTTTCGGGCTGTGTAAAATATTAGTAAATTGATAAGTCTAGAAAATTATTTCTTATATTGTGGTCGTCTAATTTATAATAATTTATACTTACCTGTATACCGGTTTTTTTTATCCCTTATCTGTAAAGCACATAATCAAAGAATAATCATTAGCTGCTAATTTCGATTTATTTTCCATTTTATCTAATTATATGTGATAAAGAATCGATTTATTTTATAATGTAGACCAAGAAAATCAGTTTGAGTCAAGGTTGCCCTCACCACAACTGACAATCCTTTGGACAGTGAGGTCGGAAGCTCGAATCCAGCTTTTTCTGCAATCTTCGGATTTCTTCATATGTTAGAATGTTTTAGAAGTGGCTGGTGAAGGGCTAGAGTTTTTTTTCCAGAAGTACAGTTTTCTATACACTATTAGCTTGACAGGTATCATGTGCATAGAAAATTGATGAGTTCGACGATTATCACAAAATTAATTAATGATATCAGATTTGTATGGCTTGAACAACGACATCAGGTATGTCCATGTTTTTGCTTTACTGCTCTGTAAAAAGCGATTGCCAAACCACCCACACCTTGCATGGCCATGCGATTGTTTTCATGTGCACTTTCTTGCTCATTTCTTATTTTGTAATCAAGACATGTGGATAAATTTCAATTTAGATTCTCCTCCCTGGGCACCCCTGTTAGGTCAACAAAATTTCCGATTCTGGCATAAAAATTGTGGCAAACCAAACAGTTGCTTATTTACCCTCAGAATCCACACGTCTCGCTCTCCTCTCTAGAATCGATCTCCTGTGGTCGAATTAACGCAAAGGGCTGACTGATATTTCTGCGATGGAAAAAATTTCCTAAAGGTTTTCTACCGGGGATCTGTAAATAAAACCCGGTGCTTTGATGAAGTCTTTCAGAGGCTTAGAGCAATGCCGTTTTCATCGACACGTCTAGCTGTTCAGTAATACGGGCTTAAGATCTGCCGATGTCGTCCGAAATTTAATTTACATCTGAGCAGATCTAAGCGACATCAATCCCTAACAAATAAGTCTTTTTTGTCTGCTGTGGAACACTTGAGAAGGGTTGAGCTGTCCAGATGTAACTGCGTTGTGGATATTACAGAGCGTTGCCTGCTAACTTCAGGCAGATCTGCTGGGAAATGCTACACTTTCATATCACCCTGATATGCCTGCTAGCCTCTCTCTGTTTGTCCTGACACAGACCAAAACTTACGAAAGCCGTAATATTTAATTACGTATATATAAAAGAGGGAATGTTGTTCATACTGGAAAAGGGTTCATCTCTGAGTACTCTGAGGGCAACAGCAAATGCGATTTTAGATTTTACATCATTTACAGTCTCTGCATCAATGCACATGCCATTAACAAATAATTTACCTTTCCTAATAGCTCACACGCTACAATCAACCTTTCTCTCACCAGAATTCACATGAGAATCTGACTGCATCAATTTCTTCGCGACTTTTTAAATTAACTGTACCGGTTCGTTTTTATTAATTATTCCCTCTTTTTGCCGTCAAGGCCTGATTTAAATGTCTATGACTAAAGGCCAATGTTACGGCTGATGGCAGTCAGTGCCCTTGCTTAAAACCTATTAGTGTTGTTTTTGCTAATTGCTATCTCCTACAGACGTCAGCCAAACCATGATCCACACGGCTTGTCCATATTTTGATAGCCCTGCTGGATACTTTCGTAGAGGTTGGAAAGGTTGATTTGAGAGTGGAATTAACCAAATTACCCGGTTTCGAGATTTACCAGACGCTTCTCTTATATTGCGTCCTTGTCATCGTTTTCTCGCGCTGTTAACGGAAATATCACGTGCTTCGATAAGGTTTGTAGACTCTAAAATTTTTGGGCTGTGTAAAATATTAATAAATGTCTTAGAAATCCACTTGGTGTATTGGTGTCTATTTCTTTATGGTTTGACTATCTATTTTTGTGTTATTTTGTCAGTGTAGAAGACAATTGTATGGTTATGGCTAACTAGAGTAAGCTATTCTCTCATCAACAGAAATCAGTATATGTAAGACGTACCCGATCATTATTCGCTAGTTCATCTGTTACTTTAGATTTACACATTAACATTTATAGGAGGCGGGGCCAGTCAGCAACCACACATAAAGTATTCCCACTGACGCAAATAAACAATAACTCTACACGCACATTGTACAATGTTTTGTATGTTGTACATCATATCAATATGCCTTGCGTGTACTGAAGTCAGGTGATGTAATCGAGAAGAATACTACACACTGTACTTGCGCAAAAGAGCTATTCTACAAAGGCCGACAAAGGGACGTTGAGATGAAATTTTTGGTTGATTGTTTCTAGAATATGCTGACAGTAGTGTCAAAACATAAACGTGTGTTCCTAATCGTATTGATAGCAAAGATGATACATGAAACTATAATAGATAATACGACAACAGTTTGTATTTATCGGTAGGATATTGGATATGAAATAGACTCCATATTACAAGTTCTCTGTTCTGTCTCAACTGTATCTCTGGTGTCGATTCAGGAAACCCAAAGTCTTAATCTCACCAATGGAAAAACATTTGGTCTGTTAAAGAGAAGGTCATATACTGCAGTGTCCAAAATACTGTAATGTATGATGACAAAAGCCAACATGCTCTAAAGCTTGAATGTTGTTAAGGTCAAGTGAACATACAAACTGGACAAGTTTTTTAAATTTTCCAACTGAAATCTCTACATGAATGTACATGGCATTGACAGATAATTCACATCTCCTTATAGAGCACACATCATAATTATTCTTTCTCTCCATAGAAATCAAATAGAAAATCATTTGATTAAAATGTTTGCCACTTTTTAAAGTTACTGTGCCTTTTTAATAATAATTCCATGTTTTTGTCATCACTGCTAATGAAAATCCTGGCTCAGAACAGAATGCCCTTCGGTAATTTCTATCTCCTATAGACATTACCGTAATGATCATCTGCACGGTTCGTTCATATTTTGATAGCCCTTCTGGATACCAATTCCTCCATATCTCCGTAGAGGTCGAAAAGGGTTGATCTGAGAGTGGGATTAATCGAGTTATCCGGCTCCAAAATTTACCAGACTCTCCTGTTAAAGTCCTTCCCTTTCATCGTTATTCAATGTTCAATAAGGTTTACAATTACAAGATTCTCGAGCTGCTGTAAGTATTAATAAATTACTTGAAAATCCACTGTATGTCAAATAAATGTTGTTGTCCCTGAATGGTTTTATGATGTGTTTCTTTGTAATTTGATCAGTCTAGGAACCTGTTTCATGATTACTGTCATCTAATTTATAATAATTCATGCTTCCTAGTATACCGGTATCTTAACATTAACAGAGATAACATATATCCCCTATATTATGTAGCACCGCAAATAAGTAAGGAGACATACGGTACTCCCATTGACGTAAATAAACAAATAAATCGATTTGAACACAACGGCAGGTTCAAGTTGAAGCTCCATTCGGCTCGTGTCAAATTTGGTCCTCACTTGACTGGGCACTCTGTTGGTGAATGGGTAAGAGCAGCGGTGCTGATATTTGTTCTCCAATTTATATATGTGCATGTGTAAAAGAATTGTATTCATTTTACATATATAGACCTAGAAAATATTCCCAAATGTGTACGGAAGTTTTCGACACAAGTCAGCATGAATCAAGGTTGATCTCACCACAGCCGATAATTCCCTAGCCACTGAGGTCGCAAGCTCGAAACCAACTGCTTTTGCTGTAAAGTTCGGTTGTCGTTTTAAGTTGGAAGTTTTGTACTTATCGAGGATCAACAAATGTCTATGCTTTCACTTTACTGCTCTCACTTTAAAAGCCATGGCCAAACCAACCACACCCTGCATGGCCTGGCGATTTCCATGTACACGTTGTTGATCAATTTCTGTTTTGTAATCGCAAAAGACATCTGGATAAATTTCAGTTTCGATTCTCCCAATACTGGCTCCGTTACGTAAACAAAAATATAAATATTATGCCAAATCAAACAATTGCTTGTTTACCCTCAGGATCCACACGTCTCGCTCTCCTCTCTAGAATCGATCTCATCGAGCCAAACTGACGGAAAGGGTTCACTGATATTTCTGTGACGGAAAAAATGTTTTACAGGTTCTTTAGCCTTGGCCAGTGTAAGAACTTGGGTAGTTTGATAAACTCTTTGAGGGGCTTAGAGCAATGCCGTTTGTATCGACACGGGCTGTTCAGTAATACTGGCTGAAGATCTGCCGATGTCGCCCAAAATTCAATTCTCATCTGAGCAGAGGTCTGCAACACGCAACCCAAACAAATACGTCTTTTTTGTCTGCTGAGGAGCACTAGAGAAGGACTGAGCTGTCTAGATGTAGATGTAGTCGTGGATATTACAGAGCATTGTCTGCTAACTTCAGACAGATCTCTTGGGAAACGACATATGTTTTGATATTACCATTAGGTAATATCATTCAGTTAGGTATATATTGAATAGATAGTGTTGTTTATTCAGTTAAAAGGTCCATGCCATAGTATCTTTAAATCCACGGACGGCAACAGCAATTGCGATTTTAGATTTTACATCATTTACAATCTCTGCATCAGTGCACATGCCATTAACAAATAATTTACATGTACTAATACGTCACACGCTACAATCAACCTTTCTCTCAACATAATTCACATCAGAATCTCGCTTTATTAAGATCTTCGCGACTTTTTAATATAACGGAAAAGTTTTGTTAATTATTCCCCCATTTTGCTACCATGGTCTGATGTAAGGACCTCTGTATTGTGCGCAATTTTACGGCTAATGGCAATCGGTGTCCTGACTCAGAACGCATCAATGCCCTTAAGGAATTACTATGTCCTACAGACATGAGACTAATATTGATCCGCACAGACCTGCTAGTTTGTAGTTATGTATATGTGCGAAAGAATTGTGTTTATTTTACATATGTAGACATACAAAATAATTCCAAAAGTTATCGCCACGAGCCAGCACGAGTCAAGGTTGCTTTCACCACAGCCGATAATCCCATCGCCAGTGAGGTCGCAAGCTCGAATCCACTTCATTCTGCAACGTTCGGAGTATTTTTTAATTTAGTATTTTTAAGAAGTGGCTGAAGAAAAGTTGCAGTTTACTTCCAGAACTACAGTTTTCTATACACTATTAGCCTGACCGGTATCATGGACACAGAAAATTAAATATCATTATATCAGAATCCACACGTCTCGCTCTTCTAGATATGAAATCGATCTCATCGAGATGAACTGACGGAAAAGGTTCATTGATATTTCTGCGACGGAAAAAAATGTCCTAAAGGTTCTTTGGCTTTGACCAGTAAATGAACCCTGGTGGTTCAATGAAGTCTTTTAGGGGCTTAGAGTAATGCCGTGTGTACCCACACGTCGGGTTGTTCTGTAATGCCGGCTTAAGATCTATCAATGGCGTTCAAAAATCAATTTACATCTGAGCAGATTTCCGCAACACGCGACCCTAAAAAATACGTCTTTTTTGTCTGCTGAGGAACACTTGAGAAGGGTTGTGCTGTCCAGATGTAACTGCATCGTGGATATTAAAGAGCATTGCCTGCTAACTTCAGACAGATCTGCTGTGAAATGCTACACTTTTATATCACCTTAACATGCCTTCTAACCTCTCACTGTAGGCGGAGAAAATAATAATATGGTATAATCAAGAATATATTCTTGCATTAAAGGAGCTCTGTTCGTGCACTAAAGAAAAACTATAGAGGGAGACAAGATTGATTGAGGAGATAAAAAAAAAGTGATGTCACAAAACAACATGGCTGCATTCGTATTTATATCAACAATGGTAATTGGTAACTGTAATGAAGATGACGGCCACAGTTTGCATACATGCCTACCGGATGGCGATCGGATATGAAGTAGACTGCATTTTATCTGTTACCGCTTTAAGAACGCAAGACTCTTTCTGGTTTTCATTCAGGAAATTTCAAAGCCGTATCTTTACCCCCCGAAGATATTTTAATTTATACGAGAGGGTGATAAATTGTAAAGCGTACATTTGCCAAAAATTGTACTTTGTTGTGACACACCGGAAGTTTCGAACGCCTTTAAATTTTACTATTTATAACATTTTTTAAGTACCAGATATCTTTAATAAAGAATATTGTTGGGAATAGTCTAAAAATGTGAAAATGCTGAAAACTGCCCTGAACCCGACTTCCTACACCCATGAGAAAAGCGTTTATGTACTGCACATGTAAGCTTTAAGCCACAGACGACAGCAGAAACTGTGATTCGCGATTTCTCAGCATTATCTACACTCGTACCTGTCGTGCTGGCCCCTTCAGCGATATTTCAAAGTCTCAGTGTTCATGGCATTGACGTGTAGGTCTATAGGGCACATGCTACAATCAATATTTCTCTCAATAGTATTTAATCAGAATCTCACTTCATTGAAATCTTTGCGAAGTTTTAAAATAACAGTACATTTTTATTAACTATTCCTTTTCTCTTACCATCAGTGTCTAATATAAATGTCTGAGACCACGGTTAATGACAATTGGTGACCTGGCTCAGAACACATCAATGCCCTTCAGTAATTACTATCTCCTACAGACATCAGCCTAATGATGATCTGCACGGCTTGTTCATATTTTGACAGCCCTGCTGGATACCAGTTCCCCCATATCTCCAGAGAGGTGAAAAAGGTTGATCTGAGAGTGGGATTTATCGAGTTACCCAGCTCCGAGATTGACCAGACGCTCCTCTTAAAATGCTTTTCGGCCATCGTCATTAACGGAAAACGTCACGTGGTTCCATAGGGTTTATGATTACAAGACTTTCGGGCTGTGTAAAATATTAGTAAATTACTAGAAAAATCCACTTGATGTAATGGTGTTTGGCTTTTATGATCCTGTTTCTGTGGAATATGATCTGTCTAGAAAACAATTTCAATGTTATGGTCGTCTAATTTGTAAAAATTCCTGCTTCTATTTATACTGGTCTGTTATCGTTAACAGAGATGACTGCCTGTATAACACATGTCCGAACAGTAATCGCTAGCTGAGCTATTAGTTTCGATTCACACATTTACATTACGTAGTATTATAGTCTTAGTTCTGTCCTGATGCTAGCACCCTTTGCCGTTTACAAAGGTTTGCTATAAGTAGAGCTGTAATAAGAAATACGAAGCCAGTCAGTCAATTATCGAGCACACAAGTGGAAGTCTTCTTTTATTAAAGAGACAAATATTAATATAAACAGGTGCATACATGTATATCCGTATTATGTAATACATTGTTTAATATTATATAACATTTGCACCGCTTATTTACAAGTATATAAATGTATTTAATATTTAACAATAATATTCGACAAACCGTAAATTATATAATATTCGATAATCGTACTTATGAATCAATACGTACATGTAATACAATTTAACTATAGGTCTTACGCTGGGACACCTGTTACTTACCTGTAATAAGAAATACGAAGCCAGTCAGTCAATTATCGAGCACACAAGTGGAAGTGAAGTCCTACCACTCTGTGCCCGACTTTATAGCTGACCGACGTGGCAACGCATTCACAGAACAGGCAAGAACAAGTGTCTCCACGGACGACCGTAACCTTGTACAGGCGCCCTAGAGAGCGGCCCTTTCTATACATGCACGCTCCCGCTAATCGGGCTAATCCTCTACCCCGAGTCATTCATAATGACTCGGTAGCAGATGGGTATCCCGACCACAGGAGCGCTTACATACAATCTTTAAACATGTAGGTAAACATGTAGGTAAATATACGATATATTCTATATGAGTAAATAGGTGTAGCATATTGATTTACATATACACCAAATGATACATTTTATTATTAATTTAATACAGTGGTATGCCCTGTGACGTGCATGTACACATCTTATCTTATACAATTCTATAGGTCTGAGTAGGGGCTAATACATATATCAAATAATACAAACAATACTGTCAATATAATATAACAAATAAATAATGTGATTATACATGTAATGAATCATATAAACAACATGGTCAATATATAAATAATCGTAATTATGTAACCTATAACATTTCCTCCTTGGTAAAAAATGTTTGGTCCTCCAAACTCTATATGTCTAGTATTAGGACACTAGCCAGTACATATTTACAGTAATTCTGATGTTAGATTTCCATAGTTCATGAAAGGTGCAGATGGCACAGTAGGATATATCTCATTTTGAGATTTATCCAGGGCTTGGGAAAACCCGTTATGTGTTAATATTATATTTGCAAAAAATGTATTGTTCAAAATTTTCCGAATTTTACGTGCTTTCAAAATATTGATTTCAATATGGGCAGGAATTTTAAAATTTGTTTTTGTCGATTTATTGATAACACTCCAATTCTGCCAGTTAACACGTAACTGAGGGCGAAGGGAACCAATAACATGTATTTTCGTTATAGAAGTTGGAGGTGAAATGTTCCAGTATTCAGGACAAAAATGAAGGCTTATGAGATTGACAGTCTCGCAATGATCAGCAGAGCATAGCTGAAGGCTAAGCACAGTCTTCTTAGATTTTGACAAATAGTAGTGACATATAAAGACACCAAGTGCAACAATAATAACGGTAATGATTTGGTATACAACAAAGTTTAATATATCACAATCAGGGGACACATGCTGTGACGG